>NC_090926.1:358884419-359187449 GCF_040938575.1 Ambystoma mexicanum | reverse complement strand
TCATCACACAAGCCCCACTCCATTGTAGTTAAGAATATATAGACTAAGGTAGTCCACCCCTCAATGCCAATTCTTCATTTCAATTTTAGTTTAATAGTCCAGCCCTTGCTAGCTTATTTTGTTATAGACTCCAAAATAAACCTTTTTTGTTAAACACACATTTTTAAATGGCCTTTTTGCATCAACCCATGTACAAATTGGATTCTGTTCTGCAGTAGTACAAGGATGATTACTAGTAAAATGGATTTCTCAACCCTCACACTTCTACAAACCAACACCCAACACAATCATAAAAGTAAAACAGGGACAGTTACAAGATATACCTCCTTCACCTTTTGTGGTAACCAGGGCAGAGGGAAGGCTATGCTCTTAAGAGGGGTGTGAAGGTGAACCAGTAGTGACCCAAACAGCATGATATCACAATCCAAAATAGAAAGAGAGTGGCCAATTAAGGTTCTATAAAAATATATACACTGTATTCAAATACGTCATCTGCAAATAGAAAAAAATAGAACATAGTGTACAAAAAAGACATCACAGAGGAAGAACAGAAAAGATGCAACAGACTGGAGAAAGTAGCTCTCTGAGCTTAGTTCCAGGGGCTCTAGGTAAATCAATAGCCACAAACGGATATATTTTGATGAGCAATGTTGGCCTAACCAGTCTCTAGGGTCTAGTTTGACATAGTCAGCCCCACTGTTAAATGTAGATGTGAGTTGATCAAGCTCAGTTCGGACACGTGGGATCGGGTGGGCCCAAGTAGCAAGCGGATGTTGAGAAAGGAAAAAGGTGGTTGCTCTCTGCAGTCAAAGTGCATCTCTAGGATGCAGGTTGGGCAGTCCCAGGATCGCATTGCAGTTGGCCAGGCCAAGTCGGGCTTTAGCCACCGGGAAGTATTAATGAGTGTTTCAGGTCCATAAAGTGGTGATCTAGGGTGCATCGATGTGCAGGTCGATGGGACAACACTTCAAGTTTTAGCTGTCCGAGGCATGGTTGTAACCCTTGATCAGAGCCTGCGGGTGACTCACCAAAATGATTCAGTTAAGGTCCCAGCGTTGAGTAGTCGCTTTGGTTCAAGCAGATGACAAGCTTTTGCTAGGACACAATGCAGTGCCAAGCTGATTTAAAGTGCAAGCAAGTTTGAAGTTGTGGAGGAGCACAACAACCAGTTCCTATGACTTCCTTCTTGTTCCAGGAACAGTGAGGATGGAGTGACTGGTTAGGTGCGGTAGAAAAAGACCCACTCAAGGGGCCTCAAGGACAGGATGGTTCCATTCAGGGCCTGCTCTCCCAACCTAGGAGATTCCGGTGCAGAGTGGTAGGTACTGGTCCACAGCAGATGTCACTCCTGATGTGCCCTGGGAGTGGGTAAGGCACAGATCTTCCGTCTGTCATGGACGGCTCTTTTTTCATCTCAGCCTGAGTGCTTTGGGAAGTGCAACTTTCCCAAAGGAAGTGCAGGAAGACCAACACATTGAAGCCAACAACCTCCTTCAGTCCTACCAATCTGGCTTTAGATCCAGATGCAGCATATAAACAGCTACCATCAAGGTCATTGACAATGCCCTTAAAATCCTTAATTATGGCCATCTTTGACTCCCGTTTCTCTTTGAACTCCCAGGAGCATTTGACACATAGACTACCATACAGTCACTGACAATCTACATTGCTACATTGGGATCTTCAAGATCGCCCAAGATGGTTCAAATCGTACCTTACTAATCGCCGCCAGTTTCTACATATGGATTCCTCCAGATTACCAATCTGCACATCCTCTGTGGAGTCCGGCAAGGGTCCATCCTCTCCTCTGTGATCTTCAATCTTTACATAGAATCACTTTGAACCCTTATTGCTCCATGCAACATACACATCCACCAATATGTAGATGGCACACAGCTATACCTCAATATATCATCCATTGAAGACATCCGTGGTCTCAAGACCTGCCTCACACTGATCAGTCGTGGATGTCCAGTGCTTACCTGTAGCTCAACCCCTCCAAGACTGAATTTCTACTCCTGAACAAGAACACCTAACACCCGGACATCCAGACCTCATTCTCTGCTATGCACCTTGAGGTCTTCACACCCTAGCTGGCCAACTGCACCAAATCCCTTGAGTTCAACACCGACAGACACCACTCCTTTAAACAGCACATAGTAATTAAGACACAAACATCTTGGTCCCAACTTTTCTCTCCTGCGAAAAATAAAACCCTTTATCTCAGAAAACAACTTCACATCTGCTGCCCAAACCTTGGTCATCTCCCACCTGGTTGTTTGCAATGCCCTTTTAGAAGACGTTAAAGCAACTACCCTGGCTCCCCATAGATGTATCCTGCATGCTGCAGCACGACCCATCAAAGGACTTTGAAAATTCAACCACATCACATCACCCCTCTTCGACCTGCACTGACTCCTGCTGCAAACCTGTATCATCTTCAAATCCTGCTGCATCATTTACAAGGCTGTCACCCTAAAGTTCCCAAGTGACCTCTCTGAGAAACTCAACATCTTCGGAGGCCTGCGATACACAGAATTAAGGGCATGTGCTGACTTCAACTCCATCGGTACAGGAAGGGAAAAATCAGAAGTCTTGCCTTTTCTGTTTAAGCCCCAAGACTCTGGAGCATCCTCCCCAACAACATCCAACTTGCCCCCTTGATTCCGCAGTTTAGGAATGAGCTCAAAACCCTCCTCTTCAAGGAATGGCTCCTCCCTATCACCTAGGCCCATATGCCATCCACTCCCGACCTAACCTGAGACTGTGCAATCTGATCCCCACTTTTTCCTCCACTGGTTACTTGTAGATCCATTGCTGCCTACTGCCCTCCCTCCCCTGTTGTTAGATCCCACTCCCTTGTTTCTCTCATCCATAACCTTATTCTCCCCCCTATGTTTGTAAACCAGTCTGTTGCTTATTATTAATAATAATAATAATAATAATAATAATAATAATAATAATAATAATAATAATAATAATAATAATAATTTCTTCAGAGCAAATCTGTGGCCTTAAAGCATCTGAGAGAGTCTGCAGAAGGTTAGAAAGATCACTTTTTTTAAAGGCAAAAGTCCCCAGGTGATTGAACTACAGCTAGCCTGCCTTAGTGGTACAATGCCTGCTCTTAAACAGAGTGGACTTTGCTCTTCTGATGTCACACCCAAAGTGCTTTGCTACAGAGGAAGTAGAGGGGACAGGAAAGGGAGAGAGAGAGACAGAGAGATACAAAATGGTGAAACTCTTCTTCCATTGATCAGAGCCCTCCTGTCTATGATAATCCCAGCTGCTTCCCTTCTCTCTAAGAACAAGACCTTTAGAGATGCAGCAGTATGATGTGAGGCTACTCCTTTTGAATGGCTGTGCTACTTTGATGCACAGGCCCAGTAGAGGTGCCTGCTGTGTGGCTGTCTTGGGTGGAGGTTGTTACGTGACCTCACAAAGAGATCAGCCCTTTCTGTTTCTGTCCTGCCATTTGAAGGGCAACACCCTGCTGACCCGAACACACATCACTTTCCACAGCAGAGCTGACTCACATGTGCATTATGAATTGGGAGGTGGCGGTCATGCTCATAAGTAGTGCCATGCACTATGCCTAAACTAAGATATAGCTTTATTTCAGAAATGATCCCGCCACCATCATGAGTTACTTATCATGTCTTAATTTTTCACAGGTTGCATATCTTAAACACAGCCCCTTCATGGCAGAACCTTAGCTGTCACTGCCGCTATAAATTGAGTATCTGCAACCTCTGACCCTGCTCTGTGCCACGGGTAGAGCAGGCACTGCGGATCAGGATACTGATACAGCACGACACAGATACATACTTTGCTTTTGGCCTGGAGCTTCCGGAAAGGGAATCTGATCAGCAGATTGCCCTTTCCGAGATGGAATTACCTGCATCATATTATTATTGAATACAAATCAGATGGCAATTCCTCACAGTGACAAGTCTAGGTGGTGCTCTTTTTCAGCATAGTGTTACTGCCAGTTCCATCCTCCCTGTTCCGCGTTGCGCGCTGTCTAGTGCTTGCATCTCCTGTGTTCTCCTTATAGTCAGTTTTAGCAGTAGCTGACACACAGCATTAATGTACGCAAGTTCGCCATTTGCTTCTGTTAGCTGCTTCCTGGCAGTCCGTGGTCCTTTCCATGTTACTTATGGTCACATTTGTGCCTTCTCTGGCCACTTGACTGGGTGCAGAATATGCCACTTTTGCATTCTCAGTGTCACATTTGAATTAAGAGCTTTCAAAGTTTTTCATCAAGATAATAGTGGTCACGTTATGCTCGTTGTGGCACAAGTAAAGAAATTTGCATTATTGACGTTGTGAATGTGTTGGTATTTTACATTTTCTTTCATTGTTGCTAAGAAAGAAGGTGCTATTGTGCTCATGTTGTTTTGCCGGTACACAGTGTGTCTCTTTATGTCACACTCTAAACGAACCAGACGGAGACTGGGCACCGATGTCTGAGCATTACAATGAATACATTCTGAGTTGGGAGTTTTGCAATGTAGGTCTGTTGATATTCTGATGCCATGACTCAGTTTAAGCTCTGGCGATGCAGCACAAGCATCGCTGATGAGCACAGAAGTAAAGTCTGGGAATAAAGAATGACAAATGTGCTATGTTCAATTAGAGAAAAGCTGTTTTGGAAAACAAGCAGTTCCAGGAAAGGAGTGTCGATCAGTTTTGTTCCAGCTTTTGGTTGGCCTGTCAGCCTTGAGTCCTAAACAAAGAAGCAGAATGAGTCAGAGGAAATGAGTTCTAGGAGGTGGGGAGGAGGATAGATTGGCATGCCCTCGTCGGCGAGCAGGGCTCTAACACGAAGAACGTCGGTGTGGGAGTCGTAGGTGATGTCGAAGGGATGCCAGAGAGCACCACAAATATGTGAGGAGCCGAAGCGCGATATGCACGTGGGAGGATAAGAGATACACTGAAAATTGCTCAGGTATTAGACTCTGGCAGGAGAGACAGACACATGTACACAGACAGGGCTGGACTGGAAACCAAAAGCGGCCCTGGAAATGTATTTCAAAGTGGCCCCAGATGAAGATATGCTGGAAGATTTGTAGCCTATTACTTACTTCAACCCACTCAAAAGGCCCAGGGTGCACAGCCCACCCTCCGACCCTCGGAAATCACCGGCGTTCCATGTAGGCCAGTCCACCCCTGCTGTTGCACTACCCAGGTCCCCAGAGTTTAACAGTTACGTTCCTTGGGTAGCCTACAATGTACAGGTGCATTCCCTGGGTACGCAGGCACATACAGTAACATGTCGATATTGTTAGATGTACAGACCCCGAGCATCCAGCTACACGCAGTTACATCTCCTTGGAAATGAAAAGCTTCATGTGCCTTGACATACACGTTTACATTCCCAAAGCATCACAGACTACAGTTACATTCCCTGTGTGCATTTATTGGCTGCCATATAGTTGCCCTAGCGCTCCCTGTGTGGCAGGCATGTGCAGCTAGACTCCTAGGTATAGGGTGCTCAGCTACATTCCTTGGGTAAGTCAGCCAATAGTTTACACTCAATTTGCACCTTGACATATAGTTATACATTCCCAAGGCAACTGCAGGTACATTTCATTGGAATTGTATCATCTACATTTACATTCCTTGGATATCCTGGCATCCAATAGGTACATATACAGCTACACTCCGAAGTAAAGGGGTAGTCACAGTTACACCCCTTCTATAAATCAGCCTATGGTTCCATTCAGTTTGCACCATGACATATAAAGTTACACATTCACAAGGCAACTGCAGCACACGGTCTAGGAATCCAGCCATCTAGAGTTACATTCCATGGGCATCCTGTCCTCTACAGTTACATTCCTTGGGTAGTCTGGCACGAACAGGTACACTCCCTAGGCTTTCGGACATGCACAGTGACACCCCTTGGGCATGCAGGCATCTACAATTGCATCCTGGAAAACATCCTGCAATCTACACTTATATTCCCTGGGCATGCAGACATATACAGTTACATTCCCTGGGCATGCAGACATATACAGTTGCATTCCCTGGGTGCGTACATTGCCATCTTATGGGTAGGGACTTGTCGCAGTAGGCACTGGGAATTGCTAACGAGGTATGTCTCTTTAAGGAACTCTGAGCTATGCAAACTATTGAGCAGCAGGGTGTATTCTGATCAACTGCTGCATGTCGACCAGCGAAAGCATACAACCAGAAGCTAGGTGGGAAACAGGAGGAGAAGGAAAGCAGGAGGAGCAATATCAGGAGGCGGTGGTGAGACAGCAAGAGGTGGAGAGAAATCAGGAGGCGGTGGCTGGACAGCATGGGGAGATGGCGAGATATCAGGAAGCAGTGCTGAGATGGCAAAAAAAAGACAGAGGAGATAGTAACGTGACAGCAAGAGGAGGCAGTGGCAAGAGAGAAGGATGAGGGCGAGACATCAACAGAAAGTGGTGGTGATAGACCCAGAACGGGAGGTGGTGTAGATACCGGTGGAGCAGGTGGACAGGATTAATAGCCTGGAAAGCCTGAGGCAGAGAGGGAAGCTACCACATGTACACTATATGCCTAAGGGAGCAGAGCAGTGACAGCAGGAGGTACGAGCACGAGATGAGGACGTAACATGAGTTCAGAGTGAGGCTCCATGTAGCAGCAGGGGAGATGGGGGAGGACAGGGGCTCCCAGAGGAATGGAATTGCTTCAGAGGCATGGAGAAAGTATCCAGCAGGGGGAACTGGGTGGTGTAAGGGACTAGAGCCTCCCTCCAGCCCAGATAAGCAGCCAAAGCCCAGCCAGGGGCCTCCAGGCCTAAGCTTGGTGACCGTCAGCCTCTGGCCACTGATCGCGTCAATGTGCCATGTGACCCCTACTGAGAGGGTGAAGGAGAACAAATGGCTATCCGGCACCTGGAAAGAAGTGCAGGGAACACTAAAAACACCCCAAACTGTGCAACTGAAAACCACCAAAGGATTACAGGATGGGAGCCAAGACTGTGTAAAGCCCAGGAACTTTCTTTTGGTTTGTTTGTTTTGAGATACAAATCATAAGCCACAAGAATATTTGTTTTCTAATTTGATACCTTTTATTTGTGTTAACCAAAATAAACTCCAATGTCTGGCACATGTGTCTTTGATCACCACTTGGCTTTTTGACAGGAAGATAAGATTGCACAAAGCATGGTGGGAGGACCAAGGGTTGCATGGAGAAACAGAGACGAGATCACACATCGCATGAGGGCGGCAGAGACAAGATCACACAGAAGATGGGAGGGGAAGAGACAAGATCACACAGAGCATAGGGGGCAGAGGCAGGTTTGCACATAGAACAGCAGGGGCAGAGGCAAGATCACACAGAGCACGGAGGGGCAGAGACAAGATTACGCAGAGCACAGGAGGGGCAGAGACAAGATTACACAGAGCATGTGAGGGCCAGAGACAAGATCACACAGCATGGGAGGAGCAGAGACAAGATTACACAGAGCATGTGAGGGACAGAAACAAGATCACACAGAGCACAGGAGGGGCAGATACAAGATCACACAAAGCATGGGGGAGGAAGAGAGACACGATCATATAGTGTGGTGAAGGGAGAAAAGATAAGTACCTATTACCCAGTAGGCAAACGAGGCAAGTGCCTGTTATAAAAGGGCCCCAAGTTGAGAGGGTCCTTGTAAATTCCAGGCCGTAGCAGTCCTGTTTTCTTATGGGGTGTGTCGTCATTGCAGGTACTCGTGGCCTCCATTCCTGGCAATTTGTTTTTCTCCCCAGTGACAGAAAAAAAGTGCAGCAATATTTCTTTTGACCTCCCATCCAGGGCCAGCAGCCCCATAATGTCTCCCATCCCAGGACACTGTGGCCTGCCTCCATTTGTCTGCATTTCAAGGCACTTGAACCAGCCCTGAGCGTAATATGCAGGAGGAGGCTGGGTGCACCGAATTCCACTTTCTTTCTAACATATTATTCACATATCGCTGAACACATGATGCATGTCCTGGTGGGCAGTGTTCCAATCCCAGCTGTCCAGATCAGAGCCGGGCTGCTGTGACACAGGGGATTGGGGGGGGGCTGAAGTGATCAGGACCCCACCTGTAAATTGGGAATCCAAGCCTGTTTCAGTGGGAGGGTTGTACTTGTAACATACTTGCCATGGAGGTTGGGGGGGGGGGGTGAGGTGCTCGTTGAAGAACATACATCAGTTGTATAGAGCCTGGCTGGGACTTCGGGGAGAAGTGGGACGTGGGGGGTCGCACAATAGAGGAGGGAGAGCTGCCGGGGGGTGAGTACTGCTTAAGGAGTGCAGGCTGGCATGAGATTACTTTAGAACGGAGGGGGTTTGACCAGGGAGATGACGCACAATGCCCCGGAAAAGTGCCTCCAGTCCGTGAAGAGACCAGAAAGGCAGTTACTTGCATAAAAGGGGGCTCCGGGTGTCTCCAATAAATGCCTTTCATCTCACAGGTTAAAGGAAGTGAAGCAGTGAGGGGACAAAGTTAAAACTAGCAGCTGCGCAGAAGAGGAAAAGCTGAGTGGGGAAAGGGCAGGTGTTAAAATATACTTTGCACAAATACCTTTGCATGCTGCAAAGTGTAACTTTGTAATAAATAAATGTTTGGAGAAAAGTCTTGCCTCAAACCTGCAATGAAACCTGCCATGCCCATAGCTTGGCAAAGTTATAAATTGCTCTTTGTGCAGCTTCTGGGAGTACAGAAGAGGGAAGAATGAATCAGGCACGGGCCCAGCCCGGCTACTGGAAAGAAAAAAAAGCATTACTGCGCTCGCCTTGGCTCGGTCGGTGGTGGCAGCCAATTCAAGGCAAACCACTCAGGCGGAGCCGAGGCGAAATCACGTTATGAGAGCTTAATGTTTTGTGCATGTGTCCTTCCACTCAAAAAGAGGCCCTACCAGCCAGGGGCCTACCGGGGGATGTCCCGGTGTCCTGGTGGGGCAATCCAGCCCTGTACAGAGAAAGGAACACCAACATCCATCCCTAGAGATGGTAGATGTTGGGGACCCTGTGCAATATCCTGAGACCATCCAGGTCTAGAGGTGCCAATTCTCAGTAGCTAAACAGTCGTAGCGGTAACCAAATGAGTATCCCTCTTCCAATTGTTTAAGCCAATCCAGCCTTAGTGTACATAGCAGCTGTCCTCATTCTCCAGCTCGATAGATGTTTTGGATTACAACTCCCATGACCCCTCGCCACTGCAGGTGCTTGTTATGGCTGATAGAATGTGTACTCCAAAATATTGGGTGAGCCACAGATTGTAGGCCCCTGGTATATTGCTCTCTAGTCCAGTGTCAAGTATATGTTGCAATCCAACTCCAATGGGTAAAGGCTCTGTATGCCAGATCAAATACCACAGGCTCATTTAGTCCTATATGAAACAAGCTCTGTCCTGATGCCAGCCCCCTGCACCTCCAGTCCTAGAGGTGGCATGCTTTGTAGTCAGGTGCACAATGTCCTGAGCCACCCAGCCCTAGAAGTAACAGACTGTGTATCCATGAGACAAAACCATATGCTGATCCCATCTCAAAGGTCTGTCTTATGATGATGATAGTCCTTTATTCGACCATAAAGTCATCAGGAAAATTACATAGAAATAATAAAATATATATCATTCATTAGTCCATTTATCCAAACTAAAATACAATAGTTAAACATCAGCATTATCCCTATCTATATGACAGACACATTTTCCTTACTACACACAAAAAAAATGTAGAATCTTCAGGCGCATGACATGGTGTAAACTTAACATGGTCTGGTTATAACTTCATTTAGCAGGCGAACATTGCAGTAATCAACATCAAGTGTAACACAAATGAGAATAAAAAAGCTGACAGTAGGTATTTTCTCAACTAGGCTTATATACTTATCCACCAAATGGACTACTACCAGATCACTACCAGATCACAGGAATTTCTAACAAAATGGTTGTCCTCTCTTAAAATGCAGACATTGTGCAGTAAAAGTAGCGGTTTCAGGTATTTAATCCACACGTTTTCCAGCCCCTTGCAGATGAACATAAAATGCATAATGTATTCTCTTATTGCACCACATAATAAACAATTGCTACCAGGTGAGTTTTTCTTTCACTTTGTCAGTATGTGCCCATAACCTCAAAACAACAGTTCTAAACTCAATATACATGGCCCAGGAATAGTTCAGAGCAATCTTATCCAGGTAGGGTTCATACCCAAGTGTATGTTGGGTGTCCTGACCCACGTTTGGACTATTAAGCTGCAACATTTGGTGCTGTGGGCTTAGAAAATCCAAGATGTTGGAAAAGCCCACAGTTGCGCCAGAATCCGGGAAAACCGTGCAGTTTGTGTGCACACCAAAATAGTTGCCTAACCTGCCACCCACCAGTGCAAGCATAATGGGCCAAGAGTGCCATGAGTGAAATGTGTGCCAAAGGAAAAACAGCAGTGCCGGTTGGCTAAAGAAAAGCGCTTTAAAATCACCTTTGTTTCCCTGAATGCAAGCTCAAAATGCCTATTTTAAACATCACAAGATATTCAAAAATCTCAATGAACACCAGCAGACATTTGGCAGAATGTATTCTTGTATGCATACAAAATCTGGAAAGAGAAAGAGCCCAACACAATGTTTATAACAAAACTGGCTGAGGTGTGGATGTCAGCAGCTTTACTGAAATTGGATTTAAAACCACTAAAATCGAAATGTTTAAAATAAATGAGTGAACTATTGTTGAGTGTCACATAGTTTGCAACTGTTGAAATGTCATAGTTTTGAACTTAGAATCAGCGTTCTAGCTGCATGTGTAAAAATTGTCAGTTTGATTTGAATGTAGAAAACTGGGAACTAAAGTGACATTTAGCTGAAGCCTGTTTTGAAGAGAGTGGATTCTGCCTGACAACTACCCCCGACAGGAGAGGGAATTCAGCAGCTGTGTTCCCAGGCCTGGCTGCATCCGGCTGCCCCTGCCAAAAGGATATGACACCTCTCTGATTGAATTAGGGGAGAGGCACCTGGCGACTACAGGAAACTAAACAAAGCCCTGTCCTGGACTCAGGCAAATGTTATATTGGGGGGGGGGTCGTAAAATGGCTTCCTCTTGGGAGAAACCGGGAGGGGCAGTGCCTGTGAGAGCAAGCTGAGCTTGGGGAAAGTGGATAAACTAGAAATTCCACCATGTGCTTTGGAAAACCACACCCCTTTGGGGCCAGAGCATGATTTTAAAAAGATGGATAATTCATAGTACAAAATTGTGAAAATTATATAAATAATATCATTATTCCTATGATTTTTTTGTGCACATTTTAAGAGGTGTTAGGACTCTGTGGTATGTTCTGGGGGGTAGTAGCGGAAAATAGGGTATTACTCCAAATGTCTGTATGTTAAAAATCTGACACTTCATCATCTGATGCCCATATTCCTTGCGCACATTTGTGTAAATTCAAGAAAAATTTAGATATTGTGTTCTGGATGGAAAGGGCAGAATTCTGTCAGAAGTGGACACAACATCTTACAAAGACAGGGATCGGTTGGTTGGGCACTACAGAAAATATGTTAACTGGACATATAATATTAGAAAAATTGTACATAGATAAATATGCATTTGAATCAAAAATAGATTTGTGTGCAAAGTGACAAGGGGAGGATTCTCTGACCCATAAACATACCTCATCACGATGACACTCCATTTCCTTCCCCCAATCAAGGGAGAGAGGAGAATTTTGCCAATGATGAGTTGTGAGGGGCAGGCTTAGCTATGCCCAGGCACACACCCATTTTCAAAACACATAAAAAGGAACATTGAAACCAAAGTAGAGATATTCACTTTCCACTTTCTTGCGGGACGCTTTGCCAGAGACTCCAGACTTCAAATCCATCAATCTCCAGAGACCAGAGATCCAGAGAGACCAGAGATCCAGAGAGACCAGAGATCCAGAGAGACCAGAACTGTGCATTGCTGAGAGCAGAACCAGAGACCAGACCTCTGTGAAGAACCGCCAGGAGTCCAGTCCAACCGGTTGACCCGATCCGTGACGAAGTCACATTCCTGTTCAAAATCTAGTGTGAGTACCCAGCTAGCACTGTGCCAAAACCAATCTCTTACTTTAAAATAATCTAATCCAAACTATTTTAGCCAATTAGAACTGCCTCCTAGAATCGTGTCATTCTGTCATCTTTAAAACTGAAAACTGTCATCTGTCATTCTGAGCTTTAAAATTTCAAATCCGAAAAACTACCTTTACTAAATCGGCCGTATCTCCGGAACCGTTTGTGCCAACGAGCCTAGAACGGACTTCCTACTCCTCATACTCCCTCCGTAATTGCACTCGACGCACGTGTCTAAATTTGGCACGATTTGACATTTTGCTTAATTTCAGCCACGTGTAAAAAGATTTGTCCTTGCTTTCCTTACTGAAATTCGTGTGCAACCTCACAATCATTCATAGAGCATTGCTAAAGTGATACTGAATTAATTTAAGGATCTCTCACTCACCCTGAACCTCCTATAGGGAATTAAAAGCAATTTGAGTATATTTTTCACTTCATTATATAAATAACATCATCATTCTTGTGATTTTTCTGTGCACATTTTAAGAGGTGTTAGGACCCTGTGGTATTTTCTTGGGGATAGTAGCGGAAAAAAGGTTGTTACTCCAAATATATGCATGTTAAAAATCTGACACTTTATCATCTGAAACCCATATCCCTGGTGCACATTTGTGTAAAATCTGGAAAGGTTTAGAGGTCGTTATCTGGATGAAAAGGGGACAATTCTGTCATAGGTGGACACGACATCGTACAAAGACAGGGATCGGATGGTTTGGTGCTACAGAAAATATGTTAACTGGACCTATAATATTAGAAAAATGGTACAGAGATAAATATGTATTTGGGTCATAAATAGATTTGTGTGCAATTTGACGATGGGAGGTTCCTCTGACCATAAAACCTACAGCATCACTCTGACACTCCATTTCTTTCCCCCAATCAAGGGAGAGAGGAAAGCTTGGCCAATGATAAGTGAGAGGAGCAGGCTTAGCTAGTCCCAGACACACCCATTTTCAAAACACATAAAAAGGAACAAAAAAGGGAACATTGAAACCAAGGTAGAGATATTCACTTTCCACTTTCTTGCGGGACGCTTTGCCGGGAGACTCCAGACTTCAAATCCATCAACCCCCAGAGACCAGAGATCTAGAGATCCAGAGAGACCAGAGATCCAGAGAGACCAGAGATCCAGAGAGACCAGAGATCCAGAGAGACCAGAACTGTGCAGTGCTGAGAGCAGAACCAAAGACCAGACCGCTGTGAAGAACTGCCAGGAGTCCAGTCCAACCGGTTGACCCGATCTGTGACGAAGTTGCATTCCTGTCCAAAATCTAGTGTGAGTACCCAGCTAGCACTGTGCCAAAACCAATCTCTTAGTTTAAAATAATCTAATCCAAACTATTTTAGCCTATTAGAACTGCCTCCTAGAATTGTGTCATTCTGTCATCTTTAAAACTGAAAACTGTCATCTGTCATTCTGAGCTTTAAAATTTCAAATCCGAAAAACTACCTTTACTAAATCGGCCGTATCTTCGGAACCATTTGTGCAACTTCCTACTCCTCATACTCCCTCCGTAATTGCGATCGACGCACGTGTCTAAATTTGCCGCGATTTGACATTTTGCTTAATTTCAGTGATGAAAGATTTGTCCTTGCTTTCGTTACTGAAATTCGTGTGCAACCTGACAATCATTCATAGAGCATTGCTAAAGTGATCCTGAATTAATTTAAGGATCTCTCACTCACCCTTAACCTCCTATAGGGAATTAACCCTTTAAATGCCAACGACGAGCCGGCTCGTCGGTGGCACTTAAGGGGTTAATGAGGGGGGAAATGTTGGCGGCTTTGGGCGGTGAATACCGCAATTTAAAAAAAAAAACATTGGCACTGGGGGGGAACCTCAATGGCACTTAAGAGGTTAAAAGCAATTTGAGTATATTTTTCACTTCATTACCACCACATTTAAAAGGATTTTGCCTGTGTTTAAAACTCCTACCTGTTTTCCTCTAACATTGCTAGGGGGAACTGAATTATATTTGATTGCATTCCTGAGAACTGTGTGCTTATCTTCCATCTCTTTACATTGCATAAAGGGGGGGGGGGAATTGTCAAAGAAAAGTGATTACATTGTCTTTTGTTGAAGTCACATCAAGTTTATTTTCTGTACTGCTTTTTCATTCATCATTGCATTGTCCTTGAAGCCATAAAAGCATTCTCAGCTACTTTATCCCCTCTATATCACTTCTAAGCCATCAAAAAGAGGCGTACCACTGTAACATTATCCATTGTTGATCACAATCATCCTCACAAGTGTGCTATCAAACATTAATTTATTATAAAAGTGTGATATATATATATATATATATATATATATATATATATATATATATATATATATATATATATATATATATAGTTTAATTTTCAAATAAACCTTTTAATTTGCAAAACAAACCTACTTCTTGGCTCAGTGGGGTCAGGGGGATTCTAAGAGAGGGGTGTTACATAAGGGTTGTCATCCAGAGTAAACGAACTGGACATAAAAATACATCAATAAGGGTTTCCCTCAGCATCCCAGACTAGGCATTGACTTAGCTGTAGTGTTGAATTGAATCCGCTTACAAAGAGGGGGCTCGTAGCCGGGGATTCTGGATTAGATTTACCACTTGTGCAGCTTAATACAGTGTGAAAACTGACCGGATACACATATCCGGTTAGATCACCACACTGTTTTACACTGTAAAAGCACTCCTCAAAGGAACGCTCTAAGGAAATTGTCTGTTTTGCAAAATAAAATACAAACTTATGTAAGTCAGGAAGGAACTCAAATTCCAGAATGACGACACTGGTAGACATCAAAATAGCCAGAGAGCACTTCTTACATAAGCTATTTGTGAGAGGTGAATGGACTGAGCAGGGCCAGGATGCGTGGTTGCAGGCAATCACACAACGGGTCACTGCAACTGGGTTAGATATCTGAAGAGATCAGGGTCCCTTACATGTGGCCCTGAGCGAACTATACATGGCTCCTAAAGCTAAAGATGAACACGACAAGATGGTTAGGATAGCGGCATATTTGTATCTATATATGGGAGCCATGCAGGACAAATGTGCTGAAGGCCACGATCTGGCAAGTAGGCAACTGTTGGCATTAGAGAAGGCCCAATCTGACCTGGTCTCTTCTGAGCAGAGGCTGCAGAGGAGCCAGGAGTCAGAAAATGATAGTAGGCAGTATATCATTAAAATAAAAGAGGACATGAATATACTGCAACAGGAAAAGACAGACCAGGATACCAGAATTCTGGCTTTGGAGAAGGAGCACCAAGACAGTTTGGACTCCTTACTGCAGAGCCAGAAAAAACTGGAGCAACAGATCAACTTTAACAGGGCATGCACAGAGCAGGTAGCCACCCTGCAAATCCAACTAGACAGAGAGAAAGAGGAAAGCAATAAATTGATTTTGAAAGACCTGGATACCCAGGCAGAGTTTGATGAAGAACGCCAGAAAGCTGGTGCCTTTCAAAGGTAGAGGGACGACCTGGCGTCACAAATGCAGGCTCTTGGTCAGGAAAGGGATACCTTAGGCCAGGAATTCTGCCATTTAAAAAGAAAAATTGAAGAAAATCACTTGGCCCTCGAGGGGCTGGTTGACCTCCAAAAAGAGCATCAGGGCTTGCTAGATCACACCAGGAGGGTGGAGGAGGCTCTGGCAAGAAAGGAGCAGGCCAGTAGGGATGGGACTCAGGAGGTAGCCCTCCTGCAGCAGAGACTGGCCCAGTACTCCAGGACCAATCAGGAGGCACAGAGAGAAAATGAGGCTCTCTGTCAGCACAATGATAGGCTCCAGCTACAGGTAGCCATGCAGGAGAGACTGATAGAGTCTAGTAAGGCCTTAACTGAGGAACTGAAAGTGCAGGCTCTTGCATTGCAACAGGGAGCAGGGGCTGACAGAGATGAAGTTCGTTGGGAAAGGGAAACACCTGAGCATAACCTCAGAAGCCCTAGTACCAGAGTCCTTCATCTCTCTCAGTCCCTGGACTCTGCCACCCCCATGTCCCCTGGCGCGCATGAGCACAGGGCCACAGGAATGGCAGATTACTATCCAGCCAAAAGTATGGGGCTCATGGTCCAGTACCACCCAGGAATGGATGGGCGGGCACCCGGGTATGGGCACCTAAGTACAGTGAAATTTAGTGGTGAACCACAGGAAATTAGGCCCCCTAAGGGCATCCTAAAAACCTCTGCCCAGTTAGGTCACTGGGGGGCGTACCCATCAAATCCTGGTAGCAAGGAGGGATCTGAAGACTCCTCTGAGCGTCACAGGACACAGGAGACCAGGTCCCCACATTCTGCCAGCTATTCCCAGGCTCGCAGAATCCGGGAAAACCTGGAAGATCAGACGGGCACCTCTGGGAGCAGTGCTTCTGAATCAGAGGATGAATGGACCAGGGTTACCCGAACCAAAAAGGCCAATAAGGTGAAAAGGGCCTTGCTTAAGGACCCCTTAAAACAGATTAAGACAATCAGGAGTGTCATCACGCCTTATCATAAAAACGCCAAATATTCTGTTTGGGAACACTTGGAGCTCTATGAGCAAATGATGGAGACTTTCCATTTGAAGAGCAGCAGTAGCTGCATCCAGTACGTCAAATGGACATTCTCCCCTGAATACTCCAGTTTTTTTGCGGGGCTGGAGGACCAAAACCATTCAAGATGGTCCACATATAGGGCGGCCACCTTGAAACATTTTTCTGTACATAGAAATCCCCAAGAGGGTCTCAAGGAAGCCTACAATTTGCAATGTGGGGAGGATCAGGCCCCACAAGAATTCGTGCAAGAATTGAAGCATGCCTTTGCGCAGACCACCAGAAGGGTGCGCACGGACAGCAGAGAATTCATCAACACATTTTTCCATGCTCTTCCCAAGTACATAATGACCCAGCTCATGAGAGATTTTCACGAAAAAAGATCTTTAGACTGGGTCATTGAGCAAGCCACCTGGATCTATGAGGTGCAGAAGCCCATAGAAAATAAAAGTAATGCGCAGAAAAACCCCAAAACCAACAGCACCCCTGCTGCTGCCAAGGTGGCGGAGGTAAAGGTTGCCCCGGTTTTAGATTTGGAGATGGGGGGGCCTAAAAACCTGCCTGCGCAGAATAACCTCGGGCCAGTCACAGACAGGGAGTCAAGTAGGTAATCCCACAAATGGGGTCCCTCGCTCCCCTGATTATGTAAGTCCCCGCTACAAGGGAAACCGACCCATCCTGGGTTATGTGTGGACTGCTCCAGCCCAAGGGGGGGATCCAGTCAAGCACCTAACCCAGAGAACTTCCCTCCAAACTTCCCACAGGAGGGCAGAAATTCACCAAACCCTGGGCCGAACTTTTTCCCCAGGTATCCACAAGGATTCCAACCCCAAAACCATCCATCCTTCTTTCCCCAATTCCCTGAGCCCAGACAACCTAATCCGGGAGAGGGGAGGCCAAGGGCGGAGGGGTACCCAAATCTTCCAACCCAGGGTATTACCAGAGAAGGGATAGCTACCCTTCCCGGGATCAGCCCAGGGGAGAAAACCGGACCCAGTATCAGCCTGAGCGGGTTTCCCAGTTAGAGCGCCAGGTTCAGAACATGGAACAGGATTTGGGCCGCATGCTGAGGGCCCAACAGAACCCTGAGATGGGCATGCCGGCACAGAATGCCCCAAACTCTGGACCTAGTGCTCCAGAACAATGACGGGGGCAGCACCCCAATAACCCACCGGTTCCAAGGGAGGAGGCACAAGGGGAAGAGGGGTGTAAAGCCTTGGAGGAAGCTTCCTTCCCAACTTGTAAACAGCCCCTGGAAAACCAGGAACCGGAACCAAAATCTCCTGCCCCTGAAAGCCTGCCTCCCAAGGAGCAGAGGGGGGGTAGGAGAAACAAAGGACCCAAACAGACCCACTTTGTGGAGGAATTACAGGTCTTCCAATTTGAGGGAGAGGGATCCTCAGAGGATCCTGGGAAAAGGATCTTCTCCTTCAGAGATGGGGGAACTCCTCCCAAGGAAAAATGGGTCCCAAGAGATTCCAATCCAGACTGGGTGGATGTGGGGATTGAGCTGTCGCCGCCCATCATCCTATCCCAGAACCAACAAAACCAAACTTCCCTGGTTCAAACCCATCCTGGTGACTGCCTCCAAAAAGGGGGGGGCGGCCCAGAACCCGAAACCATTTCCAGTTGCCAACTTTTTCTTTCAGATTCCCCAGGCTCTCCACAGAATTCTGCCCAAATCTCTTCTCTCGCCATGTCCAAAACCAGAAAGTTAGCCCACCAGTTGTCCAAAAATGTGCATTATCTGTGCCCCCTTGAGGAGAAGGAGGGAAGATATTATGCCCCAGTACAAGTACAGGGGCAGGGTACAATTTTGGCACTGGTGGACACTGGATCCCAAGCTACCCTTCTGTCCAAAAGGGCCTTTGATTAACTAAATGCAGGAAGGGGGGAGAATTACCGTATTCCTCTCACCTCTCTTCCGTCTGGGCCGAAGTCGCACAAAAAGTCAGTGCGGTGGGCACTACCACCCGGAGTGTCAAGGACTGCCGCAAGAGGTGGGACGACCTCCGGGTCCGTGTGCGGAATATATTATCAATGAACCGCAACATGGCAATGGGCACAGGAGGTGGCGCAGAGTCCCCATTGAAGTTGAAGGAGTGGGAGGAGATATGTGCCTCCACGATTGGAGTCGAATCGATCGAAGGGGTCGGAGATATGGAGCTTGGCGTGGCAATTTCATCCGATGGAGGTGAGTGTATAAACCAAACAATGCGCAGTGAAGGGTGAGGGGTCCCCCAATCATGTGTCCATATGAATGCCGTGGATCCAGCCACAAACAGACATGCATGCATCACCACATACTTGTCCAAAACAGGGCCAATCATGCATGAGCCAGCCAACATCCCCATTACCTGCCTCCACACTGAAGAGCCCCAAATGCATTGGACGGCATGACGTTTGCATCCTGCATAAGGCAGGTCGACCCATAGATGATGATTTACCCCTTTTCTCACCCCTGCAGGATCACACACGGAAACTGAGGAGCCACACACTTCAACACCTGCTACCGCACCCAGGAAAAAAGCCAGGAGGGATGCCACGGGGGACACCGCCACACCCTCTAGGGGACCCAGGAGGAATGACCATGATCACAGGGACAAAGGCAGCAGGAGCAGCAGTTCCACGCAGCCAGAGGCCATGCCTGCTGCCGTCGTGGCACCCACGGGACTGTGTCTCCCAGCAAGTGAAGACAGCATTGAGGGAGTGCACTCTGCTGCCACCAGCTCAACGGGTGAGGCAGCAGCCACTGCCCCACTTTCGGATGCAGAGGTAGCACCTGGCATTGAGGATCTGAGTCAGAGCCCCATACCAACACGCCCCTTACTGTCAAGCCCAATATTCTCACCAGGTCCGTTTAGCCAAGGCGGATCACCCACCCACAACCAAGATGTGCATGGAGCCCCCAGGTATCCTCACCTGATGCCAGTGCAATGGATCCAGGCACATCAGCCATCCCACTGGCAGCCACCATGCAACATGTCTCCCAGCAATATTTCAGCGGCAGACTGAAATCACTGGTCTAGTAGGGCAACATGTGGCTGAGACAGGGCGCCTGAGGGAGGACATTGGTGCATTTGCACAGCAGACAAGGGAGTGCATGGAGGCATGCACCACCCGGATCTGCGATGAAATGGCCCAACTAAGGCAGGCCATGAACTGCATTGCAGATGCAATTGAGCGCAGATGCCCACTCCCAACCCGGGAAGAACAGGGCCCCGCCTCCTCAGGCAGTTCACGGCAAACTAGCCCCCTATGCTGGTCTATGCGCAACCTGAGGCGCAGCACATCGCAACCACCCGAAGACGGAGCAGGCACTGACAAATAGGGCCATCAAGGACTATCTGCCACATGTGGAGAGGGACACGGTCACGCCTTGAGGCTCACGTGGGAGTGTTGGGGGGGGGGGGGAGTAAGGGTGTATTCGGGGGTGTTGTGGGGGGAGGGGGGTAAGGGTGTATTCGGGGGTGTTGTGGGGGTAGGGGGGTAAGGGTGTATTCGGGGGTGTTGTGGGGGAGGGGGTAAGGGTGTATTCGGGGGTGTTGTGGGGGGAGGGGGGTAAGGGTGTATTCGGCGGTGTTGTGGGGAGAGGGGGGTAAGGGTGTATTCGGGGGTGTTGTGGGGGGAGGGGGTAAGGGTGCATTCGGGCGTGTAATGGGGGTGGCGGGTAAGGGCGTTTGCACAGTTGGGGTCATGCACTTTCTGTTCACATTATGTTCGAAATACACTGTTCTCCATCCATGATATCCCACCTTTGTACATGATGCTATTCCTGAATCAGATGCTGACGCAGATCCTGTCCCGCCGTGACATCTCCTCTTGCATGTCCTGGCGGAGATTTTCACCCATACTCATCCACATCATGCTCATCTGGTGGTTGCATAGTGGCATGGGTACATTCTATCAGATGCACATTTAGTTGTGCCTTACACATGCCATGGTCATCTTCGCCTTCAATCCGGGGGTTTGATGGCTGCCCTTGTGGTATTTCTGGGTGCCCTGCTGGTGCTTGCTGCGCCAGTCTTGCCCTCCTCCTCCTCCTTCCTCTCATCTGTGCTGCCTGTTGTTGTTGGTGCTGCACTGCAATCATGTACACAGGCCCATGTCATGCTGCTGGTATTAGGACCATCTTGCTGTGGGAGGGGGTGTGGGAAGGGGGGTGGTGTGCTCTTTAGTGCTGCCTGTCTCCATTGCCTCCACCTGTGCTGATTGTGTCCACCTGTGGCAGATGGGAACACTGCTCAGGTCTGTTAACGCGTGGTTTTCGTTGCTGTTATTAGCGCCATGCCGGTAACTGCTTTTTGGGTCTTTGGGATGCCGGTATTGCCATGTACGCATGGGTTGTGATTGCGTGCTATTAGCGCCATGGCGTTATTTATGGTGTGGGAGTAGCGCGCACGCGGCCCCGCCGCTATTAGTGGCACCGTACTTAACGGGTCCACTAATAGCGGTGGGTCCGGGTCGTGATCGGCTTGGGAGAATAACATTGCCGGTATTTCGTTACCGGTAACGGTATTCCCTTACCGGACAATGTGTAATGAGGCCCTTGGACATCAAAATTGGGCGACACAAGGTGAAACACCCGGTCATAGTAGTGACTCCAGAGGGCACCCCCTGTTTACTAGGGAATGACCTCCTGAGAAGGTTGTCACCCCTAATAGATTGCGTAAACAAGGTCCTCTGGACCCAGACTAGCCGACCAATAAAATTAAAACAGAGTGTCAACCATGTTAGTTGAAATGGCACCTGCCACATGGTTGAACAAAAATCTGACCAAGTAGAATTTCACTTCCAGAACAACCAAATTCCAGATGTGACATAATAGCAGTAGGACAACAGACTGGTGTTGGGGGGTCGTCTCTATTTCTGAAAATCAACCTTCCTTCCAGTTTAAGGTGGTATTCCACACTGGAAGGAAACACTCTGAAATTCTTTACCAATCCACAATCAGACACTCCCACTCCTATAGTCCAGAAAGATGTGAAATCAGCTCAGAGCCTGGCTGATATTCAGCAAATTGGAGAGCAGTTGTTCATCCCTGTTCAGTTAAATGATGGGAAGGACTCTGTTCTCGCCCGAGTGTGTGTGAACAACGGTAAGAGCTTCATCAGCGAAGCCATGTTCTGCCAACTCCCAAAAGATCCAGCCATTCCCACATTCAAACTGATAGACAAATGGGAAATGGACCTGGAAGCACCCAATTCCAAACATCTCCTGCCAAGCAGGTTTATGCTCAAAATCTCCATTGGCAACAAGAGCATAGTCCATAATTGTTGGGTCGTGCGAGACGTCACTGCCACCTTTTACTTAGGCAGTGACATTCTCAATCGCTTCGCCATTAGTTTGGACCTAATAAACTTCAAAGCTTGGTCCCGATTAGCGGATAATCCCATGGGCTTTGATGATCAAGAAAAAGCATTTAGGTCAGCTCAATTGCTACCTTATGCAGTTGAAACTCAGCTTAAAGAGGAAGTCACCATCCCAGAAAGGATCCGACAATTCTCCCTGGAAGTGAAAGCTAAAAGAGGACAAAAATTGAAAAACCCTGATGCTTATATTCATCTAAATGCTTCTCTCCAACAGCAAGGGTTAGGGGTTAACCCAACACCATTAGTCAACATAGAACATGTCACCATTCCAATAGAGGTGGATAACAGCAACTTACAGAGTATTACTCTAGCCGCAGGCACAATTATTGGAATGGCGGTTGATGACTGACATTTCTCCATTGATTTAGGAAATAAACTGTTAGGACCAATCCCCAAGGACATTTTTGACAGTGACAGTGATGACAATACAACACCAGACAGGATCTTTACCCGGCATGGGGGGAACTTCCTGGTGTACACTTCTTGCCCTTATGGTAAGGAAGACGTGACTTGTGACTTTAGAAGGGATGAGGTGATTTTCCAGGTCCATGAGGGCTGCCTTTCCCACCTGAAGCCTCCAGTCCAAATCAGCACTCTGACCAGGGACTTCTCCACCCAGCTGGAGGAGGCCGCTGAGATAGCCAAACCAGAAGTCTTTCCAGGCTTCAGGCAGATGGTGGAAGAGAGAGTCAACCTAGCTGATGCCTGTGTGACTCTGGAACAGAAGCAAAAGTTGAAACAAATGTTCTTGGATTTCCACGATCTCTTTGCGGTAGACTCATATGACTGTGGTCGCACCGACATCCACACAACAACAATTCCCACGAACCCTGGAATGACTCCAGTGTTTGTGAAGCAATATCGTTTGCCTCTTGCATCCATGGAGTCCCTTACTGAAATAATTAAGAACCTTGAGTCCCGCGGAATAATCCATCCAGTACACAGCACCTTCAATAATCCGGTGCTGGGATTATTGAAGGCAAACGGCCAGTGGAGACTCTGTGCCGAACTTAGGGAGCTCAACAAACGGGTCCATACTTCCCAATGGACTCTGCCCTACATTGACCAAGGGCTGGCCCAGATTCAGGGGTCACAGGTATTCACTGCAATAGACCTGACCAATGGATACTGGACCGTGCCTGTCAGTAGGGAGGACCAATACAAACTGGCTTTTACCTTTGGGGGCCAGCAGTACACATGGACCCGGACTCCCTTCGGATACCTCAACTCCGGCAATGAATTCAACATTTTCCTACATAAGGCCATTCCCGACCTGGGTGCGAGGGGTAACCTGGCTTATGTAGATGATGTCCTCATCAAAAGTTAATCTGTGGAGGAACACATAGCGGAGATCCGTTATGTTCTGATGCAGTTGAGGGCTGCCAGAGCAAAACTTTCCTTTCAGAAAGCACAGTGGTGTAGAACCCGTGTTAATTTCTTGGGGCATGAGATTACTCCTCAGGGTCTCTGTCCCCAGGAAAAGAAAGTGGAAGCACTTCAGAAACTGAAGGATCCCACAACTCTGCGGGAACTAAGGAGCCTCCTTGGACTGACTAATTACAGCAGAAAGTTCATTGAGGGCTAAGCAGAGATCACCAGACCCCTGATTCATCTCTTGAAGGGGGGGTCAAGTGGGAATGGGGTCCAGAACAATCCGAGGCAGTAAGACAACTCAAGAGAAGCCTCTCAAAATCGCCTTGCCTAGCTTACCATGTCAGAAACAAGGAGTTCTTCCTGGAGACAGGGTTCTCTAATACATGCTTGACAGCAGTATTATACCAAAAGCATGACAAGGTCAATAAAGTAATCTCCTATGCGAGCAAAACTTTATCCTCTGTGGAGGAAAAATTCAACGATTGTGAGAAGGCACTCCTGGCAACGGTGTGGGCATTGAAGAATTACCGCCCGTTTATCCAGGGGGAACACATCATAGTGGAGACTCCACAACAGCCTCTGCAATATCTCCAAAGTGACAGAATCCGGGCCGGAAATGTGAGTAATTCCCGAATTACTTCCTGGATTCTGTCAATGCAAGGCTTTCCTGTGGTGGTCAGATATGGCCAAAACAAGAAGACACCCCTCGCGCAAGGTCTGGCTGACTTGCATGATTGTGCCAGAGAAAACTGTCTCAAGGACGAAAGTCTAAAAATCAAGGACAACATGGAGGCATACCTTAATTCCCCACACAAAGTCTTTGAAGAAGACAAGTGTGAGGGAATGCCCACTGTCTATGTGGATGGATGCTATTACCATGTTGACAACAACGGGGAAAAAGAACTCGTGGCCGGCTTAGGGAACGCATGGGTGAATGAGTCCACAGAACCCTCCGCTGGATACAAAATTCGTCCCCGAAGTAGTCAGGTGGCAGAGTTGATGGCTGTGCATCAGGCCATCCTCACTGCTGCCCAACATCAACTCCACGAACTGGTCATAATCACAGATTCGGATTATGTACGGAACGGGTTCGTGGAGCACCTGGTTAACTGGAAAACCAGAGGCATGCTATGTGCTAATAACAAACCTTTGAAACATGGGAAGTTAATTCAAAACATTGATGATCTGGTCACCTCAAATGGAATGACCATCTACTGAAAGAAGATCAAGGGTCATTCCAAAGTAGAGGGAGCAGACAAAACTGGAAATGACTTAGCCGATCAGCTGGCCAAAACCGGGGCCATCCAAGGGGATCTAATAGAAATATAGAGTCCCTGTTGGGGGAAATCCAGGTCACTGCTATCACTAGGTCCCAGACAAATGCTCACAATGATTTTTCAACTGCACAATGGAGTAAAGAGACCCCTGATGCTGATTTAATTACGGCTCAAAAGGGGGATCCAATAATTGGTACGTTTTACCAACACATTGAGGACCCTGAGAACGTTCCCCTGACAGATACCGATTACATTGGGAAAGAGGACCTAAGAGTGTTGATGAAATGTCCAAAAAGGTTCCGAATCCAAGACGGTTTGTTGGTAAGGAAATCCCAAGCTGGCCATGATCAGTGGGTGGTCCCTACCTCATTCTGAAGCCTGATGTTAAGTCACACCCATGATGCGGCCACCCCCGGTCATAGGGGGTTTCACACAACACTGGAAATCTTAAGGGAGGTTGCATACTGGCCACACATGGGGCAGGACCTCGACCAATACTTGAAGGGGTGTCTTGTGTGTGCACAATTTCAACCAACATCCCTCACACACCAGGTGCCTCTCCAAAAGAGGGGGATGACACTGCCATGGTCAGATTTGCAAATCGACTTCGTAGGCCCTGTAATTCGCTCGTCTAGAGGAAACAAGTACATTTTGACCGTCACATGCTTGTTTACCAAGTGGGTGGAATGTCTCCCGGCCCCAAATTGCAAGGCAGAAACAGCAGCTGCCCTGATGATTAACCACATCTTTTCCCATTTTGGTCTACCTCAAAGGATTGAGGCAGACAGAGGTAGCCATTTCACCAGTGAGGTAATGACAGAGATGTGGGAGATACTGGGGGTCAAAAGGAAGCTACATATTGCTTACTGGCCAGCTTCTTCTGGAGCAGTAGAAAGATACAACCGAACCATTGTGAGTATATTAAAAAAGTTTGTGGCAGATTCTGGGCCAAGTTGGGATATCCGATTACCTCTGGTCCTAATGACCATCAGATCTACCCCTAAAATGTCATCATTTGAGTTGATGACCGGACGCAAGATGGTGCTTCCCCAGCATTTGCTCTACAGGACCCAAGAGCAGACACTGATAAATGCCTCCACAACTCATGAGTATGTGGAGAATTTAAGGAAACACCTTCAGCATGCTTTTGCCTATGCTCAGCGGAATCTAGAAAGATCAGCTGATAGCATGAAAACCCACTACGACCTGAAGACCACCAGGAAGGAATATACTGTGGGAGACCGGGTCTATCTATACAATTTCCAAAGGAACCAGGCCTAGGAGAGATGAAACCACGGAGACTGACCAAGGAGAACAACCCGGAGACCGGGAGCAAAGATCCGAGGAGCCCGGGGTACCGCCCAATATTCCCATAAGGACAGCCGAGGAGAACCGATCGATCCAACCGGATGGAGGAAAAGATGCTGAACTGTGCCATCTACGGAATTGGAAGAAGATGATGCGGACATACCAGCGCATGGATCAAAACATCCTTTGCACCCGACTCACCCTCGACTAGAAATCAAAGTGCAGTTGGGCAGGGGGCTTGTTGGGTGTCCTGACCCACGTTTGGACTATTAAGCTGCAACATTTGGTGCTGTGGGCTTAGAAAATCCAAGATAGTGGAAAAGACCACAGTTGCGCCAGAATCTGGGAAAACCGTGCAGTTTGTGCGCACACCAAAATGGTTGCCTAACCTGCCACCCACCAGTGCAAGCATGATGGGCCAGGAGTGCCATGAGTGAAATGTGTGCCAAAGGAAAAACATCAGTGCTGGTTGGCTAAAAAAGTCAATGCCTAGTCTGGGATGCTGAGGGAAACCCTTATTGATATATTTTGTATGTCCAGTTTGTTTACTCTGGGTGACAACCCTTATATAACACCCCTCTCTTAGAATCCCCCTGACCGCACTGAGCCAAAAAGTAGTTTTGTTTTGCAAATTAAAAGGTTTATTTGAAAATTAAACTATATATATATATATATATATATATATATATATATATATATATATATATATATATATATATATATATATCACACTTTTATAATAAATTAATGTTTGATAGCACACTTGTGAAGATGATAGTAATCAACAATGGATAATGTTACAGTGGTACACTCTTTTTGATGGCTTAGAAGTGATATAGAGAGGATAAAGTAGCTGAGATGCTTTTATGGCTTCAAGGACAATGCAATGATGAATGAATATGCAGTACAGAAAATAAACTTGATGTGACTTCAACAAAAGACAATGCGATCACTTTTCTTTGACAATTCACCCCCCCCCCTTTATGCAATGTAAACAGATGGAAGGAAAGCACACAGTTCTCAGGAATGCAATCAAATATAATTCAGTTCCCCCCTAGCAAGCTTAGAGGAAAACAGGTAGGAGTTTTAAACACAGGCAAAATCCTTTTAAATGTGGTGGCAATGAAGTGAAAAATATACTCAAATTGCTTTTAATTCCCTATAGGAGGTTCAGGGTGAGTGAGAGATCCTTAAATTAATTCAGGATCACTTTAGCAATGCTCTATGAATGATTGTGAGGTTGCACACGAATTTCACTAAGGAAAGCAAGGACAAATCTTTTTACATGTGGCTGAAATTAAGCAAAATGTCAAATCGTGCCAAATTTAGACACGTGCGTTGAGTGCAATTACGGAGGGAGTATGAGGAGTAGGAAGTTGGTTCTAGGCTCGTTGGCACAAACGGTTCCGGAGATACGGCCGATTTAGTAAAGGTAGTTTTTCGGATTTGAAATTTTAAAGCTCAGAATGGCAGATGACAGTTTTCAGTTTTAAAGATGACAGAATGACACGATTCTAGGAGGCAGTTCTAATTGGCTAAAATAGTTTGGATTCGATTATTTTGAACTAAGAGATTGGTTTTGGCACAGTGCTAGCTGGGTACTCACACTAGATTTTGGACAGGAATGTGACTTCGTCACGGATCGGGTCAACCGGTTGCACTGGACTCCTGGCGGTTCTTCACAGAGGTCTGGTTTCTGGTTCTGCTCTCAGCACTGCACAGTTCTGCTCTCTCTGGATCTCTGGTCTCTCTGGATCTCTGGTCTCTCGGGATCTCTGGTCTCTGGAGATTGATGGATTTGTAGTCTGGAGTCTCCGGCAAAGCGTCCCGCAAGAAAGTGGAAAGTGAATATCTCTACCTTGGTTTCAATGTTCCTTTTTATGTGTTTTGAAAATGGGTGTGTGCCTGGGCATAGCTAAGCCTGCCCCTCACAACTCATCATTGGCCAAATTCTCCTCTCTCCCTTGATTGGGCAAAGGAAATGGAGTGTCATCGTGATGAGGTATGTTTATGGGTCAGAGAATCCTCCCCTTGTCACTTTGCACACAAATCTATTTTTGATTCAAATGCATATTTATCTATGTACAATTTTTCTAATATTATATGTCCAGTTAACATATTTTCTGTAGTGCCCAACCATCCGATCCCTGTCTTTTTAAGATGTTGTGTCCACTTCTGACAGAATTATGCCCTTTTCATCCAGAACACAATATCTAAATTTTTCCTGAATTTACACAAATGTGCGCAAGGGATATGGGCATCAGATGATGAAGTGTCAGATTTTTAACATACAGACATTTGGAGTAATACCCTATTTTCTGCTACTACCCCCCAGAACATACCACAGTCCTAACACCTCTTAAAATGTGCACAAAAAAATCATAGGAATAATGATATTATTTATATAATTTTCACAATTTTGTACTATGAATTATCCATCTTTTTAAAATTATGCTCTCGCCCAGATGGGTGTGGTTAAGTCCCAAAGCACATGGGACAATTTCTGGTTTGTCCACTTCTTCCAAGCTCAGCTGGCTCACAGAGGCAATGCCACTCCCAGTTCCTTCCAAGAGGAAGCCATTTACAACCTCCTGATTTAGCAATTGCTTTGAGCCAAGGGAAGTTCATTGTTCTGTTTCCCTGCAGTCCCAGGTACCCCTCCCCTGATTCAATCAGAGAGGTGTAATCTCCTTTTGGTGGGGGAAGCAGAAGGCAGGACAGGCCGGTGAATGCAGTTGCTGGGCAAGTTTCAACTCCTGTCGGGGTAGTTGCCGGGCAGAATTCAATCCCTTTAAGCCAGGCTTCAGCCAAAGGTCACTTTTGTTCCAATTGTTCTTCATTCAAATCAAACTTACAATGTTTACACATGCAGCTAGAATGCTGATTCTAAGTTCAGAACTATGACATTTAAACAGTTGCAACCTATGTGACACTCAAAAGTAGGTCACTCATTTATTTTAAGCATTTCGATTTTAGTGGCTTTAAATCCAATTTCACTTAAGCTGCTGACATCCACAGCTCAGCCAGTTTTGTTATGAACATTATTTTAGGCTCTTCATCTTTCCAGATTTTGTATGCTCACAAGACTTCATTCTACCAGACGTCTGCTGGTGTTCAGTAAGATTTTTGAATATCTTGCAATGTTTGAAATAGGCATTTTGAGCTTGCATTCAGAGAAACAAAGGTGATTTCAAAGCGCTTTTTTTGAGCTAACAGGCACTGCTGTTTTTCCTTTGGCACCACGTTTCACTCATGGCGCTTCTGGCCCATCACGCTCGCACTGGTGGGTGGCAGGTCAGGCAACCATTTTGGTGTGCGCAAAAACTGCATGGTTTTCCTGGATTCTGCCGCAAATGTGGGCTTTTTGGCCATCTTGGATTTTCTAAGTCCACAGCACCAAATGTTGCAGCATAATAACTCGAACATGGGTCAATACACCTGACAAGCCCCCCACCCGACTGCGCTTTGATTTCGAGTCGAGGGGGAGTCGGGTGCAAAGGATGTTTTGATTCACGTGAAGAGGGTCATCTGCTTCTTCTCCTCGGTGCTGGATCATCTGGTTCTCCCAACTGGTTCTGACTGGGAGTATTGGGCGGTACCCCGGGCCCCTCAGATCTTTGCTCCCGGTCCCTGGATCCTTGGGCTGTCTCCATGGTTTATCTCTCTCTCTTCTCACCTAGGATGACAAAGCAAAAGCGGCAGAAACATATTCGTAGACATTTCCCCACCACTATTAATGCGGTGGGGCGAACATATATATTTTTTTAAATCAGGAGACATTTGCATTCTTATCATAATATTTTAGAGACTGTATGTGGAATATTTTAGGGTTGGAAATGTATTACTCTGGAGCGGCCCCCTCTGGGTTTGCAGAGGACTCCTCCAGTTGCTGCAAAGTGTGCCTGGGATGGCAACACTTTAGCTGATTAATATGGACCCACTTATCTTCCCCTTCCGCCAAACTTCCTTTGGGGATGCAGATCTTGTAGGCGACTGGTGAGATCTTGTCTACAATTTCGAAAGGTCCCTTCCATGTTGGCAGGAATTTCCGCTGTTTGGCTTGGTTCCTTTGGAAATTGTATAGATAGACCCGGTCTCCCACATTGTATTCTTTCCTAGAAGTCTTCAAATCATAATGAGTCTTCATGCTATCGGCTGATCTTTCTAGGTTTCGCTGATCATAGGCAAAACCATGTTGAAGGTGTTTCCTTAAATTTTCAACATACTCATGAGTTTTGGAGGCATTGATCAATGTTTGCTCTTGGGTCCTGTAAAGCAAATGCTGGGGAAGCACCATCCTGCGCCCAGTCATCAGCTCAAACGGTAACATTTTAGTTGCAGATGAAGTGATAGATCTAATGGCCATTAGGACAAGAGGTAATCGGATATCCCAACTTGGCCCAGAATCTGCCACAAACTTTTTTTGGAGTGGGAATGTCTGATTGTGGATTAGTAAATAATTTCAGAGTGTTTCCTTCCAGTGTGGAATACCACCTTAAACTGGAAGGAAGGTTGATTTTCAGAAATAGAGAGGACCCCCCATCACCAGTCTGTTGTCCTACTGTAATTACTGTCACGTCTGGAATTTGGTTGTTTTGGAAGTGAAATTCTACTTGGTCAGCTTTTTGTTCAACCATGTGGCATGTGCCGTTTAAACTAACATGGTTGACACTCTGTTTTAATTTTATTGGTCGGCTAGTCTGGGTCCAGAGGACCTTGTTTATGCAATCTATTAGGGGTGACAACCTTCTCAGGAGGTAATTCCCTAGTAAACAAGGGGTGCCCTCTGGAGTCACTACTATGACCGGGTGTTTCACCTTGTGTCGCCCAATTTTAATGTCCAAATACGCAGTCCCCTCGACAGCAATTTCCTTCCCGTCAAAGTTCTGAAGTTGTCCAGGAAGAGAGGTGAGAGGAATTTGGTAATTCTCCCCCCTCCCTGCATTTAGTTTGTCAAAAGGCTCTTTTGGACAGAAGGGCAGCTTGGGATCCAGCGTCCACCAGTGCCAAAATTGTACCCTGCCCATGTACTTGTACCGGGGCATAGTATCTTCCCTCCTTCTCCTCAAGGGGGCACAGATAATGCACATTTTTGGACAACTGGTGGGCCAATTTTCTGGTTTTGGATATGCAAAGAGAAGAGATTTGGGCAGAATTCTGTGGAGAGTCTTGGGAATCTGAAAGAAAAAGTTGGCACCCAGCAATGGAAGGAATTTTGGGTTTTCCTGGTTCCGGTTCTGGGCCACCCCCACCCCTCTTTTTGGGAGGCAGTCACCAGAATGGGTTTGAACCAGGGGATTTTGATGCTGTTTGTTCTGGGATGAGATGATGGGCAGCGCTAGCTCAGTCGCCACATCTACCCAATCTGTCTGTGAATCCCTCAGGACCCATTTTTCCTTGGGAGGAGTTCCCCTATCTCTGAAGGAGAAGATCCTTTTCCCAGGATCCTCTGAGGATCCCTCTCCCTCAAATTGGAAAGTCTGTACCTCCTCCTCAAAGTGAGTCTGTTTGGGTCCTTTGTTTCTCCTATCTTCTCTCTGCAAGGAGCACCCAAGGGGTGACAGACTTTCAGGGGTTGGAGATTTTGTTTCCGGTTCCTGGGTTTCCAGGGGCTGTTCACAAATGGGGAAGGATGCTTCCTCCAAGACTTTACACCCCCCTTCCCCTTGTGCCTCCTCCCTGGGAACCAGTGGGTTATCGGGGTGCTGCCCCCGTCACTGTTCTGGAGCACCAGGCCCAGAGCTTGGGGCATTCTGCACTGGCATGCTCATCTGGGGGTTCTGCTGAGCCCTCAGCATGCAACCCAGATCCTGTTCCATATTTTGGACCTGGCGCTCTAACTGTGAAACCCGCTCAGGCTAATACGGGGTTCTGTTTTCTCCCCTGGGCTGATCCCGGGAAGGGAAGCTATCCCTTCTCTGGTAGTACCCCGGATCTGGAAGATTTGGGTACCCCTCCACCCTTGGCCTCTCCTCTCCCGGATTAGGTGGTCTGGGCTCAGGGAATTGGGGAAAGAAGGATGGAGGGTTTTGGGGCTGGAAGTTGGGTGGATACCTGGGGAAAAAGTTCTGCCCAGGATTTGGGGAATTTCTGTCCTCCTGTGGGAAGTTAGGAGGGAAGTTCCCTGGGTTAGGTGCTTGGCTGGATCCCCCCCCTTGGGCTGGAGGGGTCCACACATAACCCAGGATGGGTCGGTCTCCCTTGTAACGGGGACCTACATAGTCAGGGGATGAGGGACCCCATTTGTGGGACTACCTCCTTGAATCCCTGTCTGTGACTGGCCCGAGGGCCTTCTGGGCTTGGAATTATTCTGCGCAGGCAAGTTTTTAGGCCCCCCATCTCCAAATCCAAAATGGGGGCAACCTTTACCTCTGCCACCTTGGCAGCAGCAGGAGTGCTGGTCGGTTTGGGGCTTTTCTGCGCATTACTTTTATTTTCTACGGGCTTCTGCACCTCATAGATCCGGGTGGCTTGCTCAATGACCCAGTGTAGCGACCTTTTCTCATGAAAATCTCTCACTAGCTGGGTCATAATGTATTTGGGCAAGGCATCGAAAAAAGTGTTTACAAATTCTTTGCTGTCCGTGCGCACCCTTTTGGTAGTCTGCGCAAAGGCACGCTTCAACTCCTGCACAAATTCTTGTGGGGCCTGATCCTCCCCACATTGCAAATTGTAGGCTGCCTTGCGAGCCTCTTGGGGATTCCGGTGAACAGAAAAATGTTTCAAGATGGCCGCCCTATATGTGGACCATCTTGAATGGTTTTCGTCCTCCAGCTCCGCAAAGAAACTGGAGTATTCTGGGGAGAATCTCCATTTGACGTACTGCATGCAACTACTGCTGTCTTTCAAATGGAAAGTCTCCATCATTTGCTCGTAAAGCTCCAAGTGTTCCCAAACAGAATACTTGGCGTTCTTGTGATAAGGGTTGATGACACTCCTTATTGCCTTAATCTGTTTTAAGGGGTCCTTAAGCAAGGCCCTTTTTGCCTTATTGGCCTTCTTGGTTTGGGCAACCCTGGTCCATTCATCCTCTGACTCAGAAGCACTGCTCCCAGAGGTGCCCGTCTGATCTTCCAGGTTTTCCCGAATTCTGCGAGCCTGGGAATGGCCGGCAGAATGTGGCTACCTAGTCTCTTGTGTCCTGGGATGCGCGGAGGAGTCTTCAGATTCCTCCTTGCTGCCTGGATTTGATGGGTACCCCCCTCCACTGACCTAACTGGGCAGAGGTTTTCAGAATCCCCTTAGAGGGCCTACTCTCCCAGGGTTCCCCACTAAATTGCGCTGTACTTGTGTGCCCAAACCCAGATGCCCGCCCATCCATTCCTTGGAGGTACTGGCCTATGAGCCCCATACTTTTGGCTGGATAGTAATCTGCCATCCCTGTGGCCCTGGGCTCATGTGCGCCATGGGACATGGGGGTGGCAGACTCCAAGGACTGGGAGAGATGAAGGCCTCTGGTACTAGGGCTCCTGAGGTTATACTCAGGTGTTTCCCTTTCCCAGCGAGCCTCATCTCTGTCAGCCCGTGCTAACTGTTGCCACGCCAGAGCCTGTGCTTCCAGTTCCTCAATCAAGGCCTTACTAGACTTTATCAGTCTCTCCTGCATGGCTACCTGTTGCTGGAGCCTATCATTGTGCTGGCAGAGAGCCTCATTCTCTCTCTGTGCTTCTTGGTTAGTCTTGGAGTACTGGCCCAGTCTTTGCTGCATGAGGGTTACCTCCTGGATACCGTCCCTACTGGCCTGCTCCTTTCTTGCCAGAGCATCTTCCACCCTCCTGGTGTGCTCTAACACGTTCTGATGCTCTTTTTGGAAGTCACCCAGTCCCTGGAGGGCCAGGTGATTTTCTTCCATTTTCTTTTTTAAGTGGCAGACTTCCAGGCCTAAGGTATCCCTTTCCTGGGTAAAAGCCTGCATCTGTGCCGCCAGGTCGTCCCTCTGCATTTGAAGGGCACCAGCTTTCTGCCGCTCTTCATCAAATTCTGCCTGGGTATCCAGGTCTTTCAAAATCAATGTATTGCTCTCCTCTTTTTCTCTATCCAATTGGCTTTGCAGGGTGGCTACCTGCTTTGTGCATGCCCTGTTGAAATCTATCTGTTGCTCCAGCTTTTTCTGGCTCTGCAGTAGGGAGTCCAAACCTTCTTGGTACTCCTTCTGCAAGGCCAGAAACTGGTATCCTGATCTGCCTTTTCCTGTTGCAGGATACCCATATCCTCTTTTATTTTAATGAGATACTGTCTACTATCCTTTCCTGACTCCTGGCTCCTGTGCAGCCTCTGCTCAGAAGAGTCCAGATCAGATTGGGCCTTCTCTAATGCCACCAGTTGCCTATTTGCCATATCTTGGCCTTAGGCACATTTGTCCTGTGTGGCTCCCATATATAAATATAAATATGCCGCTATCCTGGCAATCTTGTTGTGCTCATCTTTGGCTTTAGGGGCCATTTATAGTTCACTCAGGGCCACATGTAAGGGACCCTGATCTCTCCATATATCTGACCCTGTTGCAGTGATCTGGGGTGTGATTGTCTGCAACCACACCGTCTGATCCTGTTCCGTTCATTCACCTCTCACAAATAGCTAATGTAAGAGGTGCTCTCTGGCTATTTTAATAATAATAATTTATTGTGATTTAGTTTACATTGAAACTTTACACATATAATAGCTTTTATATAAGAAAACATAAAAAGAATAAAAATGATCATAAAAAAAAGAACACAAGAAATTTAGATACAAAATTACAAGGACAGGGAAAACATCATATTCCCTAAGCAAACAAACCATCAAATCATCATCATTAAGTTTTAGGATAACAGTAGTCTCAGTTTAAGTATTAGTTCAGAACCACACATTGCCTCATAATGCCAGCAAAGTTTGCGGGGAGACTTTCAGCATTTGATAACATAATGAAAAGGGTTCGATGTTACAGCAGTTCCTGTATAAATGCAAACTTGAGGTAAGTAGCAAAATCACTTAGGCTACAGCAGTTAATATTCAGTAACTCATCTTTGTGTCTTCCTATAAAGTTATGTTAAGGGTTGTTTCCACCTTCAGCCAAATATTGTACAAAGCCATCAGGAGCCTCATGCTATTAGAATTAATGCAGTGATGCCAAAATATCTCCTCTTTTATGTGGCCGTGATTGTGCACAAACAACCCAGACCGAGGTTTATGGCACTTATCATTTTGTGGCATTCAGTCAGCAAATGTCTGGCCGTCTCTGGCTGATACACTTCGTTGCATAGCCGGCAAAGCCGTAGTTCTGGAGCGATCATGACTCTTCTGCCAGTGATCATAAGCGTAGGTAGTTGTTCGAGCCTTATAAGTAAAATGAAGCATCTAAGTCTCACATCCGGGCACAAATTAAGGTAACTCTGAGGTTTTTTGAAGTTGTACAGTCTATATTGGACAAACTGATCGCTTTTCAGCTTCCGGAGAGGAGCGTAATTCTCTAGCCAATCCCAGAGATCTATACGTTTACCCAAGGCCCTCTGTACTTCTTCTGTGACTCTACCCACCCGGATTTGCCACCCAATGGCCGTTAGAAGTTTGGACATTTGCTCCTTACAGGGGCGCCGGGAGTGAACCTTAGACATCTCTTGATGGACAGCTTTTAGTAGCCTGTTCTTAGTCTCACCGCTCATTTTCACATAGAGTATGGCTCGATTTTTTAGCACTAGAGCTTTCAATGAAGTCAGCCACAGTTCTAATCTTATTATTGCCATAGAAATTCCTGGTGGTAGGCCCAAGATAGAGCGCCAAAATTTACCTTCAATCACCTGTAACCATTTCAGGTCAGTGTTAAGGAGAGCTTCCAGGCCATATGTGATCATAGGGGACAATACTTGTACATAGAGTTGACGTGTGCCCCAAATAGTAAAACCGCCCTGATTCACTGTGAATCTATGGAACAGTGTGGTCAATTGTGCCTCTCTTGCAATGCGTGACTGTTTGCATATTCCATATCCACCAACACTCTCAAATTCAATCACTAAGTAGCGATAGTGAGGCGTATAGGCAATGATGTCAAGGCCTACTCTAAGCTGCACACGAGTGGTGTACTTGTTGGTGAATCTCATGGCCTTAGTTTTTTCCAGATTAATTTTAAGGCCATTCCTCTCAGCATTTTCCCACAAGGCAAAGGCCGACCTACGTAGCCCACTAATAGTGTGGTCAAGTATTACAAGGTCGTCTGCATAGGCAAGTACAGGACAGATGGAGTCTCCTATTTTCGGTGGACAATTGGTCGCCGCCCCAATGGTCACGGGGATGTCATGTACATATAGGTTATATATTAGAGGGGCCGTAACACAACCTTGTTTAACCCCCCTGTTTTGGAGCACACTTCTAGTAGTATGACCTTCCTGATCCAGTTTTACTTTTACAGATGTATTCTGGTGGAGCAATCTGAGATAGTAAGTCAGGCCCTCAGGGCAACCCATTGATTTTAACTTCTGCCAAAGGCAGTCTCGGGGAATAGAATCGAATGCCGCTGAGAGGTCTATATAGAGGGCATATAGTGGGGGCTGCCCCCCTGATCTAGCTCGTGTCCTCAGGAGGTCCAAAACCATGATGTTGTGCGCCGTGGAATAGCCCTGCCTAAAGCCACTCTGGAATTTACAGAGTATGTCAGATTGCTCTACCCAAAGTTGAAACTCCTTTAATAAGAGTGAAGCAAATATCTTCCCCGTGGCATCCAACATTGAGAGGAGTCTGTAATTACTGGGGTCCGCTCGATTACCCTTTTTAAAGACCGGTATAAGCACCGCTGTTTGCCAGGATCGGGGTATTTCCCCCTCATTTAAGATTTTTTTAAACATGATAACTAGTAGAGATGCCCAAAATTCAGGATGAGACTACATCACAATGTTTGCTAGTCCATTCGGGCCAGGGGCACAAGAGGATTTTAATTCCATAATTATGTTCATCACAATTTCATGGGATGCATTAATAGGAAGAGTTAACGGCCTATTAACCAATGTATAGGATTCCTCCGTATCTACCTTAGCATTCCGATTTTCAAGGAAAGCTATCCATGTTTCAGCCTTAATAGGGTTAACTAACATGCCTTGTACAGTGCCTTGCGCTTCGCCCAGCAAAGACCAGATGTTACGGGTTTTACCTGTACAGATCGTATTTACTAGCCTTTGCCAGGCTAAGATTTTGTCGGATTTCCTTTTGGCCTTCATACTAGCTCTATATTTATTTTTGACACTCCTAACCTTGATAAAATATTGGTCTGGGGGATAGGCTTGTCTCTTGGCAAGCCGATGTTCTGCTAGACACTCTCTCTTCACATCTCTAATCATTTTGTCAAAGGCTGGCCTTTTTTTCCCCCAGCTGGTCATGGTCCCTATGAGACAAACGCCGTGATTCTCAACAAAGGAGCAGATCCAGTTTTCAATGGTATTGCTCGTCATCTCCCCAAATTCGATAGAAGGTGTAGGTTGTCACTAGCCAAAGCTGCCACGGCGTGGGCCACATTTTTTTCAGACCAACTGATCCTTGTGCCTGATTTATTTAGCTTAATGTTACCCATGTTAATAGCATGGGAGTCATTTACCCTGATTTTCAATTTGCATGAGAGTGTAGCATGGTCACTCCACTCACTAGGGATCACTTGTATATCATCCACCATCTCATATAGTGTAGGGCAGACAAAGATGTAATCTAAGCTACTACAAGAAATACCATTAGACCAAGTGTGGCGACCAGGATAATCACTAACAGTTTTGCAGTTAACCATTTCGAAGTCCCATAAGTCAAACAAGTGTTCCCACCCTCGGCCTTCAGGATCACTTTTTCTGGTATGTTGCATATAATTTTTAGATTTTAACTTAGGGTTATGAGACTTCCCTCTATTACCAATCATGTGGCAGTTGAAGTCGCCAACCACTATTACCTCTGTGTTTCCAAGTTTTAGCAGCCAGGTAGCAATTAGGTCATATAGGGCCTCCTGGAGTTGTTCTCTTAATAATGTACCAGGGGGGTTATATAGGCTGACTAATAGGAAATGATCATTTCCTACCTGGTTGTCATAATAGACTTCAACTGCCATCATGTTGCTAGCACATTCGGTTTTCACTTGTTTAGAACCAATAGTGTTGGCTACCCCTGTAATAAGGCCACCATGGGGGCTACCCTTTGCGCCTTTTTTTGCTGCCATTTGATAAGTGACAAAGCCATCCAGAATCAATGGATCCATTGCCCAGGTTTCTTGGAGACAGAAACAGCTATGGTTATCCAAGATCTTGGTAGAACCCTATGTTGACAACAAATGAGCAAAACCCCTGCAGTTCCATGACAAAATAGTAATATCTCATTGTTTTAAGAACACACCAGGTAGCGAATCCGCCAGCCATTTTAATACTTGTTGAATGTCCGAGACGTCCACATTCTTCCCTTGAGGGAGATATTGACAGGGACTGGCCTCAGCTGGCAAGTCTATCTTTCTGGGAAATTGTCTTAAGTCGACTTCATCCAAATCGACATCGACCTCCACGTCAACCATTTTCAATTCGATCTTATAGTTCCTTAGCAGTTGTGCGGTTGATAAGAACTTACAATGCAGTGCTGAAACCTGAAGATTTGGGCCTTTTAGTGGTTCCACAAATTGGAAGTCGTCTGACTTAAGGACCCTCAATTGCGGTACATAGCTCAGTCTAGTTAACAGTTCTGAGCGAGAGAGCCATTTTTGTTCTTCGCTTAAGTATAAGTTCTTTATCAGACATATGCGATTTCCCTCCGTGGAAGTTTTAGTTTCAGTCGGAAGAGTTGTATTAGACATTAATGCTGGTGGCTCTGGTATACTCCCAGGGCTCTCCTCGTCCACATTCACTAGCTCTTCACTCTGATTGTCCCCCTCGAGTAAGTCCTCCACCTCATCAGGCTCAGTCATCTTTTCTCTTTCAGGTATTAACCAGCTAGTCAAACGGCCCTCTCCACTGTTCTTCCTTTTCTTGGCTCTGGCCGCCCTTTTTTTAGCTTTCTTTGAGGGATGCCCAGAGGATTCCTTGTCGGGCTCCTCGCCATTCTACGTTGCTTGCGCGAGAAGAATGGTTCATTGTTTTCCTTGTCAGCCTCCAACCCCTGGCTTTTTTGATGTCTACCAGTGTCGTCATTCTGGAAATTGATTTCCTTCCTGATTTACAGAAGTTAGTATTTTATTTTGAAAAACATACCGTTTCCTTAGAGCGTTCCTTTGAGGAGTGCTTTTACAGCGTAACACAGCGTGGTGATCCAACAGGGTTTATGTATCCTGTCAGTTAGCACACTGTATTAAGCTGCACAAGTGGTAGGTCTAATCCAGATGACCCGTTACGAGCCCCCACTTTGTAAGTGACTTCAATTCAGCACTCCAACTACGTCAATGCCTAGTCTGGGATGCCCAATGGAAGCCCTTATTTATATATATTTTTATGACAAGTTCATAAATCTGGATGATGAACCCTTATATAACGCCCCTCTCTTTGAATCCCCCTGACCTCACTGAGTCAAGAAGTAGGTTTGTTTTGCAAATTAAAAGATTTATTTGAAAAATTAAACAATATATATATCACACTTTTATGAATAAATTAATATTTGATAGCACTGTTATGAATATGACAGTGATCAACAATGGATAATATTATAGTAGCACAATTCTTTAATTACTTAGGAGTTGGTATAGAAAGGATAAGGTAGCAGAGAATACTTTGTATGGTTTCAATGAAAAGCAATGATGGAAAGAATGCAGCACAGAAATAAACAGATATGGTTTAAACAATAGATACAATGATCACTTTTTTCTTTATGACAACTCACTCTCCCCCTATGCAATATGAAGAGATGGAAATGGGGGCACACATGTTTTCAGGAATACAATCAAAAGTAATTCAGTTCCCCCCTAGCAAGCTAAGTGCAACCGGTATGCTTTTAAACACGCAAAAATACTTTTAAATGTGATTTGCAATGAAGTGAAAAATATGCTAAAAATGATTTTAATTCCTTATAGGAGATTCAGGGTAGGTGACAGCTACTTTGAATTAGTTCAGGTCAACACTAGCAATGATTTAGGAATGATTATCAGAGTGAAAACGAATTTCAGCAGTGGAAAGCAAGAAGCAGCTATTTTTACAAGAGGTGAAATTGAGTCAAATTGCAATTCGCGGCACTTTTTCCGAGTGCGTCGATCGCGATTACGGAAAAACTATAAAGCGTTCTGGGTTTGTTGGAAAGCTTCGCTTCTTAGCTTTAAAATGAACGTTAAATCTCGCTTCTAGGACATATGGTTCGAAAGATACTGACGTTTTTGTGGAGGTAGATTTTCAGAAATTAAGTAAAGATTCAGAATGACAAATGACACTTTCAGAGCTTTGAAATCACAGAATGGACACATGATTTCTATGCAGTTTTGGACAGGTGGAAATGGTTTGAATTAGATTATTTTAAACTAAGAGATTGGTTCTGCACAGTTCTGGCTGGATACTCACTCCTAATTTTGGACTGGAATGGGCCGCCACTGGTTCTGCTCACAGCGTGGCCTCTGGTCTGGGTCTGGCACTGCACAGCGGTCTGGTCTGATCTGGTCTGCTATCGACACTGCACAACGGTCTGGTCTGGTCTTGGCACAGCGGTCTGGTCTGGGTCTCTGATGCTGGCAAAAGTTATTGGCAAAGAAGCAGAAACAGAACAGCCCGGCTGTTTTATTCTGATGTGCCCCTTGGAAGTCTGGGGTAAAATCAGTTTGCAAGATTGGATGGCCAGCTGAGAAGAGTTCAGCTTGCAGTAGGCCATCTGCTTCAAACTTCTGGAATCTGGAGTCTGGTGTTCTTGTGCAGAGCGTCCTGCCAATGTTCAGGTGATGAGTGAATCTGGAAGTTCCCCCACTAAGGCTTGCCATCCTTACTTATAGCAGAAATTGCATCACCAAAATGGTTGTGTGCATGGGCATAACTAAGCCTGCCCCTTACAACTCATCATTGGCCAAATTCTCCACTCTCCCTTGATTGGGGGAAGGAAATGGAGTGTCATCGTGATGAGGTATGTTTATGGGTCAGAGAAACCTCCCCTTGTCACTTTCCACACAAATCTATTTTTGATCCAAATGCATATTTATCTATGTACAATTTTTCTAATATTATATGTCCAGTTAACATATTTTCTGTATCGCCAAACCATCCAACCCCTGTCTTTGTAAGAATGTTGTGTTCACTTCTGACAGAATTCTGACCTTTTCATCCAGAACACAACCTTTAAACTTTTCCAGAATTTACACAAATGTGCGCAAGGAATATGGGCATCAGATGATGAAGTGTCAGATTTTTAACATACAGACATTTGGAGTAATACCCTATTTTCCGCTATTACCCCCCAGAACATACCACAGAGTCCTAACACCTCTTAAAATGTGCACAGAAAAATCACAGGAATCATGATAGTCATGATATTATTGATATCATTTTGACAATTATGTACTATGAATTATCCATCTTTCTAAAATTATGCTCTGGCCCAGAGGGGTGTGGTTTCCCAAAGCACATGGGGGAATTTCTGGTTTGTCCACTTCCTCCAAGCTCAGCTGGCTCACAGAGGCAGTGCCCCTCCCAGTTTATTCCAAGAGGAAGCCATTTACGATCCCCTGATTTAGCATTTGCCTGAGCCAAGGAAAGTTCATTGTTCTGTTTCCTGCAGTCCAAGGTACTCCTCCCCTGATTCAATCAGAGAAGTGTGATCTCCTTTTGGTGGGGGCAGCAGAATGCAGCCAGGCCTGTGAATGCAATTGCTGGGCAAGTTTCAACTCCTGTCGGGGGTAGTTGCCGGGCAGAATTCAATCCCTTTAAGCCAGGTTTCAGCCAAATGTCACTTTTGTTCCCATTTTTCTTCATTCAAATCAAACTTACAATTTTGGCACATGCAGCTAGAACGCTGATTCTAAGTTCAAAACTATGACATTTAAACAGTTGCAACCTATGTGACACTCCAAAGTAAATCACACATGTATTTTAAACATTTCGATTTTAGTGGCTTTAAGTCCAATTTCACTTAAGCTGCTGACATCCACATCTCAGCCAGTTTTGTTATGAACATTATTTTAGGCTCTTCATCTTTCCAGATTTTGTATGCACACAAGACTTTATTCTACCAGACGTCTGCTGGTGTTCAGTAAGATTTTTGAATATCTTGCAATGTTTGAAATAGGCATTTTGAGCTTGCATTTCAGAGAAACCAAGGTGATTTCAAAGCGCTTTTTGAGCTAACAGGCACTGCTGTTTGTTCTTGGCACCACGTTTCACTCATGGTGCTTCTGGCCCATCACGCTCGCACTGGTGGGTGGCAGGTCAGGCAACCATTTTGGTGTGCACAAAAAATGTGCGGTTTTCCTCGATTCTGGCGCAAATGTGGGCTTTTCAGCCATCTTGGATTTTCTAAGCCCACAGCACCAAATGTTGCAGCATAATAACTTGAACGTTGGTCGATACACCTGACAAGCCCCCCGCCTGACTGCACTTTGATTTCGAGTCGAAGGGGAGTTGGGTGCATAGGATGTTTTGATCCATGCGCTGGGATGTCCACATCATCTTCTTCCGATTCCGCAGATGGCACAGTTCAGCATCTTTTCCTCCATCAGGGTGGATCTGTTGATTCTCCTCGCCGGTCCTGCTGGGAGTTTCGGGTGGTACCTCGGGCCCCTTGGATGTTGGCTCCCGGTCCCTGGGTCGTCCTTCTTGGGCAGTCTCCATGGTTTATCTCTCTTTCTTCTCACCTAGGATGACAAAGCAAAAGTGGCAGAAACATATTCGTAGACGTTTCCCCACAACTATCAATGGTGGGGCGAACATATACATTTTATAGATCAGGAGACATTTGCATTCAAGAATCATAGAATTTTATAGGCTATATGTGGAATATTTTAGGGTTGGACTTGTATTAATCTGGAGCGGCTCCCTCTGGGATTGCAGAGGACTCCTCCAGATACTGCAGAGTGTGCTTGGGATGGCAACACTTTAGCTAATTTATATGGACCCAATTGTCTTTCCCTTCCGCCAAACAGCCTTTGGGGATGCGCATCTTGTAAGCGACTTGGGAGATCTTGTCTACAATTTCAAAAGGTCCCTTCCATGTAGGCAGAAATTTCCGCTGTTTGGCCTGGTTCCTTTGGAAATTGTATAGATAGACCCGGTCTCCCACATTGTATTCTTTCCTAGTAGTTTTTAAATCATACTGAGTCTTCATGCTATCGGCTGATCTTTCTAGGTTTCGCTGAGCACAGGCAAAAGCATGTTGAAGGTGTTTCCTTAAAGTTTCAACATACTTGTGAGTTGTGGAGGCATTTATCAATGTTTGCTCATGGGTCCTGTAGAGCAAATGCTGGGGAAGCACCATCCTGCGTCCAGTCATCAGCTCAAACGGTGACATTTTATTTGCAGATGAAGGGGTAGATCTGATGGTCATTAGGACAAGAGGTAATCGAATATCCCAACTTGGCCCAGAATCTGCCACAAACCTTTTTAAGATGCTCACAATGGTTCGGTTGTAACGTTCTACTGCACCAGAAGAGGCTGGCCGGTAAGCAATATGTAGCTTCCTTTTAACCCCCAGTATCTCCCACATCTTAGTCATTACTTCACTGGTAAAATGGCTACCTCTGTCTGACTCGATCCTTTGGGGTAGACCGAAATGAGAAAAGATGTGGTTGATCATCAGGGCAGCTGCTGTTTCTGCCTTGCAGTTTGTGGCCGGGAGACATTCCACCCATTCAGTAAATAAGCATGTCACTGTCAACATGTACTTATTCTACCTAGAGGAGCGAATCACGGGCCCTATGTAGTCGACTTGCAACTATGACCATGGGAGTGTCATCCCTCTCTTTTGGAGAGGCGCACGGTGTGTGAGGGATGTTTGCTGAAATTGTGCATACACAAGACACCCCTTCAAGTATTGGTCGAGGTCCTGCCCCATGTGTGGCCAGTATGCAACCTCTCTTAAGATTTCAAGTGTTGTATGAAACCCCCTATGACCGGGGGTGGCCGCATCATGGGCGTGACTTAACATCAGAGTTCGGAATGAGGTTGGGACCACCCACTGATCATGGCCAGCTTGGGATTTCCTTACCAACAAACCGTCTTGGATTCGGAACATTTTTGGACATTTCATCAACACTCTGAGGTCCTCTTTCCCAATGTAATCAGTTTCCGTCAGGGGAAAGTTCTCAGGGTCCTCAATGTGTTGGTAAAACTTACCAATTATTGGAACCCCCTTCTGAGTCGTAATCAAATCAGCATCTGGGGTCTCCTTACTCCATTGTGCAGTTGAAAGATCATTGTGAGCATTTGTCTGGGACCTAGTGATAGCAGTGACCTGGATTTCCCCCAACAGGGACTCAATCTCTATTAGATCCCCTTGGATGGCTCCGGTTTTGGCCAGCTGATCAGCTAAGTCATTTCCAGTTTTGTCTGGTCCCTCTACTTTGGAATGACCCTTGATCTTCTTCCAGTAGATGGTCATCCCGTTCGAGGTGACCAGATCATCAATGTTTTGGATTAACTTCCCATGTTTCAAGGGTTTGTTATTAGCACATAGCATGCCTCTGGTTTTCCGATTAACCAGGTGCTCCACGAACCCCTTCCGGACATAATCTGAATCTGTGATTATGACCAGTTTGTGGAGTTGATGTTGGGCAGCAGTGAGGATGGCTTGATACACAGCCATCAACTCTGCCACCTGACTACTTCAGGGACCAATCTTGTACCCAGCAGAGGGTTCTGGGGACTCATTCACCTATGCATTCCCTACGCTGGCCACAAGTTCTTTGTCCCTGTTGTTGTCAACATGGTAAGAGCATCCATCAACATAGATAGTGGGCATTCCCTCACACTTGTCTTCTTCAAAGACTTTGCGGGGGGAATTAAGGTATGCCTCCATGTAGTCCTTGATTTTTAGACTTTCGTCCACGAGACAGTTTTCTCTGGCACAATCATGCAACTCAGCCAGACTTGCGCGAGGGGACTCTTCTTGTTTTGGCCTCCACAGGAAAGCCTTGCATTGACAGAATCCAGGAAGTAATTCGGGAATTACTCACATTTCCGGCCCGCATTCTATCACTTTAGAGATATTGCAGAGGCTGGTGTGGATTCTCCACTATGATGTGTTCCCCCTTGATAAACGGGTGGTAATTCTTCAATGCCCACACCCTTGCCAGGAGTGCCTTTTCACAATCGTTGAATTTTTCCTCCACAGAGGATAAAGTTTTACTCGCATAGGAGATTACTTTATTGACCTTGTCATGCTTTTAATATAATACTGCAGTCAAGCATGTATTAGAGAACCCTGTCTCCAAGAAAAACTCCTTGTTTCTGACAGGGTAAGCTAGGCAAGGTGCTTGTGAGAGGCTTCTTTTGAGCTGTCTTACTGCCTCGGATTGTTCTGGACCCCATTCCCACTTGACCCCCCCTTCAAGAGATGAATCAGGAGTCTGGTGATCACTGGATAGCCCTCAATGAACTTTCTGCTGTAATTAGTCAGTCCAAGGAGGATCCTTAATTCCCGCAGAGTTGTGGGGTCTTTTAGTTTCTGAAGTGCTTCCACTTTCTATTCCTGGGGACAGAGACTCTGAGGAGTAATCTCATGCCCCAAGAAATTAACACGGGTTCTACACCATTGTGCTTTCTGAAAGGAAAGTTTTGCTCCGGAGGCCCTCAACTGTGTCAGAACATAACGGATCTCCGCTATGTGTTCCTCCACAGATGAACTTTTGATGAGGACATCATCTACATAAGCCAGGTTACCCCTCGCACCCAGGTCGGGCATGCCCTTATGCAGGAAAATGTTGAAGTCATTGCCGGAGTTGAGGTATCCGAAGGGAGTCCGGGTCCATGTGTACTGCTGGCCCCCAAAGGTAAAAACCAGCTTGTATGGGTCCTCCCTACTGACAGGCACAGTCCAGTATCCATTGGTCAGGTCTATTGCAGTGAATACCTGTGACCCCTGGATCTGGGCCAGCCCTTGGTCAATGTAGGGAAGAGGCCATCCGGAAGTATGGACCCGTTTGTTGAGCTCCCTAAGGTCGGCGCAGAGTCTCCACTGGCTGTTTGGCTTCAATATTCCCAGCACCGGATTATTGAAGGTGCTGTGTACTGGATTGATTATTCCCCGGAACTCAAGGTTCTTAATTATTTCAGTAAGGGACTCCATTGATGCGAGAGGCAAGCGATATTGCTTCACAAACACTGGAGTCATGCCAGGGTCCGTGGGAATCGTTGTTGTGTGAATGTCGGTGCGACCACAGTCATATGGGTCTACCGCAAAGAGATCTTGAAAATCCAAGAAAACTTGTTTCAACTTTTGCTTCTGTTCCAGAGTCACAGAGGCATCAGCTAGGTTGATTTGCTCTTCCACCATCTGCATGAAGCCTGGAAAGACTTCTGGTTTTGCTATCTCAGCGGCCTCCTCCAACTGGGTGGAGAAGTCCCTGGTCAGGGTGATGATTTGGACTGGAGGCTTCAGGTGGGAAATGCAGCCCTCATGGACCTGGAAAATAACCTAATCCCTTCTGAAGTCACAAGTCAAATCTTCCTTACCATAAGGGCAGGAAGTGTACACCAGGAAGTTCCCCCCATGCCGGGTAAAGATCCTGTCTGGTGTTGTATTGTCATCGTTATCACTGTCACAACAGTCCTTGGAGATTGGTCCTAACAGTTCATTTCCTAAATCAATGGAGAAATGTTGGTCATCAACCGCAATTCCAATAATGGTGCCTGCGGCTAGAGTAATACTCTTAAGTCGCTGTTATCCACCTCTATTGGAATGGTGTCATGTTCTATGTTGACTAATGGTGTTGGGTTTACCCCTAACCCTTGCTGTTGGAGAGAAGCATTTAGACGAATATAAGCATCAGGGTTTTTCAATTTTTGTCCTCTTTTAACTTTCACTTCCAGGGAGAATTGTCGGGTCCTTTCTGGGATGGTGACTTCCTCTTTAATCTGAATTTCAACTGCATAAGGTAGCAATTGAGCTGACCTAAATGCTTTTTCTGGATCATCAAAGCCCATGGGATTATCCGCTAATCGGGCCAAGCTTTGAGGTTTATTAGGTCCAAACTAATGGCAAAGCGATTGAGAATATCACTGCCTAAGTAAAAGGCGGCAGTGACATCTCGCACGACCCAACAATTATGGAGTATGCTCTTGTAGCCAATGGAGATTTATAGCATACACCTGCTTGGCAGGAGATGTTTGGAGTTGGGAGCTTCCAGGTCCATTTCCCATTTGTCTATCAGTTTGAATGTGGGAATGGCTGGATCTTTTGGGAGTTGGCGGAACAGGGCTTCGCTGATGAAGCTCTTACCGTTGTTCACACACACTCGGGCGAGAACAGAGTCCTTCCCATCATTTAACTGAACAGGGATGAAAAACTGCTCTCCAATTTGCTGAATATCAGCCAGGCTCTGAGCTGATTTCACATCTTTCTGGACTATAGGAGTGGGAGTGTCTGATTGTGGATTGGTAAAGAATTTCAGAGTGTTTCCTTCCAGTGTGGAATACCACCTTAAACTGGAAGGAAGGTTGATTTTAGAAATAGAGAGGACCCCCCATCACCAGTCTGTTGTCCTACTGCTATTACTGTCACATCTGGAATTTGGTTGTTCTGGAAGTGAAATTCTACTTGGTCAGATTTTTGTTCAACCATGTGGCATGTGCCATTTATCTTCCCTCCTTCTCCTCAAGGGGGCACAGATAATGCACATTTTTGGAAAACTGGTTGGCCAATTTTCTGGTTTTGGACATGCAAAGAGAAGAGATTTGGGCAGAATTCTGTGGAGAGTCTTGGGAATCTGAAAGAAAAAGTTGGCACCCAGCAATGGGAGGATTTTTGTGTTCCCCTGGTTCTGGTTCTGGGCCCCCCGCCTTTTTGGGAGGCAGTCACCAGAATGGGTTTGAACCAGGGTATTTTGATGCTGTTGGTTCTGGTATGAGATGATGGGCGGTGCTAGCTCAGTCCCCACATCTACCCAGTCTGGTCTGTCCTACTGCTATTACTGTCACATCTGGAATTTGGTTGTTCTGGAAGTGAAATTCTACTTGGTCAAATTTTTGTTCAACCATGTGGCATGCGCCCGTTTAAACTAACATGGTTGACACTCTGTTTTAATTTTATTGGCCGGCTAGTCTGGGTTCAGAGGAACTTGTTTACGCAATCTATTAGGGGTGACAACCTTCTCAGCAGGTCATTCCCTAGTAAACAAGGGGTGCCCTCTGGAGTCAAAACTATGACCGGGTGTTTCACCTTGTGTCGCCCAATTTTAATGTCCAAATCCACAGTCCCCTCGACGGGAATTTCCTTTCCATCAAAGTTCTGAAGTTGTCCAGGAAGAGAGGTGAGAGGGATACGGTAATTCTCCCTCCTTCCTGCATTTAGTTCATCAAAGGCCCTTCTGGACAGAAGAGTAGGTTGGGATCCAGTGTCCACCAGTGCCAAAATTGTACCCTGCCCCTGCACTTGTACCGGGGCATAGTATCTTCCCTCCTTCTCCTCAAGGGGGCACAGATAATGCACATTTTTGGACAACTGGTGGGCTAATTTTTTAGTTTTGACATTACGAGAGAAGAGATCTGGGCAGAATTTCGTGGAGAGTCATTGGAATCTGCAAGAAAAAGTTGGCAACTGCAAATCAGAGCCATGGTGGGTTCCCCTGGTACCGGTTCTGGGCCGCCCCACCCTTTTTGGAGGCAGTCACTAGGATGGGTTTGAACCAGGGGATTTTGATATGGTTGCTTCTGGGATGATATGATGGGTGGCGCTAGCTCAGTCCCCACATTTCCCCAGTCGGGATTTGGATCCCTTGGGACCCATTTTTCTTTGGGAGGAGTTCCCCCATCTCTGAAGGAGAAGATTCTTTTCCCAGGATCCTCTGAGGATCCCTCTCCCTCAAATTGGAAGATCTGTACCTCCTCCACAAAATGGGTCTGTTTGGATCCTTTGTTTCTCCTACCGCCTCTCTGTTCCTTGGGTGGCAGATTTTCAGGGGCATGAGATTTTGTTTCCGGTTCCTGGGTTTCCAGGGGCTGTTTACAAGTGGGGAAGGAAGCTTCCTCCCAGGCTTTGCACCCCCCTTCCCCTTGTGCCTCCTCCCTGGGAACCGGTGGGTTAACGGGGTGCTGCCCCCGTCATTGTTCTGGAGCACCAGGCCCAGAGTTTGGGAAATTCTGCACCGGCATGCTCATCTGAGGGTTCTGTTGAGCCCTCAGCATGTGAACCAGATCCCGAGCCATATTTTGGACCTGGTGCTCCAACTGTGAAACCCGCTCAGGCTGATACAGGGTTCTATTTTCTCCCCTGGGCTGATCCCGGGAAAGGTAGCTATCCCTTCTCTGGTATTACCCCAGGTTGGGAAGATTTGGGTACCCCTCCACCCTTGGCATTCCCTCTCCCAGATTAGGTTGTCTGGGCTCAAGGAATTGGGGAAAGAAGGATGGATGATTTTGGGGCTGGAAGTTGGTTGGATACCTGGGAAAAAAGTTCTGCCCAGGGTTAGGTGAATTTCTGAGCTCCTGTGGGAAGTTAGGAGGGAAGTTCCCTGGGTTAGGCGCTTGGCTGGATCCCCCCTTGGGCTGGAGGAGTCCACACATAACCCAGGATGCTTACATAATCAGGGGAGTGAGGGACCCCATTTGTGGGACTACCTCCTTGACTCCCTGTCTGTGACTGGCCCGAGGGCCATCTGGGTTTAGAATTATTCGATGTAGGCAAGGCAGGTTTTAGGCCCCCCATCTCCAAATCTAAAATGGGGGCAACATTTACCTCTGCCACCTTAGCAGCAGCAAGGGTGCTGGTTGATTTTGGGCTTTTCTGGGAGTTATTTTTATTTTCTATGGGCTTCTGCACCTCATAGATCCGGGTAGCCTGTTCAATGACCCAGTCTAGTCACCTTTTCTCGTGAAAATCTTTCACTAGCTGGGTCATTATGTATTTGGGAAAGGCATGCAAAAACGTATTTACAAACTCTTTACTGTCCATGCGCACCCTTTTGGTAGTCTGCGCAAAGGCACGCTTCAATTCCTGCACAAATTCTTGTGGGGCCTGATCCTCCCCACATTGCAAATTGTAGGCTGCCTTGCGAGCCTCTTGGGGTTTCCGGTGAAAAGAGAAGTGCTTTAAGATGGCCGCCCTGTAGGTGGACCATCTTGCATGATTTTGGTCCTCCAGCCCAGCAAAGAAACTGGAGTATTCTGGGGAGAATGTCCATTTGACGTACTGCATGCAGCTACTGCTGTCTTTCAAATGGAAAGTCTCCATCATTTCCCAAACGGAATACTTGGCATTCTTATGATAAGGGGTGATGACACTCCTTATTGCCTCAATCTGTTTTAAGGGGTCCTTAAGCAAGGCCCCTTTTGCCTTATTTGCCTTTTTGGTTCAGGCAACCCTGGTCCATTCATCCTCTGACTCAGACACACTGCTCCCAGAGGTGCCCGTCTGATCTTCCAGGTTTTCCCAGATTCTGCGAGCCTGGGAATGGCTGGCAGAATGTGGGGACCTGGTCTCCTGTGTCCTGTGACGTTCAGAGGAGTCTTCAGATTTCTCCTTGCTGCCAGGATTTGATGGGTACCTCCCCCCCACTGACCTAACTGGGCAGAGGTTTTCATGATGCTCTTAGTGGGCCTACTCTCCTGGGGTTCCCCACTAAATTGCACTGTACTTAGGTGCCCATACCCGGATGCCCGTCCATCCATTCCTGGGTGGTACTGGCCTATGAGCCCCATACTTTTGGCTGGATAGTAATCTGCCATACCTGTGGCCCTGTGCTCATGTGCGCCAGGGTACATGGGGGTGGCAGAGTCCAGGGACTGGGAGAGGTGAAGGCCTCTGGTACTAGGGCCCCTGCGGTTATGCTCAGGTGTTTCCCTTTCCCAGCGAACCTCATCTCTATCAGCCCCTGCTCCCTGTTGCCATGCAAGAGCCTGTGCTTTCAGTTCCTCAGTCAAGGCCTTACTAGACTCTATCAGTCTCTCCTGCATGGCTACCTGCTGCTGGAGCCTATCATTGTGCTGGCAGAGAGCCTCATTCTCTCTCTGTGCTTCCTGGTTAGTCTTGGTGTACTGGGCCAGTCTTTGCTGCAGGAGGGTTACCTCCTGAGTCCCATCCCTACTTTCCTGCTCCTTTCTTGCCAGAGCATCTTCCACCCTCCTGGTGTGCTCTAACAAGTTCTGATGCTCTTTATGGAGGTTACCCAGTCCCTGGAGGGTCAAGTGATTTTCTTCAATTCTTTCTTTTAATCGGCAGACTTCCTGGCCTAAGGTGCCCCTTTCCTGACTAAGAGCCTGCATCTGTGCCGCCAGGTCGTCCCTCTGCCTTTGAAAGGCACCAGCTTTCTGGCGTTCTTCCTCAAATTCTGTCTGGGTATCCAGGTCTTTCAAAATCAGTTTGTTGCTCTCTGCCTTCTACCTATCTAGGTGGCTTTGCAGGGTGACTACCTGCTCTGCGCATGCCCTATTGAAGACCAGTTGTTGCTCCAGCTTTTTCTGGCTCTGCAGTAGGGAGTCCAAACCTTCTTGGTACTCCTTCTGCAAGGCCAGACATCTGGTATCCTGGTCAGACTTTTCCTGTTGCAGGATGCCCATATCCTCTTTGATTTTAATGATATACTGTCTGTTCTCATTTTCTGACTCCTGGCTCCTGTGCAGCCTCTGTTCAGAAGAGACCAGGTCAGATTGGGCCTTCTCTAATGCCATCGGTTGCACCTTTGCCAGGTCTTGGCCTTCAGCACATTTGTCCTGTATGGCTCCCATATGTAACTATAAATATGCCGCCATCCTGACAATCCTATCGTGCTCATCTTTGGCTTTAGGGGCCATATATAGTTCACTCAGGGCCACATGTAATGGACTCCATTTGTCTGACCCTGTTGCAGTGATCTGGGGTGTGATTGCCTGCAACCACACCGTCTGTTCCTGTTCCGTCCATTCGCCTCTCACAAATAGCTTATGTAAGAGGTGCTCTATGGCTATTTTGATATATACCAAGGTCGTCATTCTGGAAATTGATTTCCTTCCTGACTTACAGAAGTTAGTATTTTATTTTGCAAAACAGACCGTCTCCTTAGAGCATCCTCCTTTTGAGGGGTGCTTTTACAGTGTAACACAGCGTGGTGATCCAACAGGATTTATGTATCCTGTCAGTTAGCACACTGTATTAAGCTGCACAAGTGGTAGTTCTAATCCAGACGTCCCGGCATGAGCCCCCACTCTGTTAAGTGACTTCAGTTCAGCACTCCAACTAAGTCAATGCCTAGTCTAGGATGCACAAGGGAAGCCCTTATTTATATATTTTCTATGACAAGTTCATAGATCTGGATGATAAACCCTTGTATAACGCCCCTCTCTTTGAATCCCCCTGACCTCACTGAGCCAAGAAGTAGGTTTGTTTTGCAAATTAAAAGATTTATTGAAAAATTAAACAATATAAATATATCACACTTTTATGAATAATTTAATATTTCATAGCACACTTATGAATATGACAGTGATCAACAATGGATAATATTACACTAGCACACTTTTTTATATCACTTAGGAGTTGGTATAGAAAGGATAAGGTAGCTGAGAATACTTTATGGTTTCAAGGAAATGCAGTGATGGAAAAGAATGCAGCACAGGGATAAACTGATATGGTTTCAACAAGAGATAATATAATCACTTTTCCCCTTGTGGCAATTCACCCCCCCATGCAATATAAAGAGATGGAAGGGGAGCACACAATTTTCAGGAATATAATCAAATGCAATACAAATTCTAGTTCCCCCTTAGCAAGCTTAGAGCAACAGGGATGATTTTAAAACACAGGCAAAAATACTTTTAAATGTGATTTACAAAGAAGTGAAAATATGCTAAAAATGATTTTAATTCCCTATAGGAGATTCAGGGTAGGTGACAGCTACTTTGAATTAGTTCAGGTCAACAGTAGCAATGATTCATGAGGGATTATTAGGTTGAAAACGAATTTCAGCAATGCAAGCAAGAGACAGCTATTTTTGACAGGTGAAGAAGTTGAGTCAAATTGCAATTTGCGGCACTTTTTTCGAGTGCGTCGAGCGCGATTATGGAAAAACTATAAGGAGTAGAATGTCGGGCCTTGTTGGAAAGCTTAGATTCTTAGTTTTAAGATGACACTTAAATCTCGTTCCTAGCACGCATGGTTCAAAAGATACAGACCATTTAGTGGAGGTAGATTCTCAGAAATAAAGTAAGATTCAAACAACAAATGACACTTTCATAGGTTTGACATCACAGAATGGACACACGATTTCTATGCAGTTCTAAATAGGTTGAAATTGTTTGAATTAGGTTATTTTAAACTAAGAGATTGATTTTGCACAGCTCTGGCTGGATACTCACTCCTAACTTTGGAAGGAATGGGCCTCGTCACAGATCTGATCAACAGGTTTAGCTGCGGTTCTCTCTGCTCTGCTGGTCTGGATCTCTGGTTCTGGCAAAAGTTCTTGGCACTGCACAGCGGTCTGGTCTGGGTCTGGTCTGTGGTTGGGATACAGCTCTGCTTTCTGGGTCTGGCACAGGGTTCTGGCAAAAGTTCTGGACACTGCACAGCGGTCTGGTTCTGGCACAGAGTTCTTGGCTAGAATCAAACAGCACAGCCCTGCTGTTTAGTATCTGGTTGCAAAAGATTTTGATGCCTCTGAAGGATTCAGCTTGTGGACTAGGCCTCTCTGCTACAAGGTCTGATGTCTGGATTCTAAGTTCTGTTTCTGGAGTCTTCTGGCAAAGCGCTTCGCAAGAAATCAGTTTGAAGTGGAAAGTGAATGTCTCTACCTGGGTCTCAGTGGCTCTTTTTATGTCTTTTGAAAATGGGTGTGTGCGTGAGCATAACTAAGCCTGCCCCTCACAACTTATCATTGGCCACGTTCTCCTCTCTCCCTTGATTGGGGGAAGGAAATGGAGTGTCATCGTGATGAGGTATGTTTATGGGTCAGAGAATCCTCCCCTTGTCACTTTGCACACAAATCTATTTTTGATCCAAATGCATATTTATCTATGTACAATTTTTCTAATATTATATGCCCAGTTAACATATTTTCTGTGGCGCCAAACCATCTGATCCCTGTCTTTGTAAGATGTTCACTTCTGACAGAATTCTGCCCTTTTCATCCAGAACACAACCTCTAAACTTTTCCTGAATTTACACAAATGTGCGCAAGGAATATGGGCATCAGATGATGAAGTGTCAGATTTTTAACATACAGACATTTGGAGTAATACCCTATTTTCCGCTACTACCCCCAGAACATACCACAGAGTCCTAACACCTCTTAAAATGTGCACAGAAAAATCACAGGAATCATGATGTTATTGATATAATTTTGACAATTATGTACTATGAATTATCCATCTTTCTAAATTTATGCTCTGGCCAAGAGGGGTGTGGTTTCCCAAAGCACATGGGGGAATTGCTGGTTTGTCCACTTCCTCCAAGCTCAGCTGGCTCACAGAGGCAGTGCCCCTCCCAGTTTCTTCCAAGAGGAAGCCATTTACGACCCCCTGATTTAGCATTTGCCCGAGCCAAGGAAAGTTCATTGTTCTGTTTCTTGCAGTCCCAGGTACTCCTCCCCTGATTCAATCAGAGAGGTGTGATCTCCTTTTGGTGGGGGCAGCAGAATGCAGTCAGGTCTGTGAATGCAGTTGCTGTGCATGTTTCAACTCCTGTCGGGGGTAGTTGCCGGGCAGAATACAATCCCTTTAAGCCAGGTTTCAGCCAAATGTCACTTTTGTTCCCATTTTTCTTCATTCAAATCAAACTTACAATTTTAACACATGCAACTAGAACGCTGATTCTAAGTTCAAAACTATGACATTTAAACAGTTGCAACCAATGTGACACTCAAAAGTAAATCACTCATTTATTTTAAACATTTCGATTTTAGTGGCTTTAAGTCCAATTTTACTTAAGCTGCTGACATCCACAGCTCAGCCAGTTTTGTTATGAACATTATTTTAGGCTCTTCATCTTTCCAGATTTTGTATGCACACAAGACTTCATTCTACCAGACGTCTTCTGGTGTTCAGTAAGATTTTTGAATATCTTGCAATGTTTGAAATAGGAATTTTGAGCTTGCATTTCAGAGAAACCAAGGTGATTTCAAAGTGCTTTTTGAGCTAACAGGCAGTGCTGTTTTTCCTTTGGCACCACGTTTCACTCATGGTTCTTCTGGCCCATCACGCTCGCACTGGTGGGTGGCAGGTCAGGCGACCATTTTGGTGTGCGCAAAAACTGTGTGGTTTTCCTGGATTCTGGCGCAAATGTGGGCTTTTCGGCCATCTTGGATTTTCTAAGCCCACAGCACCAAATGTTGCGGCATAATAACTTGAACGTGGCTCGATACACCTGACACCACCCAATGTCAGTTAATTCCTCATACACCCAGTATGGTTGTCATGTGTAAGCATAGGCATCCTTAGAGGGAGGAAAAGGGGAGCAATTGTATATCTTATTTGCTGCTTTGCCCCCCTCTCCCCTCTAATTGGATGCCTGCCCCGCCTCTGGCAAATAACTATTTCCGGGAATCTTAAGGGTGCTCCTTCCCCCAGCCATCATTCGACCGTTTGCAGGTTCTATTTGTTTAGCTTGTGTTCTTTCTTCTGGCCTGAAAGGGACACCATAGGAATCAATGGCCCGTGAATACCACTAGGGTGGGAGACATCACTGTTAAAAACAGGTTTCCAACATATTTTGGACACTATTCTTTTTAAAATGTGCAGCTGTCACTTACACCGTAACAAACAAAGAAATATATTTCCAAACTAAAACATACTTCTTAAACTTGCATTCACTAGTTTTTTAAAATGCGTTTATTTTTGTGTCGAACTGCCACACAAACACCCTGTGATTTTTGTTGCCCTTCCTTTGGGTTTGATCACATAATGTATTTCTAAAGATGATATATGGTTGTCAAACTGCTTCCCAAAAATAAATGCTTCTATTGTTCTGACAGCAGTTATTAGGAAACTAAACTGTGGGTTCATTGTTGCCAACTTTTCATTTTTACTAGCCGAACCCATTCCCAGGCCAAACCTATTTCATAGCATGTGTTTCTTTCACAAGGAATTGCAACATGCCATAAGAAAAATAACATCTCAGCAAAAGTCATTCAACCTGCTGAGCTACCCTGGTAGCATTCTGCTGTTGGGTGTGTCTATCCCTTAATGTTCTCAGAATAACTGCATAACCAACAGTTCAGTTCATGTGTATGACTTCCAAGTCAACAGTATTTCATCTCCAGCCACAAAAACCTATGTGTATAGACTCACTGAGGATGTGCCAGTGTTGGCTCTTCCATAATGGGCAAGAGGGTGCTGAACCACTGACACCCAGCTCATTTTGGAGGAGTGAGCCCAGTGTAAACAATGAGCCCATCCTCAGCTGCTTTTTGCCGCTGTGGGAGTACTCCTGGGATGGCTTGAATTGTCAAAGGGAAACACAATTTCCACTTGACAGTTCTGTTCCCCAGCTGCGCTTGTCCAATGGGCCATGCAAAGTCAATGGTGTTTTGCTTCCCCAGCATTGCATTGCCCATTTGTGATGCTGGCTGGGGAGCTGCATGTTTGTATGTGTGAGCAAAAATGTATTTACAACAAGGCGGACCACGACAGATAAGTGACATTTTATAGCAGTTCATTTTTTAATTTACTGATTGTCATTTTTAAATATAAAAGCCAATGGGCCTCATTACGATTGTGGCAGTAAGGCAACAACGGCGCCTGTAGTGCTACCGGCGCTGTTGTTTTTACGAGTTCTGCTCGTGGGTACCTCTCTGCACGCTTGGTCAGACCTATGGGGGCCATAGGGGCTCAAATGGGGCTCAAATTGGAATGGGGACATACCGGCTCTGGGTCCTGCGCAAGGGGAATTACAGGGCCCACTGAGGTCGGAATGGGCCGGTAATCCCCCTTTCGCGGGACCTGGAGCCAGACCCGAGTTCTGGTATAAACAGCATGGCTACCTCCAACCTCGTAATGAGGCACAATGTCTCTCCAAGCTTGGCTGACACACAAGACTGCGGGTAATTTTGAGCTGTTAGCAGTTATTCCACTCTGACAGCTAAAGTCTTTGAGGGCCAAACCTTTATTGTTAGGGTGATTTTTGTTTATATATATATATATATGTTCAGTGAAAAAACTTTGTTAAAGGAACGTTATGGTTGAGTTGCGCTACTAAAAGCCTATGAAATTCAGTGAAAAAACTTTGTTAAATGGACGTTATGGTTTTAAGTAAAACCGAAAACCCCTAGAAATTCACCTTTTATGTAAAGCTAAGCAACCATAACTCGCGCCATCACCATGCACTGCTAAGACTAATACCCATGACATCAAAGATGACATCACAAATGTCATTCATGACATCACTGATAACATTACATATCTTATTCTCCCTTCTTTTTTGTTCACTAACATATCTAGGCCAGGTGTTTTTTTTTCAGTCTGGAAGTGAAAATGCAAAAGATGTGTCTATACCTTACTCTTCTTTTATGTACTTACACTACTTTCCTTAGAATTCACTCACATTATACAACATACAAATATAAGGGAATAAGCAGATTTGAGATACAGCAATCATGTCTGTGCATGAACTTAAATAGGCAGGTTATGAACACTTTCTGGTAATTCTGCTGTTTTTTGCTTACTTTACTTTCCTTGTATATACTCATATTTCCATGCATTGTGGGGTTTTTATATTGTAAGTGTACTACTACAATTATGCAGTGAAGATGACATTGTTAGGTACTTAGTATATGTGTCGCAGTGCAAAAAAATGCTAAATGAAAGGATTCATCATTTAACTATGTAACAGAATGCGAAGACTCAATCAAACATCCACATGGGCATCATGGAAATGTCAGAGACTGACCAGCTATCCCAGTTATTGGGGGAATTACGGTCAGAGGTGCACTCTGCCCGGCAAGAAACCAACGCTCTTAGGAGGCAGTTGATAGTCACCAAGGATTGCACCGGTGAGTTAGCCACACAATTACTTCAGGCACAAGCTGGCCAGGCCCCATTGCCTGGAAGCATGCCATAAATTACAGCTTCATCCGTCAACCCAGTGCAGGTGGTTCTTCCTGAGGCAGTCCCCTTGGCCCCACCGGACCGATTTACTGGGGGCCCAAAAAGATACTCGGTGTTCATCAACCAGTGCCGTCTCCATTTCATTTGCAGACCTGGAGCCTTTCCTAACGATCAGTCGCGGGTTGCTTTCTTACTATCATGCCTGCGTGGCAGTGCCGCGGATTGGTCAGTACCATTAGTGAGCCAGGATGACCCACTCCTGCAGGATTTCATAGGGTTTCAACAGGAAATGAAGAAGCTGTTCACCCGACACACCCAGGGCCAAGCCCTGGATAACAAACTCCTATTTCTCTGCCAAGGCAGTCAAGATTTGCTAATGTATATCACAACCTTCAACAGACTTGTCATTGAAACCAGTTGGCCTGAGGAGAAACAAACCACATTGTTCCATCGAGATCTACGAGGGGAACTAAAGGATGTACTAGCCCAACTCACAAATGTCTAGGGTTTTTCGGTTTTTGTTATGCTCACCTGGTATCCACGGGGGCACCACACGATGCTGGATGGATCATCTGTGTGCTATCTCGGGCTTTCTCTGCTTCACTATTTGCCTGGTGGGGGGCAGCGCCTATGAAAGGAGAATGGAACAATTAGGTTTGGGTCCTTGGTGGATGAAACTCCAACCTCCCCCATATCCCAAATCCCCTTTCTCCTGGGGTTATTTCTCACCTTGGATTGATAAGCATTGAGCTCTCCATGTTCCCCAGCACCCCCACCGCCCAGCACTGTGGGGCACCCTCCACCAGGCCCCCACCCATGTCTCCCACCCCCCCACCCCCCAGCACTGTGGGGCACCTGCCAGCAGGCCCCCACCCATGCCCAACTCATGTCTCCCACCACTTCCATGCCCCAGCACTGTGGGGCACCCTCCACCAGGCCCCCACCCATGTCTCCCACCCCCCCACCCCCCAGCACTGTGGGGCACCTGCCAGCAGGCCCACACCCATGTCCAACTCATGTCTGCCACCACCCCACCCCCCAGCACTGTGGGGCACCCTCCACCAGGCCCCCACCCATGTCTCCCACCCCCCTCCCAACCCCCAGCACTATGGGGCACCTGCCAGCAGGCCCCCACCCATGTCCAACTCATGTTCCCCATCACCCCCACCCCCCAGCAGTGCAGGGGCACCCACCACCAGGCCCACACCCATGTCTCCCAGCACCCCCACCCCCCAGCCACGAGGGGCAGCCTCCACCAGGCCCCCACCCATGTCTCCCATCACCCCCACCCCCCAGCACTGTGGGGCACCTGCCAGCAGGCCCCCACCCATGTCTCCCACCCCCCCACCCCCCAGCACTGTGGGGCACCTGCCAGCAGGCCCCCACCCATGTCCAACTCATGTCTGCCACCACCCCACCCCCCAGCACTGTGGGGCACCCTCTACCAGGCCCCCACCCATGTCTCCCACCCCCCCAACCCCCAGCACTGTGGGGCACCTGCCAGCAGGCCCCCACCCATGTCCAACTCATGTTCCCCACCACCCCCACCCCCAGCAGTGCGGGTCACCCTCCACCAGGCCCCCACCCATGTCTCCCACCCCCCCACCCCCCAGCACTGTGGGGCACCTGCCAGCAGGCCCCCACCCATGTCCAACTCATGTCTTCCACCACCCCCACCCCCCAGCACTGTGGGGCACCCTCCACCAGGCCCCCACCCATGTCTCCCACCACCCAGACCCCCCAGCAGTGCAGGGGCACCCTCCACCAGGTCCCCACCCATGTCTCCCAGCACCCCCACCCCCCAGCAGTGCAGGGGCACCCTCCACCAGGCCCCCACCCATGTCTCCCACCACCCCCACCCCCCAGCCACCAGGGGCAGCCTCCACCAGGCCCCCACCCATCTCTCCCACCACCCCCATCCCCCAGCACTGTGGGGCACCTGCCAGCAAGCCCCCACCCATGTCCAACTCATGTCTCCCACCACCCCCAACCCCCAGCAGTGCAGGGGCACCCTCCATCATGCCCCCACCCATGTCTCCCACCCCCCCACCCCCCAGCAGTGCTGGGGCACCCTCCACCAGGTCCCCACCCATGTCTCCCACCCCCCCACCACCCAGCACTGTGGGGCACCTGCCAGCAGGGCCCCACCCATGTCCAACTCATGTCTCCCACCACCCCCACCCCCAGCAGTGCAGGGGCACCCTCCACCAGGCCCCCACCCATGTCTCCCAGCACCCCCACCCCCCAGCAGTGCAGGGGCACCCTCCACAAGGCCCCCACCCATGTCTCCCACCACCCCCACCCCACATCAGTGCAGGGTCACCCTCCACCAGGCCCCCACCCATGTCTCCCACCAGCCCCACCCCCCAGCAGTGCAGGGGCACCCACCAGCAGGCCCACACCCATGTCTCCAAGCATCCCCACCCCCCAGCCACCAGGGGCAGCCTCCACCAGGCCCCCACCCATGTCTCCCACCACCCCCACCCCCCAGCACTGTGGGGCACCTGCCAGCAGGCCCCCACCCATGTCCAACTCATGTTCCCCAGCACCCCCACCCCCCAGCACTGTGGGGCACCCTCCACCAGGCCCCCACCCATGTCTTCCACCCCCCCCCACCCCCCAGCAGTGCAGGGGCACCCTCCACCAGGCACCCACCCATGTCTCCCATCCCCCCACACCCCAGCACTGTGGGGCACCTGCCAGCAGGCCCCCACCCATGTCGAACTCATGTCTCCCACCACCCCCACCCCCCAGCACTGTGGGGCACCCTCCACCAGGCCCCCACCCATGTCTCCCACCCCCCCACCCCCCAGCACTGTGGGGCACCTGCCAGCAGGCCCCCACCCATGTCCAACTCATGTCTCCCACCACCCCCACCCCCCAGCACTGTGGGGCACCCTCCACCAGGCCCCCACCCATGTCTCCCACCCCCCCACCCCCCAGCACTGTGGGGCACCTGCCAGCAGGCCCCCACCCATGTCCAACTCATGTTCACCACCACCCCCACCCCCCAGCAGTGCGGGTCACCCTCCACCAGGCCCCCACCCATGTCTCCCACCCCCCCACAACCCAGCCCTGTGGGGCACCTGCCAGCAGCCCCCCACCCATGTCCAACTCATGTCTCCCACCACCCCCACCCCCCAGCACTGTGGGGCACCTGCCAGCAGGCCCCCACAAATGTCCAACTCATGTTCCCCACCACCCCCACCCCCGAGCACTGTGGGGCACCTGCCAGCAGGCCCCCACCCATGTCCAACTCATGTCTCCCACCACCCCCACCCCCCAGCAGTGCAGGGTCACCCTCCACCAGGCCCCCACCCATGTCTCCCACCACCCCCACCCCCCAGCAGTGCAGGGGCACCCTCCACCAGGCCCCCACCCATGTCTCCCACCCCCCCCCACCCCCCAGCAGTGCAGGGGCACCCTCCACCAGGCCCCCACCCATGTCTCCCACCCCCCCACCCCCCAGCACTGTGGGGCACCTGCCAGCAGGCCCTCACCCATGCCCAACTCATGTCTCCCACGCCCCCCACCCCCCAGCACTGTGGAGCACCTGCCAGCAGGCCCCCACCCATGTCCAACTCATGTTCCCCAGCCAACATGTCATCACAATCTAGATCCCTGGTCCCCATGGTCAGCCTCCAAATGCAAAACACCCACCCGAGTGTTGCATCCACCCACTCATAATTGGCAATTACATGACAGAACACCAATTGCAAGTTCCGAAACAAACACATTTCCCTCACATACACCCAATGGGTGTCAGTGAATCTCAAAACCCATATCATGAAATGCATGAAACCAATGAGATGATACTACACATCGAAGTATGATAAAAAAAATGTATTAAAGCAAACATAAATAGAATCAAAAATAAAGAAACAAAAATGTGAATGTACAAAAATCAAAAGAAGCATGTCCGTGAAAAAAAGCAAAACCAAAAATCAAATCCCAAAGTAATGTTGTCCAAAGTCACTGTCCACAAAACAAAATCCAATGGGAAATATAAAAGAAAGCCATTGCTCCATGGTTAAAATGTGAAAGAAAAATACAATTCAACAGTGAACTATGTACATGGGAACAAGCCAGGGTCAAGCCAGGGTCCATTATCCCAACAAAAGAAAGGAAACCTATCTAACTACACCAACTAATAAAATAAACTATATACAAAAATGTGGCCAATGTCCGAAAGGTCCAAATAAAATCCAAACAAAAATGAAACCTAACACTACCTACATAACTATGTACAAGGGCAGCGGGCTAGTTTGACGGCTCACTTGTGGATGTCCCGGGCCAGGGCATCATCGAACTCCTGCTCAATGTCCCGGAGGTGGTCCTCCTCCATGGCCCCGAGGGTCCGCACCTCCAAACCCCTGCGGATTGCCTCGAGGCACTCGGCCCGCCTTAGGGCCCTGCGCATGGAGTTCTCCGCCCTGACCATTGTGAGCCGTGCCTCTTCCGCCCGCTGCCGCTCCGCATCTATGGCGTGGCCCAACCGCAGCCACATGGAAGACACTCTCTGTCCTGGGTCCTCCTGCCCTCCGGCCGATGCCTGCCCCTCCGATGTTGAAGGCCCCGAGCCTTCATGGCTCCCACCACGTTGCTGCTGCTGCTGTGACTCTGCCCATGCATTGCCTCTAGCTGCCTGCACATCCTCCGCCGGCTGGGGTGCAGTCGTTGATGTGGCCACCCCTGCTGGACGTCCTACTCCTGACTGTGGGAGGGATGCCTCCTCCACCAGCCTGGCCGCACCGTCAGAGGCAGCTCCACAGGGCACCCAGGTGACTGATGGGTGGGAAGATGGCACGGAGGACGACTGGCGTGTAGGGGGTCCAGTTGAGGAGGGGGTCGTAGCAAGCCCCATCATACGGAGGAATCCGGCCTGGGTGACCTGTCCCAGCAGGCTGACGTGGTCAACGAGCCATTCGAGATGACGTGCAGTCTCCTCATGAAAAGACTGCAGGTCACCTCGCATGGCCCGTTGACGCAACGCCACACCAGTCAGGACAGGCTCAACCCGGACCCGGATAGCCACGTCCGCATTCAGAGGAAGGCCAGTTGACGTGAGCTCATCCCCTGCCTGAAAACGGGTCTGGACGTAGGCATCCCTGCTGCTGCAAGATGATGCAGGGACAGGATCAGGGACAGGATTGCACACAGGCACCTCCGCGGCGGGCTGTGCTGCCTCCTGTCCCTGGTCCTGCACTGCACCACTAGCACCAGTGGGATCCCCACCTCCAGACCCCGTCTCTGGTGCTTGCACGGCCTCCTCCTCCACCAAACCCCCCACCAACCTGGATGACTCCATGGCATCTTCCCCTGTTGGGCCCTGTGGGGTCCCAGCTGCCCCTTCTGCTGCCGAGGAATCCACCTCCGCCTCTTGGACCTCCCCCCGGCAGCTGCGGCCTGTTACGCGGCACCGGACTCCTCCCTCCCCGACGAGATCACAACATGGGAGGGGAGCCGGGCCTTGCGTCTTCGGCTGGCGGTGGGATCCCCGCCGCTGTGCTCCACAGCACCTTCTCCGCCCTCTTCATCAGTTGACGCTGCAGACAGGGAGAAATAAAACACAGGCATCAGGGCACTGTACAATGGACACATACACACATGACAGTTGTACATGAGTGGCATTGGCAAACCTCAGACATGTCATCACAATCCCCAACACGCATGTCATTTCAACTCGCACACATGAGCCATACCACAGCCATATTGCAACTGCCAGCACCATCCATACACATACAACAGCATGAGCAGGCAAAGGTGAGCCAGACATCACATGCAACACAGGAAGTGCACCACACATGTACACACACCACCACACTTGCATGCATGTGTACACCTCTGCCAAGTGTCGCAGTGTTCAGATGGGCATCCATGTCACATCTGCCGATCAGGCTTCCACATACCGCCGTCACATGCATCCATGTTGCATCACTGTTGCACCCTTGTCAAATACACACACATGCACATGTACACAGTGCTGATACATGCAGCCGAAAACAACATACATGCGTGACATCATGGACATGTCTACTTACATACACATTCATCCAAACATGTGTGCCCACATAACTGCATTTGGCATGCAAGCCTACACACACAAGCACCATCCATGTCTCACACATTCCAGCCCTCGCATGTGTTAGCCCATGGCCCTGTACACCCTCACCCATACTCGACCCATACAAACAGATGTGCAACCTGCACACTACTGAAAAATCACCACACGCACTGCTCACAATCAGGATGCATGTACACTTACCGCTCGACTCCAGACGGGTCTGCCTCTCAAGGACCTGGACGTGGAGCGCTGGGGATATGCGTTCCAGGACCCTCATCTGTTCTTTCGACAAGTGGCCCCGGCGCCCCTTGGCATCTGCTGCCTTCAAGAGGCGCCGGGCCTTGTTCAGGGTCCTGGACCTGAAGTCCTCCCAGCGCTTCTTGACATGTTGTAAGTCGCGGACTGCCACCCCCTCCGCGTGGATGGCAGTCACGATGTCAGTCCAGATCGAGTCCGTCCTTCCTTGTCGGCGCGGGAACTTCCGAAGAGGGCATCATACTGCCCCAGGACTTGCTCCACCAGGACACCAACTTCGGTGGCACTGAAGCTGGTGCCCCTCTGCCTCTCTGTCCGGGGGTTGTCAGGAGGCAGTGCACAGGCAGAGGCACAGCAGCAGCAGCAACGTGGTGGGAGCCATGAAGTCTCGGGGCCTTCAACATCGGAGGGGCAGGAGGACCCAGGACAGAGAGTGTTTTCCGTGTGGCAGCAGTTGGGCCACGCCATAGATGTGGAGCGGCAGCGGGCGGAAGAGGCACGGCTCACAATGGTCAGGACGGAGAAGTACATGCGGAGGGCCCTGAGGCGGGCCGAGTGCCTCGAGGCAATCCGCAGGGGTTTGGAGGTGGACACGGCGACGGCCCTGCGGACCCTCGGGGCCATGGAGGAGGACCGCCTCCGGGACATTGAGCAGGAGTTCGATGATGCCCTGGCCCGGGACATCCACAAGTGAGCCGTCAAACTAGCCCGCTGCCCTTGTACATAGTTATGCAGGTAGTGTTAGGTTTCATTTTTTTTTTATTTATTTTGGACCTTTCGGACATTGGACACATTTTTGTATATGGTTTATTTTATTAGTTAGTGTAGTTAGATAGGTTTCCTTTCTTTTGTTGGGATAATGGACCCTGGCTTGTTCCCATGTACATAGTTCACTGTTGGATTGTGTTTTTCTTTCACATTTTAACCATGGAGCAATGGCTATCTTTTTTATTTCCCATTGGATTTTGTTTTGTGGACAGTGACTTTGGATACCATTACTTTGGGATATGATTTTTGGTTTTGCTTTTTTTCACGGACATGCTTCTTTTGATTTTTGTACATTCACATTTTTGTTTCTTTATTTTTGATTCTATTTATGTTTGCTTTAATACATTTTTTTTTATCATACTTCGATGTGTAGTATCATCTCATTGGTTTCATGCATTTCATGATATGGGTTTTGAGATTCACTGACACCCATTGGGTGTATGTGAGGGAAATGTGTTTGTTTCGGAACTTGCAATTGGTGTTCTGTCATGTAATTGCCAATTATGAATGGGTGGATGCAATACTCGGGTGGGTGTTTTGCATTTGGAGGCTGACTATAGGGACCAGGGATCTAGATTGTGATGACATGTTGGCTTGGGAACATGAGATGGACATGGGTGGGGGCCTGCAGGCAGGTGCCCCACAGTGCTGGGGGGTGGGGGTGGTGGGAGACATGAGTTGGACATGGGTGGGGGCCTGCTGGCAGGTGCCGGACAGTGCTGGGGGGTGGGGGGGTGGGAGACATGGGTGGGGGCCTGGTGGAGGCTGCCCCTGGTGGCTGGGGGGTGGGGGTGCTGGGAGACATGGGTGGGGGCCTGGTGGTGGGTGACCCTGCACTGCTGGGGGGTGGGGGTGGTGGGAGACATGGGTGGGGGCCTGGTGGAGGCTGCCCCTGGTGGCTGGGGGGTGGGGGTGCTGGAAGACATGGGTGGGGGCCTGGTGGAGGCTGCCCCTAGTGGCTGGGGGGTGGGGGTGCTGGGAGACATGAGTTGGACATGGGTGGGGCCTGCTCGCAGGTGCCCCACATTGCTGGGGGGTGGGGGGGTGGGAGACATGGGTGGGGGCCTGGTGGAGGCTGCCCCTGGTGGCTGGGGGGTGGGGGTGCTGGGAGACATGGGTGGGGGCCTGGTGGTGGGTGCCCCTGCACAGCTGGGGGGTGGGGGTGGTGGGAGACATGAGTTGGACATGGGTGGGGGCCTGCTGGCAGGTGCCCCACAGTGCCGGGCGGTGGGGGCCTGGTGGAGGGTGACCCTGCACTGGTGGGGGGTGGGGGTGGTGGGAGATGTGGGTGGGGGCCTGGTGGAGGCTGCCCCTGGTGGCTGGGGGGTGGGGGTGCTGGGAGACATGGGTGGGGGCCTGGTGGTGGGTGCCCCTGCACTGCTGGTGGGTGGGGGTGGTGGGAGACATGGGTGGGGGCCTGCTGGCAGGTGCCCCACAGTGCTGGGGGGGTGCTGGGAGACATGGGTGGGGGCCTGGTGGTGGGTCCCCCTGCACTGCTGGGGGGTGGGGGTAGTGGGAGATATGGGTGGGGGCCTGCTGGCAGGTGCCCCACAGTGCTGGGGGGTGGGGGTGGTGGGAGACATGGGTGGGGGCCTGGTGGAGGCTGCCCCTGGTGGCTGGGGGGTGGGGGTGCTGGGAGACATGGGTGGGGGCCTGGTGATGGGTGCCCCTGTACTGCTGGGGGGTGGGGGTGGTGGGAGACATGGGTGGGGGCCTGCTGGCAGGTGCCCCACAGTGCTGGGGGGCGGGGGGGGTGGGAGACATGGGTGGGGGCCTGGTGGAGGCAGCCCCTGGTGGCTGGGGGGTGGGGGTGCAGGGAGTCATGAGGTGGACATGGGTGGGGGCCTGCTGGCAGGTGCCCCACAGTGCTGGGGGGTGGGGGCGGTGGGAGACATGCGTGGGGGCCTGGTGGAGGCTGCCCCTGGTGGCTGGGGGGTGGGGTTGCTGGGAGACATGGGTGGGGGCCTGGTGGTGGGTGCCCCTGCACTGCTGGGGGGTGGGGGTGGTGGGAGACATGGGTGGGGGCCTGCTGGCAGGTGCCCCACAGTGCTGGGGGGTGGGGGTGGTGGGAGACATGGGTGGGGGCCTGGTGGAGGCTGCCCCTGGTGGCTGGGGGGTGGGGGTGCTGGGAGACATGGGTGGGGGCCTGATGGTGGGTGCCCCTGCACTGCTGGGGGGTGGGGGTGGTGGGAGACATGGGTGGGGCCCTGCTGGCAGGTGCCCCACAGTGCTGGGGGGTGGGGGGTGGGAGACATGGGTGGGGGCCTGGTGGAGGCTGCACCTGGTGGCTGGGGGGTGGGGGTGCTGGGAGACATGGGTGGGGACCTGGTGGTGGGTGCCCCTGCACTGCTGGGGGGTGGGGGTGGTGGGAGACATGAGTTGGACATGGGTGGGGGCCTGCTGGCCGGTGACCCACAGTGCTGGGGGTGGGGGTGGTGGGAGACATGGGTGGGGGCCTGGTGGAGGGTGACCCTGCACTGCTGGGGGGTGGGGGTGCTGAGAGACATGGGTGGGGGCCTGGTGGTGGGTGCCCCTGCACTGCTGGTGGGTGGGGGTGGTGGGAGACATGGGTGGGGGCCTGCTGGCAGGTGCCCCACAGTGCTGGGGGGGTGCTGGGAGACATGGGTGGGGGCCTGGTGGTGGGTGCCCCTGCACTGCTGGGGGGTGGGGGTAGTGGGAGACATGGGTGGGGGCCTGCTGGCAGGTGCACCACAGTGCTGGGGGGTGGGGGTGGTGGGAGACATGGGTGGGGGCCTGGTGGAGGCTGCCCCTGGTGGCTGGAGGGTGGGGGTGCTGGGAGACATGGGTGGGGGCCTGGTGATGGGTGCCCCTGCACTGCTGGGGGGTGGGGGTGGTGGGAGACATGGGTGGGGGCCTGCTGGCAGGTGCCCCACAGTGCTGGGGGGCGGGGTGGTGGGAGACATGGGTGGGGGCCTGGTGGAGGCACCCCCTGGTGGCTGGGGGGTGGGGGTGTAGGGAGACATGAGGTGGACATGGGTGGGGTCCTGCTGGCAGGTGCCCCACAGTGCTGGGGGGTGGGGGTGGTGGGAGACATGCGTGGGGGCCAGGTGGAGGCTGCCCCTGGTGGCTGGGGGGTGGGGTTGCTGGGAGACATGGGTGGGTGCCTGGTGGTGGGTGCCCCTGCACTGCTGGGGGATGGGGGTTGGTGGGAGACATGGGTGGGGGCCTGCTGGCAGGTGCCCCACAGTGCTGGGGGGTGGGGGTGGTGGGAGACATGGGTGGGGGCCTGGTGGAGGCTGCCCCTGGTGGCTGGGGGGTGGGGGTGCTGGGAGACATGGGTGGGGGCCTGGTGGTGGGTGCCCCTGCACTGCTGGGGGGTGGGGGTGGTGGGAGACATGGGTGGGGCCCTGCTGGCAGGTGCCCCACAGTGCTGGGGGGTGGGGGGTGGGAGACATGGGTGGGGGCCTGGTGGAGGCTGCACCTGGTGGCTGGGGGGTGGAGGTGCTGGGAGATATGGGTGGGGACCTGGTGGTGGGTGCCCCTGCACTGCTGGGGGTGGGGGTAGTGGGAGACATGAGTTGGACATGGGTGGGGGCCTGCTGGCAGGTGACCCACAGTGCTGGGGGTGGGGGTGGTGGGAGACATAGGTGGGGGCCTGGTAGAGGGTGACCCTGCACTGCTGGGGGGTGGGGGTGGTGGGAGACATGGGTGGGGGCCTGGTGGAGGCTGCCCCTAGTGGCTGGGGGGTTGTTAAGACGGATTTCTGAACTCTGTCCTGGTGGCGCAGAAGTTCAGAAGGCCAACCTAATTACTTGGAACAGGGTAACCTCTGGACAAGCCAGACCAATCAAGGTAGCGATCGCGGCGGTCAAGACTAGGTCTCAAGAGGGGTGAGGGTGACTGAAAGCCCGCAATGAGCACACAAAGCAAGAGCGCTTACAAACTACTCCAAACAGTTGTTATATCAAAAATATAAACACATTTATTTTAAGGCCTTTAAAACAACGACCGTAGCGAGAAAATCACAATATCACAATATTAAACCAACACATACCATATCAACACAATATATATACAAATACACAGTCGCAAGCGTTTAAAGCACGAAATATGTAGTCCACCTGAAAGGAAAGGAAAACAGGCAGTGCGATAACGCTTTAGACTCAGTTCGCCTTCAGAGGCACCTAACTAGATGGAAGTCCGAGCCCTGCGAAGAGTGGAGCCTTGTGCTCAAAGTACCTGCCACGCCGGTGCCAACGGGCAAAAGGGGAAGCTCTTCGGAGGAAGTCAGGCAGTTCAGTTTAGTGCACAGCAGAAGGAGAACAGGTTCCGCAACTCAAGCGCAGCCTCCACAGCGGGCAGAAGCAGAGCGCGAGTACGGCCAAAAGGGTGCTGTTTTTACACAGCAGGGAAAGCAATGGGATACTGCAGGAGGGCGACCAGATCCTAGCTAAACTACTCACCGGTCCCCGAAGCAAGCAGACCCAGGCTTCTCCACGTTAGTTTCAACAGCTGGCAGGTTCAGAAGAGCAGGGAACGCCTCGAAGTCGTGTAGAGCAAAAAGACGTCCCAATCGACGAAACCAGCACAGTTTGTTGCCGCAGCAGGACAAAGGAGCGGCCGTGTGTATTCAAGCCAAATGTACACTCCTCCCTTCAGACTTGGGAACGCCAAGTGTACGAAGCGTGGGAGAGTGACAAGGACTCGAAATACAACACAACCTGGCGGCAGTTACAGAGCAGGACTCCCTTGTAAGCTGGTCAGTCAACTGGATGGCCCAGAGACACTTCCGAAGGCTTACTTGGCAGGAGATGATGAAGTCGCCGGGAATAGCTGTTCCTGCTATTCCAAAGGTCGAAGCACCAGTACAGGCCTTCTGGTTCGATCCAAGGAGGAAAGGGTTTCACAGGACGACAGCAGTGCAAAGGAGGATTCCTTCAGCGGGTCACCAGCGATTCCTCGGTCCAGCCTCTTGGTTGCAGGATACTTGGCTCCTGTATTCCTTCGTTCGTGAGAACTCAGGAGATCGACATGGTAGTGGTGTTTCCAGCTCCCTCTTATCCACGGTTCCCTTCGCGCCAAAACGGAGGGGAGCCAATGGGAGATCCGCTCATCAACACACATACCATACGTGGACCAATCACGGACCACGGTGGTCCCAGGCATTCACACCACCCTAGACTCTCTGGCACCCAGGATGTGTATTGGGACCAGACATCCCAGCCCACACCCTGGAGGCACACAAACGACATGTAGAAGCCCGCGAAAGCAACCACGTTTCGCGGGAAAGTACATGCCCAAATAAGGAAGGCCCCGGGTCGTCTGACCTGGGGAAGGTGAAGGGAGCAAGACGGTCAGTGGACAAGACAAAGGAGCCTCGCGGCCTGGCCATTTTGGGAGCCAGGCCACCATTTTGGGTTCAGGGCAAAAACGTGCTCAGAACGCCAAAAGGAGCTCAAAATAAACAAAACGATCGCTGCCACCATTCGAGTCCCTGAATGACTTGCTCCGATCAAATACCATCCTAAAAGAGTATCTAGGGTCTGTAGAAGGCTAGAGACCCAAGAGAGCTGTAACTTAGCTTACAGTGCCCTCTTGTGTCATGTTGCACTAAAGCCGCAACATGATAAAGGAAACTACGGGAAACAGCGTTCCCCGGTACTGACTGTCTTAAGGGCATGTCAGTTTCCCCGTAAGAAAGGAGCGAAAGCCCAGAGAAGTGCGGCAGAAGGCTGTACTTCTCTGGCAAAGTCAAGAACAAGGTTAAAAACAATAGCAAAAAGTTTAGGGGTTGCCACATGGAAGGAAAATTCCCTACAATTACGAAATCTTTCCTAACACTCGCCCCTCCCAGACTATGGACAGGGGGAACTAATCCACCCCTGGATGAGTCTCTTGTTCAGGTCGGTAAAACATTCTGGACAACCCATCAGCATTGCTATGTTGGACACCTGGCCTATGCTCAATAGTGAAGTCGAAGCCTTGAAGACTTATGGACCACCTAAGCAACTTTGGATTCTCCCCCTTCATGTTCATTAGCCACTTTAACGGCTTATGGTCAGTCTGCACAGTGAAGTGGGTCCCATAGAGGTAGGGCCTCAGCTTCCTTAGGGCCCACACAACAGAGAAACATTCTTTCTCTACCGTGGACCACCTGAGCTCTCTGTCCTTAAGCTGGCGACTAATAAAACCGATAGGGTGTTCCTTACCCTTCTCATCTACTTGTGATAGTACAGCTCCTATCCCAGTGTCAGAGGCATCCGTCTGCACGATAAAAGGTCTTTGATAATCAGGGGCCCTGAGCACAGGCGCCTGGCACAAGGAGTCTTTTAAGCCATTGAAGGCCTTCTCACACTCGTCGGTCCAAGTTACCTTCTTGGGTTTCTTCGGAGTTGTGAGGGCAGTCAGAGGAGCAGCTATGGTGCCATAGTCTGCCACAAAATTGCGGTAATACCCCGTGAGTCCTAAAAAGGCTCTCACTTGGGTTTGCGTAGTGGGGGTAGGCCAGTCTTGTACCGCTGGTACCTTACTGGATAGAGGCTGTCTCCTCCCTCCACCTACTTCATGTCCAAGGTAAACCACTGAGCCTTGTCCATTTTGGTGAGGGGCCACTCGGACACCCTCAAAAGAGCTAACTGAAGGACTGCTTGGGAACAGGTCGGGGAGAGGTTCAGACTCCTCTTCCTCAACGTCTGAAGCCAATAGTAGTGCTGCTATTTCGACGCTTGGGCCGAAAGCCTTCAGCCTATTCACGTGAAACACTTTTAGAGCCTGTCCAGGCCTTCCAAGGTCCACTGAATAGTTAACCTCACCCAGGGGCTCCACCACTGGGTAAGGGCCTGACCATTTGTCCTGTAAAGCTCGAGGCCTTATGGGATTCATGATCAGGACTTGCTGACCAAGTGTAAAGTTGATGAGGGAAGCTTTCTGGTCGTACCAATGTTTCACCAGCGCTTGTCCTGCCTTCAATTTATCACTAGCCAAGCCCATCCGAAGTACCATCCGTTTTCTGAGCCCTAGCACATAATCAACTACATTGGTAGTAACAGGGGGAGTGGGCATCTCCCATCCCTCCTTGACAATGGCTAAGGGTCCCCGTACGGGATGACCGAACAGAAGTTCGAAGGGGCTGAAGCCAACACCCTCCTGTGGTACCTCTCGGTAGGCAAACAGTAAGCATGAAACAAGAAGATCCCATTTTCTTCTCTGGGGCTCCTCCAGAGCCCCAATCATGCTCGTTAACGTCCTGTCGAAACGCCCCCCCAGACCATTGGTCTGGGGGTGGTATGCAGAAGAGAACCTGTAGGTGACCCCACATTCTTTCCACATAGCATGCCTATACTTCGACATAAAGTTGCTGCCATGATCCGACACAACTTCTTTAGGGAAGCCAACCCTAGTAAACATGCCGAGTAAAGCTTCTGCAACTGGCTTGGCAGTTACAGTTGTAAATGGGACGGCCTCAGGATACCTGGTTGCATGGTCGACCAGCACCAGGATAAACCTATTGCCTGAGGATGTTTGCGGGTCAAGGGGACCAACCATGTCGATCCCTACCCTTTCAAAAGGTACCCCCACAACTGGGAGCGGTACCAACGGAGCTTGGATTGTCGCGCCAACCTTACCAGACAACTGGCAGGAGGCACAACTCCTGCAGTGACTTTCTACTTGCTCCCCCATCTTGGGCCAGTAGAAGTGCATGGATAACCTTTGCTTGGTCTTCCTCATACCGAGGTGACCAGCAAGGGGAACTTCATGCGCCAACTGCAGGAGGAAGGGCCTAACAGCAAGGGGAACCACCAACCTCCTATGGTCTCCTTCTGTAGACTCTGTGGGCTCACTATACAGGAGTCCACCTTCCTGGTAAATCCTATGCATCCCAGGAGGTTCACCCTCAAGCTGGGAGCAGGCCTGTCTCCTTAGGCCTTCCAGAGATGGGCACTCACGTTGGCCTTTACTGAATTCGTCCCTATCAGGACCTCCTTCAACTAACAAGTCTTTTAGTTCAGGATGATCGTTGGGGTCGAATACTTCAGGCATCGCCACCTCCTCGTCAGGCCCGGGCGATTGACCAACTTCCTCCACCGCAGTGGTAGGCGAGCTCGGGGGAATATTCTCTTTCCCTCGTCTTGACTTGTAGACTCCTTTCGCCTTGGGTTTCCCCTTCGGCTGGGGCGGCGTATTGGACTTGGCCAATGCTGCCCGTGCTTGAGACCGTGTGTAGGGTCTTTCGGCAGTGTCTCCTACGAGCCCTAAAGCTCTGAGATCATTACCCAACAAGACCTTTCCCGGGACGTTTCTCTGAATGCTCACTGGAATCCTGACTGCTGTACCATTTAAAGTAAGATTTACAGGGATCACGGGAAACATACGGAGGGGGCCGTCAGCCAACTTAGTGGGCATCAGAGTAGCTCTGGCAACTTCCTCTGAGTCTACCAAGGTAGAATCCACTACAGTTCGACTGCACCCACTATCCCTAAGAGCTGGAGTATCCACTCCATTGATCAGCACACTGTCTTTAAAGTAGTGCTTGGTATTATCCGGAATCCTAGCATAAGCCTCTGCGACTTTAGGCTCCCAGGAACCCAGGGACACTAAAACTACCTCAGCCTCTATTCTGCTGGGAAATGAGTCTGAGGAGAAGGATGCTCCTGTAATCTCTTCTTCCTCGTAGGAGGAGAAGGCCAGATTAGCGGAGTGGACCCCCAAAGGTCTAACCTTACAACGGGGATCCCCCTTCACGTGGTCAGTTGCTCCACAAGAAAAACAAGCCCCAGTGGGTCTGTTTACGTAGGGAGGCTTATTGTAACCAGAGTTCTGTTTCGGAGGCGGACCTCCACTGCCCTGTGAGTTCTCTTGTGTCTTACCCTTGTTTTTCTTTTTGTGGCCCTTATGGGAAGAAGATTTAGCAGATTCCCCACCCTCCATATCTTTGGACTTTTTCCCTTCCTCCTGCTTACCAGGATGAGTTTTGTCCTTATGGGACACTCGATGTGACACCCATAAGTCTGCTGCAATGGCCAGCTTCTTAGGATCTATCTCCTTCGAATCGGCCAAATGCTGCTTAAGCTCCGGGGAAGAAGAAGCAAAAATATGTTCCAGCATGACAAGATTTATCATGCCTTCGAAGGTAGAAACCTTATAACCTTCGACCCAGCCAGTTAAGTTTTTCAAAGATTCAGCGACATAAGATACCCAAGTACCACCTTCCTTTTTCTTATACTCTCGAAAACGCTTTAAATATTGGGCCGGAGTCTTCCCAAACTTTAAAATGAGAGTTTGCTTTAACATTGCGAAATCAGCCCGCTCAGCCTTCGACATTTCCATAATGGCACTAGAGCCAGAATGGGGCAGTCTACTGAGCAACCACGCAATCTTATCAGCATTGTCAACTTCTTGAACCTCGCATGCATACTCAAACGCATTCAGCCAGTCCATAATGTCATTCCTTTCTTCATACACACTGAGCAGATCTTTCGGAAACCGTGGATGAGAGGAAGCCCCAGACCCATGTCTAGGACCCTTGGATCCATTTGCAACCTGAAGCTTGGCCAGTTCCAACTGGTGATCCCTGTCTTTTTGTTTTTCTGCCTGTTCGATTTTTAGTTTGGCTATGCTGAATTCAAGCTCCTGCTGCCTAAACCGCAGCTCTTGCTTCTTGAATTCAAGCATAGCCTCCCCATCAGCACTGGCAGAGGAAACATTAGACAGCTCGTCCTCCCTGTCCTCGTGGTCGCGGTGGAACAGTGCGGCGGCAGAACCGTCGGTTCTACCAGTGAGAGCAGCCCCACCACCTTCCGCACTGTCCTCAGAAGTAATAGCGTCAAGCTGCGCTTCTTGCCACGCCACGATTCTTTGGATCATTTCCAATTTCGTGCCTTGAGAGGAAACACCTCTCTCCGCACACATCTTTTTCAGCGTTTCTGATTTGGAAGCATTTAAAGTTAACAACGTACTTGTTTCCATACTGTTTGATAGGACTATGGCCTTTTTAAAGTTATATTACAACAATCCACTACGTGTACTGTTTGGAATAACCTGAAATGCCTTAGTTCGAGCGCAACACTGGATACCTTCAGTCGTATCCCACCGCTGTACACCAATTTGTTAAGACGGATTTCTGAACTCTGTCCTGGTGGCGCAGAAGTTCAGAAGGCCAACCTAATTACTTGGAACAGGGTAACCTCTGGACAAGCCAGACCAATCAAGGTAGCGATCGCGGCGGTCAAGACTAGGTCTCAAGAGGGGTGAGGGTGACTGAAAGCCCGCAATGAGCACACAAAGCAAGAGCGCTTACAAACTACTCCAAACAGTTGTTATATCAAAAATATAAACACATTTATTTTAAGGCCTTTAAAACAACGACCGTAGCGAGAAAATCACAATATCACAATATTAAACCAACACATACCATATCAACACAATATATATACAAATACACAGTCGCAAGCGTTTAAAGCACGAAATATGTAGTCCACCTGAAAGGAAAGGAAAACAGGCAGTGCGATAACGCTTTAGACTCAGTTCGCCTTCAGAGGCACCTAACTAGATGGAAGTCCGAGCCCTGCGAAGAGTGGAGCCTTGTGCTCAAAGTACCTGCCACGCCGGTGCCAACGGGCAAAAGGGGAAGCTCTTCGGAGGAAGTCAGGCAGTTCAGTTTAGTGCACAGCAGAAGGAGAACAGGTTCCGCAACTCAAGCGCAGCCTCCACAGCGGGCAGAAGCAGAGCGCGAGTACGGCCAAAAGGGTGCTGTTTTTACACAGCAGGGAAAGCAATGGGATACTGCAGGAGGGCGACCAGATCCTAGCTAAACTACTCACCGGTCCCCGAAGCAAGCAGACCCAGGCTTCTCCACGTTAGTTTCAACAGCTGGCAGGTTCAGAAGAGCAGGGAACGCCTCGAAGTCGTGTAGAGCAAAAAGACGTCCCAATCGACGAAACCAGCACAGTTTGTTGCCGCAGCAGGACAACGGAGCGGCCGTGTGTATTCAAGCCAAATGTACACTCCTCCCTTCAGACTTGGGAATGCCAAGTGTACGAAGCGTGGGAGAGTGACAAGGACTCGAAATACAACACAACCTGGCGGCAGTTACAGAGCAGGACTCCCTTGTAAGCTGGTCAGTCAACTGGATGGCCCAGAGACACTTCCGAAGGCTTACTTGGCAGGAGATGATGAAGTCGCCGGGAATAGCTGTTCCTGCTATTCCAAAGGTCGAAGCACCAGTACAGGCCTTCTGGTTCGATCCAAGGAGGAAAGGGTTTCACAGGACGACAGCAGTGCAAAGGAGGATTCCTTCAGCGGGTCACCAGCGATTCCTCGGTCCAGCCTCTTGGTTGCAGGATACTTGGCTCCTGTATTCCTTCGTTCGTGAGAACTCAGGAGATCGACATGGTAGTGGTGTTTCCAGCTCCCTCTTATCCACGGTTCCCTTCGCGCCAAAACGGAAGGGAGCCAATGGGAGATCCGCTCATCAACACACATACCATACGTGGACCAATCACGGACCACGGTGGTCCCAGGCATTCACACCACCCTAGACTCTCTGGCACCCAGGATGTGTATTGGGACCAGACATCCCAGCCCACACCCTGGAGGCACACAAACGACATGTAGAAGCCCGCGAAAGCAACCACGTTTCGCGGGAAAGTACATGCCCAAATAAGGAAGGCCCCGGGTCGTCTGACCTGGGGAAGGTGAAGGGAGCAAGACGGTCAGTGGACAAGACAAAGGAGCCTCGCGGCCTGGCCATTTTGGGAGCCAGGCCACCATTTTGGGTTCAGGGCAAAAACGTGCTCAGAACGCCAAAAGGAGCTCAAAATAAACAAAACGATCGCTGCCACCATTCGAGTCCCTGAATGACTTGCTCCGATCAAATACCATCCTAAAAGAGTATCTAGGGTCTGTAGAAGGCTAGAGACCCAAGAGAGCTGTAACTTAGCTTACAGTGCCCTCTTGTGTCATGTTGCACTAAAGCCGCAACATGATAAAGGAAACTACGGGAAACAGCGTTCCCCGGTACTGACTGTCTTAAGGGCATGTCAGTTTTCCCGTAAGAAAGGAGCGAAAGCCCAGAGAAGTGCGGCAGAAGGCTGTACTTCTCTGGCAAAGTCAAGAACAAGGTTAAAAACAATAGCAAAAAGTTTAGGGGTTGCCACATGGAAGGAAAATTCCCTACAATTACGAAATCTTTCCTAACAGGGGTGGGGGTGCTGGGAGACATGGGATGGGGCCTGGTGGTGGGTGCCCCTGCACTGCTGGGGGGTGGGGGTGGTGGGAGACATGGGTGGGGGCCTGCTGGCAGGTGCCCCACAGTGCTGGGGGGTGGGGGTGGTGGGAGACGTGGGTGGGGGCCTGGTGGAGGCTGCCCCTGGTGGCTGGGGGGTGGGGGTGCTGGGAGACATGGGTGGGGGCCTGGTGGTGGGTGCCCCTGCACTGCTGGGGGGTGGGGGTGGTGGGAGACATGGGTGGGGGCCTGCTGGCAGGTGCCCCACAGTGCTGGGGGGTGGGGGGGTGGGAGTCATGGGTGGGGGCCTGGTGGAGGCTGCCCCTGGTGGCTGGGGGGTGGGGGTGCTGGGAGACATGAGTTGGACATGGGATGGTGGCCTGCTGGCAGGTGCCCCACAGTGCTGGGGGGTGGGGATGGTGGGAGACATGCGTGAGGGCCTGGTGGAGGCTACCCCTGGTGGCTGGGGGGTGGGGGTGCTGGGAGACATGAGTTGGACATGGGTGGGGGGCTGCTGGCAGGTGCCCCACAGTGCTGGGGGGTGGGGGTGGTGGGAGACATGGGTGGGGGCCTGGTGGAGGCTGCCCCTGGTGGCTGGGGGGTGGGGGTGCTGGGAGACATGGGTGGGCGCCTGGTGGTGGGTGCCCCTGCACTGCTGGGGGGTGGGGGTGGTGGGAGACATGGGTGGGGGCCTGCTAGCAGGTGCCCCACAGTGCTGGGGGGTGGGAGGGTGGGAGACATGGGTGGGGGCCTGGTGGAGGCTGCCCCTGGTGGCTGGGGGGTGGGGGTGCTGGGAGACATGAGTTGGACATGGGTGGGGGCCTGCTGGCAGGTGCCCCACAGTGCTGCGGGGTGGGGGTGGTGGGAGACATGGGTGGGGGCCTGGTGGAGGCTACCCCTGGTGGCTGGGGGGTGGGGGTGCTGGGAGACATGAGTTGGACATGGGTGGGGGCCTGCTGGCAGGTGCCCCACAGTGCTGGGGGGTGGGGGTGGTGGGAGACATGGGTGGGGGCCTGGTGGAGGCTGCCCCTGGTGGCTGGGGGGTGGGGGTGCTGGGAGACATGGGTGGGGGCCTGGTGGTGGGTGCCCCTGCACTGCTGGGGGGTGGCGGTGGTGGGAGACATGGGTGGGGGCCTGCTGGCAGGTGCCCCACGGTGCTGGGGGGTGGGGGTGGTGGGAGACATGGGTGGGGGCCTGGTGGAGGCTGCCCCTGGTGGATGGGGGGTGGGGGTGCTGGGAGACATGGGTGGGGGCCTGGTGGTGGGTGCCCCTGCACTGCTGGGGGGTGGGGGTGGTGGGAGACATGGGTGGGGGCCTGGTGGAGGCTGCCCCTGGTGGCTGGGGGGTGGGGGTGCTGGGTGACATGGGTGGGGGCCTGGTGGTGGGTGCCCCTGCACTGCTGGGGGGTGGGGGTGGTGGGAGACATGGGTGGGGGCCTGCTGGCAGGTGCCCCACAGTGCTGGGGGTGGGGGTGTTGGGAGATGGGTGGGGGCCTGGTGGAGGGTGCCCCTGCACTGCTGGGGGGTGGGGGTGGTGGGAGACATGGGTGGGGGCCTGCTGGCAGGTGCCCCACAGTGCTGGGGCGTGGGGGGGTGTTAGACATGGTTGGGGGCCTGGTGGAGGCTGCCCCTGGTGGCAGGGGGGTGGGGGTGCTGGGAAACATGAGTTGGACATGGGTGGGGGCCTGCTGGCAGGTGCCCCACATTGCTGGGGGGTGGGGGTAGTGGGAGACATGGGTGGGGGCCTGGTGGAGGCTGCCCCTGGTGGCTGAGGGGTGGGGGTGTTAGGTGACATGGGTGGGGGCCTGGTGGTGGGTGCCCCTGCACTGCTGGGGGGTGGGGGTGGTGGGAGACATGGGTGGGGGCCTGCTGGCAGGTGCCCCACAGTGCTGGGGGGTGGGGGTGGTGGGAGACATGGGTGGGGGCCTGCTGGCAGGTGCCCCACAGTGCTGGGAGGTGGTGGGGGATGGGAGACATGGGTGGGGGCCTGGTGGAGGCTGCCCCTGGTGGCTGGAAGGTGGGGGTGTTAGGTGACATGGGTGGCGGCCTGGTGGTGGGTGCCCCTGCACTGCTGGGGGGTGGGGGTGGTGGGAGACATGGGTGGGGGCCTGCTGGCAGGTGCCCCACAGTGCTGGGGGGTGGGGGTGGTGGGAGACATGGGTGGGGCCTGGTGGAGGCTGCCCCTGGTGGCTGGGGGGTGGGGGTGCTGGGAGACATGGGTGGGGGCCTGGTGGTGGGTGCCCCTGCACTGCTGGGGGGTGGGGTGGTGGGAGACATGGGTGGGGGCCTGCTGGCAGGTGCCCCACAGTGCGGGGAGCTGGTGGGGGGTGGGAGACATGGGTGGGGGCCTGGTGGAGGCTTCCCCTGGTGGCTGGGGGGTGGGGGTGCTGGGTGACATGGGTGGGGGCCTGGTGGTGGGTGCCCCTGCACTGCTGGGGGGTGGGGGTGGTGGGAGACATGGGTGGGGGCCTGCTGGCAGGTGACCCACAGTGCTGGGGGTGGGGGTGGTGGGAGACATAGGTGGGGGCCTGGTGGAGGGTGACCCTGCACTGCTGGGGGGTGGGGGTGGTGGGAGACATGGGTGGGGGCCTGGTGGAGGCTGCCCCTGGTGGCTGGGGGTGGGGGTGCTGGGAGACATGGGATGGGGCCTGGTGGTGGGTGCCCATGCACTGCTGGGGGGTGGGGGTGGTGGGAGACATGGGTGGGGGCCTGCTGGCAGGTGCCCCACAGTGCTGGGGGGTGGGGGTGGTGGGAGACGTGGGTGGGGGCCTGGTGGAGGCTGCCCCTGGTGGCTGGGGGGTGGGGGTGCTGGGAGACATGGGTGGGGTCCTGGTGGTGGGTGCCCCTGCATTGCTGGGGGGTGGGGGTGGTGGGAGACATGGGTGGGGGCCTGCTGGCAGGTGCCCCACAGTGCTGGGGGGTGGGGAGGTGGGAGACATGGGTGGGGGCCTGGTGGAGGCTGCCCCTGGTGGCTGGGGGGTGGGGGTGCTGGGAGACATGAGTTGGACATGGGATGGTGGCCTGCTGGCAGGTGCCCCACAGTGCTGGGGGGTGGGGATGGTGGGAGACATGTGTGAGGGCCTGGTGGAGGCTACCCCTGGTGGCTGGGGGGTGGGGGTGCTGGGAGACATGGGTGGGGGCCTGGTAGTGGGTGCCCCTGCACTGCTGGGGGGGTGGGGGTGGTGGGAGACATGGGTGGGGGCCTGCTGGCAGGTGCCCCACAGTGCTGGGGGGTGGGGGTGGTGGGAGACATGGGTGGGGGCCTGCTGGCAGGTGCCCCACAGTGCTGGGAGGTGGTGGGGGGTGGGAGACATGGGTGGGGGCCTGGTGGAGGCTGCCCCTGGTGGCTGGGGGGTGGGGGTGCTGGGAGACATGGGTGGGGGCCTGGTGGTGGGTGCCCCTGCATTGCTGGTGGGGGAGACATGGGTGGGGGCCTGCTGGCAGGTGCCCCACAGTGCTGGGGGGTGGGGAGGTGGGAGACATGGGTGGGGGCCTGGTGGAGGCTGCCCCTGGTGGCTGGGGGGTGGGGGTGCTGGGAGACATGAGTTGGACATGGGATGGTGGCCTGCTGGCAGGTGCCCCACAGTGCTGGGGGGTGGGGATGGTGGGAGACATGTGTGAGGGCCTGGTGGAGGCTACCCCTGGTGGCTGGGGGGTGGGGGTGCTGGGAGACATGGGTGGGGGCCTGGTGGTGGGTGCCCCTGCACTGCTGGGGGGGTGGGGGTGGTGGGAGACATGGGTGGGGGCCTGCTGGCAGGTGCCCCACAGTGCTGGGGGGTGGGGTGGTGGGAGACATGGGTGGGGGCCTGGTGGAGGCTGCCCCTGGTGGCTGGGGGGTGGGGGTGCTGGGAGACATGAGTTGGACATGGGTGGGGGCCTGCTGGCAGGTGCCCCACAGTGCTGGGGGGTGGGGGTGGTGGGAGACATGGGTGGGGGCCTGGTGGAGGCTACCCCTGGTGGCTGGGGGGTGGGGGTGCTGGGAGACATGAGTTGGACATGGGTGGGGGCCTGCTGGCAGGTGCCCCACAGTGCTGGGGGGTGGGGGTGGTGGGAGACATGGGTGGGGGCCTGGTGGAGGCTGCCCCTGGTGGCTGGGGGGTGGGGGTGCTGGGAGACATGGGTGGGGGCCTGGTGGTGGGTGCCCCTGCACTGCTGGGGGGTTGCAGTGGTGGGAGACATGGGTGGGGGCCTGCTGGCAGGTGCCCCACAGTGCTGGGGGGTGGGGGTGGTGGGAGACATGGGTGGGGGCCTGGTGGAGGCTGCCCCTGGTGGCTGGGGGGTGGGGGTGCTGGGAGACATGGGTGGGGGCCTGGTGGTGGGTGCCCCTGCACTGCTGGGGGGTGGGGGTGGTGGGAGACATGGGTGGGGGCCTGGTGGAGGCTGCCCCTGGTGGCTGGGGGGTGGGGGTGCTGGGTGACATGGGTGGGGGCCTGGTGGTGGGTGCCCCTGCACTGCTGGGGGGTGGGGGTGGTGGGAGACATGGGTGGGGGCCTGCTGGCAGGTGCCCCACAGTGCTGGGGGTGGGGGTGTTGGGAGATGGGTGGGGGCCTGGTGGAGGCTGCCCCTGGTGGCTGGGGGGTCGGGGTGCTGGGAAACATGGGTGGGGGCCTGGTGGTGGGTGCCCCTGCACTGCTGGGGGGTGGGGGTGGTGGGAGACATGGGTGGGGGCCTGCTGGCAGGTGCCCCACAGTGCTGGGGGGTGGGGGGGTGTTAGACATGGTTGGGGGCCTGGTGGAGGCTGCCCCTGGTGGCAGGGGGGTGGGGGTGCTGGGAGACATGAGTTGGACATGGGTGGGGGCCTGCTGGCAGGTGCCCCACATTGCTGGGGGGTGGGGGTAGTGGGAGACATGGGTGGGGGCCTGGTGGAGGCTGCCCCTGGTGGCTGGGGGTGTTAGGTGACATGGGTGGGGGCCTGGTGGTGGGTGCCCCTGCACTGCTGGGGGGTGGGGGTGGTGGGAGACATGGGTGGGGGCCTGCTGGCAGGTGCCCCACAGTGCTGGGAGGTGGTGGGAGACATGGGTGGGGGCCTGGTGGAGGCTGTCCCTGGTGGCTGGAGGGTGGGGGTGTTAGGTGACATGGGTGGGGGCCTGGTGGTGGGTGCCCCTGCACTGCTGGGGGGTGGGGGTGGTGGGAGACATGGGTGGGGGCCTGCAGGCAGGTGCCCCACAGTGCTGGGGGGGTGGGGGTGGTGGGAGACATGGGTGGGGGCCTGGTGGAGGCTGCCCCTGGTGGCTGGGGGGTGGGGGTGCTGGGAGACATGGGTGGGGGCCTGGTGGTGGGTGCCCCTGCACTGCTGGGGGGTGGGGTGGTGGGAGACATGGGTGGGGGCCTGCTGGCAGGTGCCCCACAGTGCGGGGAGCTGGTGGGGGTGGGAGACATGGGTGGGGGCCTGGTGGAGGCTGCCCCTGGTGGCTGGGGGGTGGGGGTGCTGGGTGACATGGGTGGGGGCCTGGTGGTGGGTGCCCCTGCACTGCTGGGTGGTGGGGGTGGTGGGAGACATGGGTGGGGGCCTGCTGGCAGGTGCCCCACAGTGCTGGGGGTGGGGGTGTTGGGAGATGGGTGGGGGCCTGGTGGAGGCTGCCCCTGGTGGCTGGGGGGTGGGGGTGCTGGGAAACATGGGTGGGGGCCTGGTGGTGGGTGCCCCTGCACTGCTGGGGGGTGGGGGTGGTGGGAGACATGGGTGGGGGCCTGCTGGCAGGTGCCCCACAGTGCTGGGGGGTGGGGTGGTGTTAGACATGGGTGGGGGCCTGGTGGAGGCTTCCCCTGGTGGCAGGGGGTGGGGTGCTGGGAGACATGAGTTGGACATGGGTAGGGGCCTGCTGGCAGGTGCCCCACATTGCTGGGGGGTGGGGGTGGTGGGAGACATGGGTGGGGGCCTGGTGGAGGCTGCCCCTGGTGGCTGGGGGGTGGGGGTGCTGGGAGACATGGGTGGGGGCCTGGTGGTGGGTGCCCCTGCACTGCTGGGGGGTGTTGGGAGACATGGGTGGGGGCCTGCTGGCAGGTGCCCCACAGTGCTGGGGGGTGGGGGTGGTGGGAGACATGGGTGGGGTCCTGGTGGAGGCTGCCCCTGGTGGCTGGGGGGTGGGGGCGCTGGGAGACATGGGTGGGGGCCTGGTGGTGTGTGCCCCTGCACTGCTGGGGGGTGGGGTGGTGGGAGACATGGGTGGGGGCCTGCTGGCAGGTGCCCCACAGTGCTGGGGGGTGGGGGGGTGGGAGACATGGGTGGGGGCCTGGTGGAGGCTGCCCCTGGTGGCAGGGGGGTGGGGGTGATGGGAGACATGAGTTGGACATGGGTGGAGGCCTGCTGGCAGGTGCCCCACATTGCTGGGGGGTGGGGGTGGTGGGAGACATGGGTGGGGGCCTGGTGGAGGCTGCCCCTGGTGGCTGGGGGGTGGGGGTGGTGGGAGACATGGGTGGGGGCCTGGTGGTGGGTGCCCCTACACTGCTGGGGGGTGGGGGTGGTGGGAGACATGGGTGGGGGCCTGCTGGCAGGTGCCCCACAGTGCTGGGGGGTGGGGGTGCTGGGAGACATGGGTGGGGGCCTCGTGGTGGGTGCCCCTGCACTGCTGGGGGGTGGGGTTGGTGAGAGACATGGGTGGGGGCCTGCTGGCAGGTGCCCCACAGTGCTGGGGGGTGGGGGTGGTGGGAGACATGGGTGGGGGCCTGGTGGAGGCTGCCCCTGGTGGCCGGATGGGTGGGGGTGCTGGGAGACATGGGTGGGGGCCTGGTGGTGGGTGCCCCTGCACTGCTGGGGGGTGGGGGTGGTGGGAGACATGGGTGGGGGCCTGCTGGCAGGTGCCCCACAGTGCTGAGGGGTGGGGGGGTGGGAGACATCGGTGGGGGCCTGGTGGAAGCTGCCCCTGGTGGCTGGGGGGTGGGGGTGCTGGGAGACATGAGTTGGACATGGGTGGGGGCCTGCTGGCAGGTGCCCCACAGTGCTGGGGGGTGGGGGTGGTGGGATACATGGGTGGGGGCCTGGTGGAGGCTACCCCTGGTGGCTGGGTGGTGGGGGTGCTGGGAGACATGAGTTGGACATGGGTGGGGGCCTGGTGGCAGGTGCCCCACAGTGCTGGGGGGTGGGGGTGGTGGGAGACATGGGTGGGGGCCTGGTGGTGTGTGCCCCTGCACTGCTGGGGGGTGGTGGTGGTGGGAGACATGGGTGGGGGCCTGCTGGCAGGTGCCCCACAGTGCTGGGGGTGGGGGTGGTGGGAGACATGGGTGGGGGCCTGGTGGAGGCTGCCCCTGGTGGCTGGGGGGTGGGGGTGCTGGGAGACATGGGTGAGGGCCTGGTGGTGGGTGCCCCTGCACTGCTGGGGGGTGGGGGTGGTGGAAGACATGGGTGGGGGCCTGCTGGCAGGTGCCCCACAGTGCTGGGAGGTGGTGGGGGGTGGGAGACATGGGTGGGGGCCTGGTGGAGGCTGCCCCTGGTGGCTGGGGGGTGGGGGTGCTGGGTGACATGGGTGGGGGCCTGGTGGTGGGTGCCCCTGCACTGCTGGGGGGTGGGGGTGGTGGGAGACATGGGTGGGGGCCTGCTGGCAGGTGCCCCACAGTGCTGGGGGTGGGGGTGTTGGGAGGTGGGTGGGGCCTGGTGGAGGCTGCCCCTGGTGGCTGGGGGGTGGGGGTGCTGGGAAACATGGGTGGGGGCCTGGTGGTGGGTGCCCCTGCACTGCTGGGGGGTGGGGGTGGTGGGAGACATGGGTGGGGGCCTGCTGGCAGGTGCCCAACAGTGCTGGGGGGTGGGGGGGTGTTAGACATGGGTGGGGGCTGGTGGCAGGTGCCCCACAGTGCTGGTGGGTGGGGGTGGTGGGAGACATGGGTGGGGGCCTGGTGGAGGCTGCCCCTGGTGGCTGGGGGGTGGGGGTGCTGGGAGACATGGGTGGGGGCTTGGTGATGGGTGCCCCTGCACTGCTGGGGGGTGGGGGTGGTGGGAGACATGGGTGGGAGCCTGCTGGCAGGTGCCCCACAGTGCTGGGGGGTGGGGGGTGGGAGACATGGGTGGGGGCCTGGTGGAGGCAGCCCCTGGTGGCTGGGGGGTGGGGGTGGTGGGAGATATGAGGTGGACATGGGTGGGGGCCTGCTGGCAGGTGCCCCACAGTGCTGGGGGGTGGGGGTGGTGGGAGACATGCGTGGGGGCCTGGTGGAGGCAGCCCCTGGTGGCTGGGGAGTGGGGGTGCTGGGAGACATGGGTGGGGGCCTGGTGGTGGGTGCCCCTGCACTGCTGGGGGGTGGGGGTGGTGGGAGACATGGGTGGGGGCCTGCTGGCAGGTGCCCCACAGTGCTGGGGGGTGGGGGTGGTGGGAGACATGGGTGGGGGCCTGGTGGTGGCTGCCCCTGGTGGCTGGGGGGTGGGGGTGCTGGGAGACATGGGTGGGGGCCTGGTGGTGGGTGCCCCTGCACTGCTGGGGGGTGGGGGTGGTGTGTGACATGGGTGGGGCCATGCTGGCAGGTGCCCCACAGTGCTGGGGGGTGGGAGACATGGGTGGGGGCCTGGTGGAGGCTGCACCTGGTGGCTGGGGGGTGGGGGTGCTGGGAGACATGGGTGGGGACCTGGTGGTGGGTGCCCCTGCACTGCTGGGGGGTGGTGGGAGACATGAGTTGGACATGGGTGGGGGCCTGCTGGCAGGTAACCCACAGTGCTGGGTGTGGGGGTGGTGGGAGACATGGGTGGGGGCCTGGTGGAGGCTGCCCCTGGTGGCTGGGGGGTGGGGGTGCTGGGAGACATGGGTGGGGGCCTGGTGGTGGGTGCCCCTGCACTGCTGGGGGGTGCGGGTGGTGGGAGACATGGGTTGGGGCCTGCTGGCAGGTACCCCACAGTGCTGGGGGGTGGGGGTGCTGGGAGACATGGGTGGGGGCCTGGTGGTGGGTGCCCCTGCACCGCTGGGGGTGGGGGTGGTGGGAGACATGGGTGGGGGCCTGCTGGCAGGTGCCCCACAGTGCTGGGGGTGGGGGTGGTGGGAGACATGGGTGGGGGCCTGGTGGAGGCTGCCCCTGGTGGCTGGGGGGTGGGGGTGCTGGGAGACATGGGTGGGGGCCTGGTGGTGGGTGCCCCTGCACTGCTGGGGGGTGGGGGTGGTGGGAGACATGGGTGGGGGCCTGCTGGCAGGTGCCCCACAGTGCTGGGGGGTGGGGGGTGGGAGACATGGGTGGGGGCCTGGTGGAGGCTGCCCCTGGTGGCTGGGGGGTGGGGGCGCTGGGAGACATGAGTTGGACATGGGTGGGGGCCTGCTGGCAGGTGCCCCACAGTGCTGGGGGGTGGGGGTGGTGGGAGACATGGGTGGGGGCCTGGTGGAGGCTACCCCTGGTGGCTGGGGGTGGGGGTGCTGGGAGAAATGATTTGGACATGGGTGGGGGCCTGCTGGCGGGTGCCCCACAGTGCTGGGGGGTGGGGGTGGTGGGAGACATGGGTGGGGGCCTGGTGGAGGCTGCCCCTGGTGGCTGGGGGGTGGGGGTGCTGGGAGACATGGGTGGGGGCCTGGTGGTGGGTGCCCCTGCACTGCTGGGGGGTGGGGGTGGTGGGAGACATGGGTGGGGGCCTGCTGGCAGGTGCCCCACAGTGCTGGGGGGTGGGGGTGGTGGGAGACATGGGTGGGGGCCTGGTGGAGGCTGCCCCTTGTGGCTGGAGTGTGGGGGTGCTGGGAGACATGGGTGGGGGCCTGGTGGTGGGTGCCCCTGCACTGCTGGGGGGTGGGGGTGGTGGGAAACATAGGTGGGGGCCTGCTGGCAGGTGCCCCACAGTGCTGGGAGGTGGTGGGGGTGGGAGACATGGGTGGGGGCCTGGTGGAGGCTGCCCCTGGTGGCTGGGGGGTGGGGGTGTTAGGTGACATGGGTGGGGGGCTGGTGGTGGTGCCCCTGCACTGCTGGGGGGTGGGGTGGTGTTAGACATGGGTTGGGGCCTGGTGGAGGCTTCCCCTGGTGGCAGGGGGGTGGGGTGCTGGGAGACATGAGTTGGACATGGGTGGGGGCCTGCTGGCAGGTGCCCCACATTGCTGGGGGGTGGGGGTGGTGGGAGACATGGGTGGGGGCCTGGTGGAGGCTGCCCCTGGTGGCTGGGGGGTGGGGGTGCTGGGAGACATGGGTGGGGGCCTGGTGGTGGGTGCCCCTGCACTGCTGGGGGGTGGTGGGAGACATGGGTGGGGGCCTGCTGGCAGGTGCCCCACAGTGCTGGGGGGTGGGGGTGGTGGGAGACATGGGTGGGGGCCTGGTGGAGGCTGCCCCTGGTGGCTGGGGGGTGGGGGTGCTGGGAGACATGGGTGGGGGCCTGGTGGTGTGTGCCCCTGCACTGCTGGGGGGTGGGGTGGTGGGAGACATGGGTGGGTGCCTGCTGGCAGGTGCCCCACAGTGCTGGGGGGTGGGAGGGTGGGAGACATGGGTGGGGGCCTGGTGGAGGCTGCCCCTGGTGACAGGGGGGTGGGGGTGCTGGGAGACATGAGTTGGACATGGGTGGGGGCCTGCTGGCAGGTGCCCCACATTGCTGGGTGGTGGGGGTGGTGGGAGACATGGGTGGGGGCATGGTGGAGGCTGCCCTGGTGGCTGGGGGGTGGGGGTGCTGGGAGACATGGGTGGGGGCCTGGTGGTGGGTGCCCCTGCACTGCTGGGGGGTGGGGGTGGTGGGAGACATGGGTGGGTGCCTGCTGGCAGGTGCCCCACAGTGCTGGGGGGTGGGGGTGCTGGGAGACATGGGTGGGGGCCTGGTGGTGGGTGCCCCTGCACTGCTGGGGGGTGGGGGTGGTGGGAGACATGGGTGGGGGCCTGCTGGCAGGTGCCCCACAGTGGTGGGGGGTGGGGGTGGTGGGAGACATGGGTGGGGGCCTGGTGGAGGCTGCCCCTGGTGGCTGGGGGGTGGGGGTGCTGGGAGACATGGGTGGGGGCCTGGTGGTGGGTGCCCCTGCACTGCTGGGGGGTGGGGGTGGTGGGAGACATGGGTGGGGGCCTGCTGGCAGGTGCCCCACAGTGCTGGGGGGTGGGGGGTTGGGAGACATGGGTGGGGGCCTGGTGGAGTCTGCCCCTGGTGGCTGGGGGGTGGAGGTGCTGGGAGACATGAGTTGGACATGGGTGGGGGCCTGCTGGCAGGTGCCCCACAGTGCTGGGGGGTGGGGGTGGTGGGAGACATGGGTGGGGGCCTGGTGGAGGCTACCCCTGGTGGCTGGGGGGTCGGGGTGCTGGGAGACATGAGTTGGACATGGGTGGGGGCCTGCTGGCAGGTGCCCCACAGTGCTGGGGGGTGGGGGTGGTGGGAGACATGGGTGGGGGCCTGCTGGAGGCTGCCCCTGGTGGCTGGGGGGTGGGGGTGCTGGGAGACATGGGTGGGGGCCTGGTGGTGGGTGCCCCTGCACTGCTGGGGGGTGGCGGTGGTGGGAGACATGGGTGGGGGCCTGCTGGCAGGTGCCCCACAGTGCTGGGGGGTGGGGGTGGTGGGAGACATGGGTGGGGGCCTGGTGGAGACTGCCCCTGGTGGCTGGGGGGTGGGGGTCCTGGGAGACATGGGTGGGGGCCTGGTGGTGGGTGCCCCTGCACTGCTGGGGGGTGGGGGTGGTGGGAGACATGGCTGGGGGCCTGCTGGCAGGTGCCCCACAGTGCTGGGAGGAGGTGGGGGGTGGGAGACATGGGTGGGGGCCTGGTGGAGGCTGCCCCTGGTGGCTGGGGGGTGGGGGTGCTGGGTGACATGGGTGGGGGCCTGGTGGTGGGTGCCCCTGCACTGCTGGGGGGTGGGGGTGGTGGGAGACATGGGTGGGGGACTGCTGGCAGGTGCCCCACAGTGCTGGGGGTGGGGGTGTTGGGAGATAGGTGGGGGCCTGGTGGAGGCTGCCCCTGGTGGCTGGGGGGTGGGGGTGCTGGGAGACATGAGTTGGACATGGGTGGGGGCCTGCTGGCAGGTGCCCCACATTGCTGGGGGGTGGGGGTGGTGGGAGACATGGGTGGGGGCCTGGTGGATGCTGCCCCCGGTGTCTGGGGGGTGGGGGTGCTGGGAGACATGGGTGGGGGCCTGGTGGTGGGTGCCCCTGCACTGCTGGGGGGTGGTGGGAGACATGGGTGGGGGCCTGCTGGCAGGTGCCCCACAGTGCTGGGGGGTGGGGGTGGTGGGAGACATGGGTGGGGGCCTGGTGGAGGCTGCCCCTGGTGGCTGGGGGGTGGGGGTGCTGGGAGACATGGGTGGGGGCCTGGTGGTGTGTGCCCCTGCACTGCTGGGGGGTGGGGTGGTGGGAGACATGGGTGGGGGCCTGCTTGCAGGTGCCCCACAGTGCTGGGGGGTGGGGGGGTGGTAGACATGGGTGGGGGCCTGGTGGAGGCTGCCCCTGGTGGCTGGGGGGTGGGGGTGCTGGGAGACATGGGTGGGGGCCTGGTGGTGGGTGCCCCTGCACTGCTGGGGGGTGGGGGTGGTGGGAGACATGAGTTGGACATGGGTGGGGGCCTGCTGGCAGGTGCCCCACAGTGCTGGGGGGTGGGGGTGGTGGGAGACATGGGTGGGGGCCTAGTGGAGGGTGACCCTGCATTGCTGGGTGGTGGGGGTGGTGGGAGACATGGGTGGGGGCCTGGTGGATGCTGCCCCTGGTGGCTGGGGGGTGGGGGTGCTGGGAGACATGGGTGGGGGCCTGGTGGTGGGTGCCCCTGCACTGCTGGGGGGTGGTGGGAGACATGGGTGGGGGCCTGCTGGCAGGTGCCCCACAGTGCTGGGGGGTGGGGGTGGTGGGAGACATGGGTGGGGGCCTGGTGGAGGCTGCCCCTGGTGGATGGGGGGTGGGGGTGCTGGGAGACATGGGTGGGGGCCTGGTGGTGTGTGCCCCTGCACTGCTGGGGGGTGGGGTGGTGGGAGACATGGGTGGGGGCCTGCTTGCAGGTGCCCCACAGTGCTGGGGGGTGGGGGGGTGGTAGACATGGGTGGGGGCCTGGTGGAGGCTGCCCCTGGTGGCTGGGGGGTGGGGGTGCTGGGAGACATGGGTGGGGGCCTGGTGGTGGGTGCCCCTGCACTGCTGGGGGGTGGGGGTGGTGGGAGACATGAGTTGGACATGGGTGGGGGCCTGCTGGCAGGTGCCCCACAGTGCTGGGGGGTGGGGGTGGTGGGAGACATGGGTGGGGGCCTGGTGGAGGGTGACCCTGCATTGCTGGTGGGTGGGGGTGGTGGGAGACATGGGTGGGGGCCTGGTGGAGGCTGCCCCTGGTGGTTGGGGGGTGGGGGTGCTGGGAGACATGGGTGGGGGCCTTGTGGTGGGTGCCCCTGCACTGCTGGGGGGTGGGGGTGGTGGGAGACATGGGTGGGGGCCTGGTGGAGGCTGCCCCTGGTGGCTGGGGGGTGGGGGTGCTGGGAGACATGGGTGGGGGCCTGGTGGCGGGTGCCCCTGCACTGCTGGGGGGTGGGGGTGGAAGGAGACATGGATGGGGGCCTGCTGGCAGGTGCCCCACAGTGCTGGGGGGTGGGGGGGTGGGAGACATGGGTGGGGGCCTGGTGGAGGGTGACCCTGCACTGCTGGGGGGTGGGGGTGGTGGGAGACATGGGTGGGGGCCTGGTGGAGGCTGCCCCTGGTGGCTGGGGGGTGGGGGTGGTGGTAGACATGGGTGGGGGCCTGGCGGCGGGTGCCCCTGCACTGCTGGGGGGTGGGGGTGGTGGGAGACATGGGTGGGGGCCTGCTGGCAGGTGGCCCACAGTGCTGGGGGGTGGGGGTGGTGGAGACATGAGTTGGACATGGGTGGGGGCCTGGTGGAGGGTGCCCCTGCACTGCTGGAGGGTCGGGGTGGTGGGAGACATGGGTGGGGGCCTGGTGGAGGGTGCCCCTGCACTGCTGGGGGGTGGGAGTGGTGGGGAACATGAGTTGGACATGGGTGGGGGCCTGCTGGCAGGTGCCCCACAGTGCTGGGGGGTGGGGGTTGGCGGAGACATGGCTGGGGGCCTGGTGGAGGCTGCCCCTGGTGGCTGGGGGGTGGGAGTGCTGGGAGACATGAGTTGGACATGGGTGGGGGCCTGCTGGCAGGTGCCCCACAGTGCTGGGGGGTGGGGGTGGTAGGAGACATGGGTGGGGGCCTGGTGGAGGCTGCCCCTGGTGGCTGGGGGGTGGGGGTGCTGGGAGACATGGGTGGGGGCCTGGTGGTGGGTGCCCCTGCACTGCTGGGGGGTGGGGGTGGTGGGAGACATGGGTGGGGGGCTGGTGGAGGGTGCCCCTGGTGGCTGGGGGTGCAGGGGGACATGCGTTGGTGGGCAGTAGTGCAAGTTGACATGTGGGTTGGCTGGGGGGCATGGCCATGGTGGATGGGGTGCCTGCAGGACATGTGCAGGTGTGAGCCACCTGCAGGGGCCGTGGAGGGTGTAGAGGGAACACCTGGGAGGACCCACACGTGCAATTCACGTGTGGTGCTCCCCGCGCACCCCTGTAATGCACGTACCCTGATCAGATCGCGTGTGGAACTTCCCGCGCACCCCTGTAATACACGTACCCTGATGGAATTGCGTGTGGAACTTCCCGCGCACCCCTGGAATACACGTACCCTGCTGATGTTGCGTGTGATACTTCCCCCGCACCCTGAAATACACGTACCCTGATGAGATCGCGTGTGTAACTTCCCGCGCACCCCCGAAATACACGTACCCTGATGAGATTGTGTGTGTAACCTCCCGCGCACCCCCGAAATACACGTACCCCGCTCAATCGCGTGTGTAACTTCCTGTGCACCCCCGAAATACACGTACCCCGCTAAAGCGCATGTGTAACTTCCCACGCACCCCCGAAATACACGTACCCCGCTCAATCGCATGTGTAACTTCCCGCGCACCCCCGCAATACACGTGCCCCACTCACACAGGCCCAATTGCTGTATGTTGCCACTTTTGTAATGCGCAGGGACTCTACCGCCTGCCTTCGTGTGGCGGAAGTGTTTCAGCTTGTGCGTGTCTTTGGCTGTGCGTGGCTTTTTCCTTATTCGATTCCATGAATACGTGTGGTTCGAGTGCGTGTGGGCGTTCCGTCTCCTTCCCTGCAGTACATCCCCAGTTACGCCCTTATTTTCGCGTGTTGTTCCCCATTCCGCGCGTTACGCCCTGTGTCCTGCCCACTTTCTGGTGTATGCGCCGAGGTTGTGCGCTTTCACTGTGCGCGTCGCGCACGCCTTTCGGGATGTTGCAGTGACTTGTGCGCCATGCATGGGTTTGGCGCACATTCCGAGGTAAACACGCTCGCACGCGTGCGCGTGCGCCTGTTTTTTTGCGCTTGCGCCTGCTTGCACCAAGATTTTCGGCGCACGTTTGTTCCATGAATCGGCCCCTAAATTGTGCAGAATATGCATGGGCATTTTTACAGGATTTCCTACGCATAGCAAACAAAAACAAAACCAATATAGATATAAAAACACCAGGCGAAAGCTGCTCTCTAGATCCTGTAAATGTATCAAGATATTTCCATCATCGCTTTATTACTATGCTACACTTCATTTGTAATTAAACTGTTCCTCCCCTCAGAGAAGTACAACACTTCTTTTGGAGAAAAGAATATTAAGCCAGAAAAGCACCACACATCCACATGCTTTTGTGAATCAAAGATCCTCCTAAATTTGGTCAGGACAGTGATGACAGTTTTTCAGTTCATCCAAAAATATGTCACTTGGGAAATCCCTTCACAAATGACACATAATGACCTTCATGCATACATTTTACAATTTGAAAGACACAAATGTGGGAAGTATTGTCATTGCAAATATAAAACAAAGGGAAATACTACACCAAATGCTGCTTTGGTTTCCCTAGACCAGTTTCAACAACAGGTCAATTAAACAACTTCATATATTCAGTTAGACATAGTGTCAAAGGTAAATCACCTAAGAACACATATTACATAAAAAAGAACAGAAGGATCAACATACATCAATTATTACAATGCAATAATTGCCCTCCAATGGAATGCAAATATAGATGTGCAGTACATTGCAGACAATTCCACTGCAATTGCACAATATGTCACAGCCTACTTAACCAGAAAAGCAGAAAGAAACAGAGCTCAAAGACCTCTGAGATGACATATCATCTGACAAAACACTATCACAGAAATTGTACAGCTTAGGCATAACAATGCTCTACCATAGAGAATATAACTGCTATGAAGATGCAGACCATTTAACCAGTACTGCCTTGAATGGACAATCTGAAAATATGATATGGCTAAACCTTGGTTCTGTTAAATCTAGAAAAAAAGAGTTTTCAAATCATATGAAGACATAGAAACTATAGCCAAACATTATCACAACAGCCAAGACATTTTGAAAAACAACTTACTGGACACATACTACCCAAACAGAAGTACCGCTTTAGAAACCATGTGTCTATACCCCATATCCCAAAACTTCACATCCAAAAATAATATTAAACCATATGAGAAGAAAGGTAGATACAGAGTGGAAAATTGTGAAGGCAGCTTAGTGAAACGTACCAAACAAAGCTTAATTAATCATATCAAATTGCCATTAAAAACTCCTCAACATAAAGAACTGTATTACATGTCTCTGCTACAACTTTTAGAACCATGGAGAAAAGAGGAGGATTTACTAGATACCTAAGATTCCTATGACGATGCTTTCAAAGCAATTGAAAGAACTATAACAGACGTGAACTTTACACAGTACAAAACAATGTTACACAATGAACAGAAACAAGAAGAACTCCAGGCACAACTAGATGTGGCCACTCTTGACAGCAGTCAACCTTCTGTAACATGAAGCCAAAAACCACTTGGAGAGCCACTAATAGCAAATGAGGCAGAATTAGCCATGACTGAAGTAGAAAACGCCAAGTGTCAGTATGAGCAATCTACAGAAGACTTTGCTCTATTAAAATCACAACTAAACAATTATCAGTGTAGCAATTTCCAAGAAATAACTAGAAAAATTGAACATGGTGTGCAGCATGAAACTAAAAAGTGTACCTTCCAAGACTACAAGCGTATACTGCTATACATGAGGGGTCAAGCTGGTTCAGGCAAAACATTCTTTAGCAGGTTCCTCCAACAATTGACAAACAACAAACTGTCAGCTGTTGTAACTTCCCCCACAGGTTTAGCTGCCTACAACATAGGCATTGTCACTTTACATCCATTATGACTCCTTCCAGTAGAACACCAAAACAAACAAGACTATTACAAACTTTCTCCAGAAGCTGCAATGGAACTACACAGATTTTCAAACAAAAGAAAATGCTGCTAATAGATGAGGTAAGCATTGTTTCCAATCTAATGGTAGCCTTCATTCACCTCAGATTACAGAAGGTCCTGAAAACAGGCTATGAAGAATTCTTTGGAGGAAAACACATTATAGTTTTTGGAGATCTTCTTCAATTAACACCAGTTAAAGGTGAACCTATTTTTAAAACCTTAGGGCACAAACTATGCCGTAAAACTCTTGGCAGTATAGGAAATGTCAACCTTGGCAACATGTCCACTACAAATAATTAACTGAAAACATGCGTCAGTCTGCAGACCTCACATACGTCAACATTTTAAAAAGTATTAGAGTTGGTGTACTATCTCAAGAAGCACAATCTATTTTAAAAACCTTAGGGCACATCCATACACTCTATGGCCATAAATCATGTGATACTGATTTCATGGAACAGTTAGCACACACACATGTAAACTGTATGTCCTTGATGCCAACTCTTGCAAGCTGTTCACAATTCAATGAAACAATGTTGAAAAAAGAAATGCCACCAATAGTTCAAATTTGCTAGATAGACAAACTGGAAGTGCATGGTATGACACTACCCATGTGTCAACAAGCCACATACCTTAGACAACTCTATCTCTAACACAGCTGGTTTGGAGAAAATAATAAAATTATCTTTAAACTGTAGAGAAATGCTTAAACATAACCTTGATGTGGACCAAGGACTAGTTAATGGAGCACTTGGTACAGTTGTTGGCTTTCAAACATACCCACGTGACAACAACACACAGTTGGTCAATATTCTCTTTGACAGACTAGCAGAAGTTAAAAGGATAGTAGGCTCAACAGGCCGCTTCCTTCTTTTCAAAGACATGTATGTACGCAGAGAACAATGTTCTCTAACTCTAGCATACGCAGTTACCATTCACAAATCACAAGGTCTTATCCTAGATAAAGCATTGATAGATATTGGTAGCACAGTGTTTAAAGAAGGCATGAGCTATGTGGCACTATCACACTTACGCACTATTTCTAATCAACTTTGATGCAACTAAATGCTGATATTCCTTGCATTCTAGAATGCAATAGACTGCGTTCACTCTACGCCCCCCATCTAAAAACCTATCCTGTTCCTCATAAAGCAAAGGTCTGTAAAATAAAACTACTTCAGACTTAAATTATGCAGGATCTCATAGCAATTCCTCCAAAGAAATTAAAAGAAGCTAATACTTTATCAAAGACCACAACCAAAGAAGGATCTAGTGCATAAATCAACTACCTCTTCAAAGAAACAACGCACACTCCAAACAAGTGACTTGGACACAGAACTGTCAGGTCCATTCAAATGTTCAAATACAACTGCTATAAATTGCTATGTAAATGTAGCAATCAAAATTCTATTCCAATTGCCACCAACTATTGAGAACATTTACTTACATTGGACAGACAAATTGTGTTTGCAAATGTTATCCCTTCACAGAAATTCAACCAACAATCCTGACAACACTTACAGTGTTTCTGGAATGAGGCAGGAATTGTACTACTGTTCTGGAATGGTCAAATTCACTATAAACACACAGGAATATCCACAAGAATGTCTAATGTACTTACTACAAGTACTGGAAACAAAAACATACCTATACATGAAATCTTCCAGATTTCATACATGTGGAAACATACATGCACTCTTTGCAGCCATGTTGCACAAGAACAAGTCCCTAATGAACGCTTTGTGTATGTATCCATACCTAACTGTGAATCCATTCCATTTCAGCAACTTGTACAAAATGCAAACCATGGCAGATTATGTACTACCTGCAGTTCAGATAATCGCTCCACCTTACAAATACAGATACATAGTAAATATGTAATAGTAATGCTTTTACGTTACCATGCAGATGCTACCAAAAACAACTGCAAGCTGACTGGATTCACACATGGACAAGTATCACTTGGTAAGAAAACCTTCACAACAATAGGTATAATCTACCACGCAGGAGCCACAACCAATGCAGGTCAATATAGTTGTGGATGGTTCGAATGTAATGATACTACCATTACTCTAAAACAGAGATTACCAGCAAATATTGTAAACACGTGTATGGGGTTGCTGTTGGTATTCTTGTTCAGAGAGGAATTGCCATAGCATTAACAAAGGTTTTTTCGTTGAATTTCATAGGTTATTGGTAGCTCAACCTAACCATAATATCCCTTTAACAAAGTTTTCTCACTGAATATAGATATAGATCATGTAAATGTGATAACTGTTTACTAAGACTCCCTTAGCTTACATAGATATAACATAGAAAAGACTGAACATCCTGCCCCCGCTAGTGATTTTGATGCCTGCAGACTGTGCGCATGTCCGCTGACGGACGCGGTCACCATGAACAATATCCGAAAACTCAGGGGATATCTTACATTATTGTATCATACAATAAAAACACCAAACATGTTCAAAAAGCACCACATAAACACATTACATTTAATATTAAATAAGAAGTGGAAAATGTATATATAAGACACCAACCGTTCACTGAAATCGAATTCCCAATATAATGGTATAAACAAAAAAAATATGCCTCCAACAGAATTACCTCACAGAAACTGAGCAGCAAAAAGCAAGAGCATACCTACACAGCAGTAACACCAAAGGTTTATAAGAAACTAGTAAATACACTATATTTATTTAATATATTTATACATTTTCTGTATTCGGTACACTAAAACTATTTTTTTATTTACACAGAAATGTCCATTACTTGGAATGTCTGGAAGAAAATTTCCCACAAGATGAAATGAGGAAAGACAGTGATACTAATGGCAGACACATCATTTCTCTATATAAGCCAATTAATAACCATTACTTTATGTGTAGTTAACATATTTTTTTAATAGACCATGCAGACAATAAGTATATTATACCAAAGGAGACATTAGAAGATCCTCTGAAACAAATGGAACTAAAAGTGGATATGTTAGTGAAACATGTAACTCTTGTAAAACAGTTTATTGAGGACCACATTAAAGAAAACATTAAATATCACTGTCCCACAGGTACCTGTTCCCCCTCTCCATGTCCCAGCCAACTATCTCCAAACCCTCCCCAGTAAGAAACAAATTACGATGAGACTTGCATCCTTCATCCCCTCCCATACATCATGTCAAAACCCCTAATTCCGTGAATTTTTTCAGTTTCTGCTTCCCACTCTCTTTCGTATTTTTTATACTGTTAAACAATAATACAATTTAAGTTTGTTCTTAGTATATGCCTGTGTCTGTTTTTTTTATTTTATTTTTTAAAAGGCATTTAGGGTGTCCGCAGACAGCACAGGTGTCTGTTATGCCTGCAATTTTCCATTTCCAAAATGGCAGTGTCCTAAGGACACTATACCTGTTCGTACTGTTCGTAAATAAAATGGTGGTGTCCTTAGAACACACATGATGGGCCTCATTCCGAGTACGGCGCTAACCAATGGCGCTATTAACGCCTTGGTTGACGCCGTACCCGGAACGGCAGCGCCTTGGTGGATGGCGGAATCACCGCCCCTTTCCAAGGTTGGCGGGGCGGTAATTCCCCATTCACCAAGGCTCTTCCCCATTCCCAAATGAGCCCCCATAGGGCTCAATGGGAATGGGGAAGATGCAAATAACGGTGACCGTTCATTACGGTCACCGTTATTGGCTTGGAGGCCCCTTTGCGCCCTCGACTTTAACACCTGCTCAAAGCAGGCGTTAAGGGCGAGGGCGCAGAGGGAACTCGGAGTATGGCGGTAAGGGATTACCGCCACCGGTCTCGTTACCGGTGGCCGCTATCCCTTACCGCCATACTCGGAATGAGGCCCGATGTCTGCTTGTGCGCAATTAACCCAAATGGGGGTGTCCTAAGGACAATATACCTGTTTGTACTGTTCGAAATTTAAATGGAGGTGTCCTTAGAACACACAAGATGTCCACCTGTCCACAATCACTCAAAATGGGGGTGTCCTAAGAACATCCCCCTGTTCGTAATGTCCACAACCAGAATGAATATATCCATAGAACTCTGCAGGGGGCAGAACCTTTTGAATGCTTTCGAGTCTGCGGTCAAGGAACATGAGAAGGTCTGTGACCTACCTCAGTAAGGCACACCCTACATCTTCCTCTCTCCACCTGTCCTTTCGTATCCCTGTGGTTGGTGTCCCTTCCTTCCCCTCCTTCCCCTCCTTCCCTTGTGTGTCATGTTTAAAAAAAAAAATTATATATATATATATATATATATATATATATATATATATATATATATATATATATATATATATATATATATATATATATATATATAAAACAACAAAAAACAAACAAAAAAGGCTCTTTTCAGAGCCTCCTTTCACAGTTTAAAAATAGAAGTGACAAATAAATAGTGCAGGGCCCTGTGCATTTTTTAGAAGTCTGCAAACATTTATTCTTTTTGGGGTGCTGCCCTATCAGAACCATTGCACTTTTCTATGGGAGGAAGTGGTGGCTCTGAAAAGAGCCTTTTTGTGGAGTTTGTTTGTGTTTCAAAAACTTTAAATGGTCAACACCTACTGCTAAATGGATTGCTGTAATTCCAAAAAAAAGTTGCAATGCATTTTGTATATTTCACAGAAAAATCTGATTGCCGGCATGAGTAAGATGTACTCCATCTCTGTGGAAAATGTGTGTGCTACAAAACATAGGGCCTCATTCCGACCCTGGCGTTAACCAAGGTGCTATTAGCGCCTTGGTTGACGCCGTTAACTTTCCGACTCTGCCATGGTGAATGGCGGAATTACCGCCCCATTCCAAGGTTGGCGGGGTCGGCAATTCCCCATTCACCATGGGCCCTTCCCCATTCCCATTTTTGCCCCATAGGGCTCAATGGGAATGGGGAAGGTGCTAATTACGGCACCGTAAATTACGGTGCCGTAATTAGCTCGAAGGTCCCTTTGCGGGTTGGTTTTTTAACGCCTGCAAAAAGCAGGTGTTAAGTTCCAACCCGCAAAGCGAACTCGGAATAGGGCAGTAAGGGTTTAACGGCACCGGTCTCGTTACCTGTGACCATTAACCCTTACCGCCCGACTCGGAATGAGGCCCATAATGTTTTCATTCTTAAAAGAGGACATACCAACCTCTCTCAAAAAGGCACAAGCTTGATAACATTGTGCCTTGCTTTCTCCATTTGTGGACCAAATAGAAAAGAACACAGACACATTTGTCTCTGTGCAATACGGAAAAAATTACTCTGGAGTTTGAATACATGTCCATGACTTTCCCAAGTCCTTCTTTTATTGCAAATTGCAAAGAGATTCCAGACACATGTCCTAAACTGTTCCCTCCACAATGAATAATAATAATGTCTGGATGACGCTGTGTCACCAAAGTAGCACACAGAGGTACCAAATCCAGCCACTTCATTCCATGCACTCCATGCCAGTGCACTTCTACATGAGAGAATCCAAGATGTCCAGTCACTCCACAGCGATCTGCATGTACCTCCAACCAAGTGATCCATGAATCGCCCAAAATCGAAACAATCTGCTTTCTGAAACACACAGCCATAGCTATCTGCTCTTCTCTCAGAAAAAAATACCTACTGACAAACTCTCTCCTTACACAACACACCTAGTAAACCTTATTAACCAATCCCTTGCTCTGCTCAGCCTCATTTGCATGCCTCTCAACCCCAACATTTCCGTATGTAATACTCGTTGTTTGTGGACAACCGCAGTGTCCGTGGAAAAATAAACAATATGAACGTGGGGAATGAAAATTTAAATAGTGTGCCCCATTTCCCCTTTGAGGTTGTCTCCAAAAAAAACTTTTTTTTATTTTGTATTTTATTTTGGGATTTATTTCTTATTTTCCACCAAAAATCTTCACATTAGCTTCTCCAAAGCAACCCTTATGTTCCAAAACAGCATGGCATTTCCCATAAAAGATAAAGAAATGCCATCTTCTTCTAATAAACATTACCAGAATTAATGTTCTCATATTTACAAAAGTACATACCAGCTCTAAGCATGAAAGCAAACATGCCTCAGTTGATTGCACACCTAGCAATATTTTGCTGAGGACAAAAAACAAAACTATTGTTCCATATTGCCCTAGGTACTAAAAGAGGAAAAAAAAATAACAATGCATTTGGAAGTATTTTCATTACTGCCTGAACCAAGTGTTCCAAATCTCCCAACAAAGTAGGGGCACTGACATAGCCCAAATGCAAAGCACCACAGTGCAAAACAACTACATGTGGACTGTTCACCCTGCCCATATCTCCACAAACTTGTACAATTCCCTGCACATGGAAACCAGGCATAGTGCTCCACACCACCTATACTCCTTTAACATCAAAAATGTTTGCCACATTCCTGCATTTCACATACTGCTCCAAACCATGCACAAACAAATCTCCAACCACCAACAACCTAACTTCTTCCACCTCTGCCATCTTCACTACACATAGCCTCTTTCAAAACAAACCACAACCTCAACATCTGATTGGCTGATCGCTACAGTCCCCTTTCCAAGCTGGATTTGCTGAGAAACCCAGGATGTGGCACACCCTGTCCACGGACAGCAGTGGTGTCCATGGAGCGCGTGACACTGGGGAAGCCCTTCTACCCTTTCCACTTCACTCTCTGCACCATTTCCTCATTGGCTACTGTTAAGCAGTCACACAATCATCCAGCAATCACATCCAACATCTCTATATCTAACTCTATCATTACATATCAGCACTTTAGATGTACTATTGATCACTCGCAGTACAATTGGGCTGTGAATGCAAAGGACCTACAAAAACAAGTTCTATAAACTCCCCAAGATTTCTACTTGCAGATTCATGCACATCCACATGCATGAACACAGACTAGAGGTATGAATATTTTCTACACAATACATATACATCTCTTCTAGGAATAGATATGAACAGAGTAACTGCTACTTACCCTGTATAAACTGTAAAATGAACTTACTGTCATTTCTCCCATCTGCTATGATGAAGTGTCAATTGCAAAACGTTCTGCTCTCCAAATTTGTGTTTACACTCACAGCTATCTATTTTTTTTATTTCATACTAAAACATGGGAGAAATAACAGTATAATTATGAAACAGTCTGTCCAGTGTGTTATAAATTCCACGCAGCCAGGATGAGTACATGTATCTTCATTCAAGCACACACACAGACAATGGGCCTCATTACACGGTAGGCGGTAAGGGTTTACCGGTACCAGTATTTTACCGGTACCGGTAAACCCTTACCGCCTTACTACGAGGTCCCTTTGCGGGTTTGGGAATTTAACGCCTGCTTTTTGCAGGCGTTAAAAACCAACCCGCAAAGGGACCAGGGAGCTAATTACGGTACCGCAATTTGCGGTACCGTAATTAGCGCCTTCCCCATTCCCATAGAGCCCTATGAGGCAAAAATGGGAATGGGGAAGGGCAATGGGGGAAGGGGGAATTACCGCCCCACCAACCTTGGAATAGGGCGGTAATTCTCCTTTCCACCAAGGCGGTGCCGGTATTTTACCGGCATGGACCAAGGAGCTAATAGCACCTTGGTCCACCACCATCCGTGTAATGAGGCCCAAAGGCTCCCAGCTCAAACAACACCACTGCCTCTATATGAAATCCTTCTGCTGTATTTCTCACACCTTCACAAATGCATACATTGCATGCTTTTCTGTACAATTTCTATTTACCCTGTAAAAATAGCAAAGCATTCATATGATTATTTCTTCTATCTCTTAACATCCAATAACATAACATTAAAAAAATAAGTGTGCTCTATACATTTACTATTATACTCATTTCTAAAACATGTTTAACCAACGGAATCTAAATAAAATATACAGGATGCACATGGGCAAAGAAAAATGCATGTGAATGCTATCGTCATGTTATAAGAAAACACTACTACTACAAAACAAAAAAAACAATGTCTACATTAACACAAGTGCTATGAACACATGTATTCACTAACTTCTTTCTTTTACAATTGCAGTGAAGACCACTCTCCTGAAACGCAGCAGCGTCTGAAATACAAACAAGAACTTAGAAGAAACCTACTCTATCCATACACAAAAAGTAAGTACATTACTAACATAATATTCTGTTACTCAAACACACTAACATTTTAGTATTGTATATCAAACAAGTATATTAACCCTTTACCATTAGATGTAGAATTAGTGCTTCCCCTTACAAGCTGCATACTTTATATTGTCATCTGAAGCCCAGTACAGTAACACAAAAATACAAGAAAAGCCTTCTCAACTTGATGTAGCTGCCCATTGCACAATTCACACACCTCCACAATCATCCTTACCATCATACTCAGACAGCCATGCACAAAGCATGCATACACTGCACAACATCCCAACCCACACTTTCTTTTTTCTCCAACAGACCCCAAAGAATGCCTACCAAAAAGCAACTATGTAGAAAGCAACGCAGAAGTAGAGCAAATCAAAATGAAAGTGTCCAAAATAAGCATCCATCTCTAGCAGATTTTGTACAAAAAGTTCAAACAAAACAGCAAATACAGCCATTAAGCGAAACAAAACAAGCTTCCAGTACAGAAACGTTGTCTCCTCTATCAAAATGTAAAACAAAACAGAAAGTGATTAACAAGACTTCAGCTACCACTACAGCTAATACTGTACCTATAAAACTTGATGTAGTGGCAAGTAATCATACCAAAATAAATATTTTACAAAAAATATTCCACCACAGAGTTCAGAACCTTCAGAACCTTATAAAAACAGGAGAGAAATCATGCACAACCCTTAAAACCTACCGTAGAGAATTAATCCTAGAAGCTCTCATAGACAGTGCAATCCTTATCAAAAGGAAGTTATTTATTTTAGTTTTAAACAGAATGAAACCACTAACAAAACTACTACACTACAAAAAAGATTTATCAATAAACAGAATATCAACAAAAATAGCGTCCAGAAAACTCAGTATCACCTTTCCATTCTACTGAACCAAAGCGTCCAGTCTACAAATGGCCATGCACATCAATGTGTAACATTGCCAAAAAATCATTCAAATCTTTACGCCAGTTCCTTAATCAGTATGTAAAAATCAAAGACAAATTCAAAATGAAACTACTATAAAATATGGATGCCTGTCCAGTGCCTAAATACACAGGACTACAAGGACATTCACTGGCCTGCATTTCATGACTTATTTGCAAAAGCACCTTCCATCATATCAAAATGATATCAACACATCATTCAACTATAAGAAATCTGGTCCATAAACTCTACTATGCTAAAAGTCCTGCTTTAGCACTAGCCATTTTAAATAACAATCTTCTACATGGTACAGCCATACAACTATTCGAAGAACTAGAGCATATCCAGAGAAATATTTTTGAAGTGAAAGCCACTTACAAAATGAAATAGCTTTACAACAAACAAGCAACTACTGTACAAATAGTAACCTTCTATTAAACACATACAAATAAGAAATACTTAAGTTTAAAAGTACCTCCGCTGAAGCACCAAACCATGTGTGTGTGTGTTGCTGTAGGACTTCTTATAAAAGTAGCACAAAAACTGTAGACATACGTACAAAATAGAAGACAATGAAGATTCCAAATGGTTCCAATTAGCTCTCTACCTTATTGCAGAAAACAAATACAAAATAACTGACCCCTAAATACTTTGCAATTACTGCACTGCAAAACTTGACAAAAACCAAACACCTTCACGTGCTATCACAAATAACTTGGAATTATTCCCATTACCAAAACCCCTGCAACTACAAATTTATATGAGAGTATCATAATTCAAAAAGTGCACCCATTTCAATGATACGCCTTCAATAATACGCCTTCAACCAAAAACAGCAAAATTACCTCCCTCTAAATTAGTAAAAGGCATTTGTGGCAAAGTAGTTTATTTACCATTAGATCTCAAAGAAAATGTGCACACTCTAGGAGTGCAACGGCCAATAGATCAATCTTTAATTATTTTAGCAAGAAAACAGCATCAGAATATCACTATGTACGAATGTATTCTGATGACCCCAGATTTAGACAAACGTGGAATACATATTTCACCTTCTCTTTGAAAATGAACTAGCAACTCTATGCTACGGAGTTGCACACACATTAAAATCAGGTTCCCATTTTCAAAATATGTCAGCTATGCAATTATTACAAAAAGTGCAAGAAAAAGATGAGGTTTTACAGTCAAGTATTACAAATATTTTAGCAAACATGCATGGTAGAAAAACATACTGTTTCTGATGTCACGGAGAGGTACACTGTATGATAAGAAACCTTGGCCCGCCCACTTGGTTTATTACATTAAGGGGGTGATTCAAGGAATGAGGTGCAGAAGTGGTGCACGTGGCTGGTGCACAGGGATCATTTTGATGCACAGCGTATTCATGGATTTAAACATCCATAATCAGCCATGGCGTAGCGTGCTGAAGCGACCCTGCAGCAGTGCTAGTTACACACCCACACCCGCCCCGTGCACCAAAAGCATCCGCACAAATCCCCTACATGGCACAAAGGCCAGTGGACCAGCATAAAGCCCCCCAACAATGAAATTGTGCTAAAAACGCCACACAGCCCTCACGGGACAACCCAATCCCGTGTGCAACTCCTCGCACACCCCTACAAATACTCGTACCCTGCTCAGGCCAGTCCAATCACGTGTAAATCTCCTCATGCACCCCTCGGAATATGCATACCCCGCTCGAGCAAGGCCAATCGTGTGTAAAACTGTGTGCACACCCCTCGGAATACGCGTACCCTGCTCGCGCCAGGCCAATCGTGTGTTAAACTCCCTGCACACCGCTCGGAATATGTGTAGCCCGGTCGCGCCAGCCCAATCACGTGTAAACTCCTGTAACCCGCTCGCGCCAGCCAAATTGCGTGTAAAACTCCCCATGCACCCCTCGAAATATGCGTACCCCGCACGCTAGGCAAATAGTGTGGAAAAAGTTCCCCCTGTGGTGTGGGCTGGCTGCGGGTCAGGGCCTGGCTTTTTGGGGTGTCCCCTGTGGTGTGGGCTGCCTGCGGGGCATGGGGAGGGTGGATGGGCTAACTGTGGGGCATGGGGGGGTGGATGGGCTGCCTGCTGGTCATGTCCAGTGGTGATGGGCTGGCTGAGGGCCATGATCAGGGTGGATGGGCTGCCTGCGGGGTATGGGAGGGTGGATGGGCTGCCTGATGTGCATGTCCAGGATTGATGGGCTGGCTGCGGGGCATGGTCAGGGTGAATGGGCTGCCTGCTGGGCATGTCCAGGGTTGATGGGCTGGCTGCGGGGCATGGTCAGGGTGGATGGGCTGCCTGCAGGGCATGGGGAGGGTGGAACGGCTGCCTGCTGGGCATGTCCAGGGGTGATGGGCTGCCTGCAGGTCATGGGCAGGGGTGTAGGGTGGACCCCGGTGGTGTGGGCTGCCTGCAAGGTGTGTGGTGTATGTCGCTCCTCACCACACTGCTGTGTGAATCTGAGTGATCATTCTACACGAATTTGCTGGCTCGAGCGGGGTAGGTGTATTGCGGGGTACGCAAGTGAGAATTACATGCAATTTCGATGGCGGGAGTGAGGTACGTGTATTCCAGGGTAAGCAAGTGAGAATCAAACGAGATTTCACTGGCAGGAGTGGGGTAGGTGTGTACTGGGATACTCGAGTGAGCTTTTCACGCGATGTCGCTGGCGGGAGTGGGGTACGTGTATTCCGTGGTATGCGAGCGACAATTACATGTGATTTCACTGGCGGAAGTGGGGCACATGTATTCCAGGGTACGCAAGTGAAAATTACACTAGATTTCGCTAGCTCGAGCAGGGTACATGCATTCCAGGATACACGAGTGTGCTTAACAAGTGATTTCACTGGCGGGAGCGGGGTATGTGTATTCCTGGGTACACGAGTGAGAATTACAAGTGATTTTGCTGGCGGGAGCGGGGTACGTGTATTCCAGGGTACGGGAGTAAGAATTACATGCGATTTCGCTAGCATGAGCAGGGTACGTGTATTCCAGGGTACGCGAGTGCACTTAACATGTGATTTTGCAGGCGGGAGCAGGGTACGTTTATTCCGGGGTATGCGAGTGAGAATTACACGTGATTTCACTGGCGGGAGCAGGGTACGTGTATTCTGGGGTACACAAGTGAGAATTACATGTGATTTCACTGGAAGGAGCGGGATACGTGTATTCCAGGGTACGCAAGTGAGAATTACATGCGATTTCGCTGCCGCGAGCAGGGTACGGGTATTCCGGGTTATGCGAGTGAGAATTACACGCGATTTCGCTGGCGCAAGCAGGGTACGTGTATTCCGGGGTACGCGAGTGTACTTAACACGTGATTTCGCTGGTGGGAATGGGGTACATGTATTCGAGGGTACGCGAGTGAGAATTATACGTGATTTCACTGGCAGGAGTGGGGTATGTGTATTTCAGGGTACACAAGTGAGAATTACACACGATTTCACTGGCGCAAGCATGGTAAATGTATTCCGTGGTAGGCGAGTGCGCTTAACACGTGATTTCGCTGGCAGGAGTGGGGTACGTGTACCCCGAGGTATGCAAGTGAGAATTACATGCTATTTCACTGGCGCAAGCAGAGTACGTGTATTCTGGGGTACGTAAGTGCGCTTAACATGTGATTATGGTGGCGGGAGCAGGGTATGTGTATTCCAGGATACGCGAGTGAGAATTACACGGAATTTTGCTGGCGGGAGCGGGGTACATGTATTCGGGGAATGCGAGTGAGAATTACATGTGATTTCGCTGACGCGAGCAGGGTACATGTATTCCAGGATATTCGAGTGAGAATTACACGTCATTTTGCTGGCGGGAGCGGGGTACGTGTATTCCGGGGTACACGAGTGAGAATTACATGCAATTTCGCTGGCGTGAGCAGGGTACGTGTATTCCAGGGTATGCGAGTGAGAATTACACATGATTTTGCTGGCGGGAGCGAGGTACGTGTATTCCGGGGTATGCAAGTTAGAATTACACGTGATTTCACTGGCGCAAGCAGGGTATGTGTATTCTGGGGTACGCGAGTGTGCTTAAATGTGATTTCGCTGGCAGGAACGGGTTACGTGTATTCAGGGGTACGCAAGTGAGAATTACACGTGATTTCACTGGCGGGAACAGGGTACGTGTATTCGGGGTACGCAAGTGAGTATTGCACGCGATTTTGCTGGCTCGAGCAGGGTAAATGTATTCCGTGGTAGGCGAGTGTACTTAACACGTGATTTCGCTGGCGGGAGTGGGGTACATGTTTTCCGGGGTTCGCAAGTGAGAATTACACGTGATTTCGCTGGCGGGAGCAGGGTATGTGTATACTGGGATACGCGAGTAAGAATTACACGCGATTTCGCTGGCACAAGCAGGGTAAATGTATTCCCGGGTACGTGAGTGCGCTTAGCACGTGATTTCGCTGGCGGGAGCGGGGTAGGTGTATTCCGAGGTACGCAAGTGCGCTTAACACATGATTCCGCTGGCGGGAGCGAGGTACGTGTATTCCGGGGTATGCAAGTTAGAATTACATTTGATTTCACTGGCGCAAGCAGGGTATGTGTATTCTGGGGTACGCGAGTGTGCTTAAATGTGATTTCGCTGGCAGGAACGGGTTACGTGTGTTCAGGGGTACGCAAGTGAGAATTACACGTGATTTCACTGGTGGGAGCAGGGTACGTGTATTCGGGGTACGCAAGTGAGTATTGCACGCGATTTTGCTGGCTCGAGCAGGGTAAATGTATTCCGTGGTAGGCGAGTGTACTTAACACGTGATTTCGCTGGCAGGAGTGGGGTACATGTTTTCCGGGGTTCGCAAGTGAGAATTACACGTGATTTCGCTGGCGGGAGCAGGGTATGTGTATTCTGGGATACGCGAGTAAGAATTACACGCGATTTCGCTGGCACAAGCAGGGTAAATGTATTCCCGGGTACGTGAGTGCGCTTAGCACGTGATTTCGCTGGCGGGAGCGGGGTAGGTGTATTCCGAGGTACGCAAGTGCGCTTAACACATGATTCCGCTGGCGGGAGCGGGGTACGTGTTTTCCGGGGTACGTGAGTGAGAATTACATGTGATTTCACTGGCAGGAGTGGGGTACGTGTATTCCAGGGTACGCAAGTGAGAATTACATGAGATTTCGCTGGCGCGAGCAGGGTACATATATTCCAGGGTACGCAAGTGCGCTTAACTCATGATGTCACTGGTGGGAGCAGGGTACGTGTTTTCCGGGGTACGCGAGTGAGAATTACACGTGTTTTCGCTCGCGGGAGCGGGGTACGTGTATTCCGTGGTACGCAAGTGAGAATTACATGCAATTTTGCTGGCGCAAGCAGGGTACGGGTATTCCGGGGTATGCAAGTGCACTTAACATGTGATTTCGCAGGCAGAAGCAGGGTACGTTTATTCCGGGGTACACAAGTGAGAATTACACGTCATTTCACTGGCTCAAGCAGGGTACGTGTATTTCGGGGTACACAAGTGCGCTAAACAAGTGATTTCACTGGCGGGAGCGGGGTACGTGTATTCTGGGGTACGCGAGTGAGAATTATACGCGATTTCGATGGCGTGAGCAGGGTATGTGTATTTCGGGGTACGCAAGTGCGCTTAACACAGGATTTCGCTGGCGCAAGCAGGGTATGAGTATTCCGGGGTACGCGAGTGTGCTTAACACGTGATTTCGCTGGCGGGAGCGGGGTACGTGTATTCGGGGGTATGCGAATGAGAATTACACGTGATTTCGCTGGCGCGAGCAGGGTACATGTATTCCGGGATATGCGAGTGAGAATTACACGTGATTTTGCTGGCGGGAGCGGGGTATGTGTATTCCGGGGTACGCGAGTGAGAATTACATGCAATTTCACTGGGGTGAGCAGGGTACGTGTATTCCGGGGTATGCCAGTGAGAATTACATGTGATTTTGCTGGCGGAAGCGAGGTACATGTATTACAGGGTATGCAAGTGAGAATTACACGTGATTTTGCTGACGGGAGCGGGCTATGTGTATTCCGGGGTCCGCTAGTAAGAATTACATGCAATTTCGCTGGCGCGAGCAGGGTACGTGTATTCCGGGGTATGCCAGTGAGAATTACACGTGATTTTGCTGGCGGGAGGGAGGTACGTGTATTACGGGGTATGCGAGTGACAATTACACGTGATTTCACTGGCACAAGTAGGGTATGTGTATTCCAGGGTACGCAAGTGTGCTTAACACGAGATTTTGCTGGCGGGAGTGGGGTACGTGTATTCCAGGGTACGCAAGTGAGAATTACACGTGATTTCGCTGGCGGGAGCGTGGTATGTGCATTCTGGGGTATGCAAGTAAGAATTATACGAGATTTCGCTGGCACAAGTAGGGTACATGTATTCCCGGGTACGTGAGTGCGCTTAACATGTGATTTCGCTGGCGGGAGTGGGGTAGGTGTATTCCGGTATACGCGAGTGAGAATTACACGTGATTTCGCTGGCAGGAGCGGGGTACGTGTATTCCATGGTACGCAAGTGAGAATTACACCCGATTTCGCTGGTGTGGGCAGGGTATGTGTATTCCGGGGTACGCAAGGGCGCTTAACACAGGATTTCGCTGGTGGGAGCGGGTTACATGTATTCGGGGAACGAGAGTGAGAACTACATGTGATTTCGCTGGCGCGAGCAGGGTACCAGTATTCTGGGATATGCGAGTGAGAATTGCACGTGATTTTGCTGGCGGGAGCGGGGCACGTATATTCCGGTGTACGCGAGTGAGAATTACATGCAATGTCGCTGGCGCAAGCAGGGTAGGTGTATTCCGGGGTATGCGAGTGAGAATTACATGTGATTTTGCTGGCGGGAGCAGGGTACGTGTATTCCGGGGTATGCGAATGAGAATTAGACGTGATTTCGCTGGCGCAAGCAGGGTATGTGTATTCCAGGGTACGCGAGTGTGATTAACACGTGATTTCACTGGTGGGAGCGGGGTACGTGTATTCGGGGGTACGCTAGTAAGAATTACACGCGATTTTGCTGGCTCAAGCAGGGTACATTTATTCCGGGGTACGCAAGTGCGCTTAACATGTAATTTCGCTGGCAGGAGCGGGATAGGTGTATTCCGGTATACGCGAGTGAGAATTACACGTGATTTCACTGGCAGGAGCGGGGTACGTGTATTCCTGGGTACGCGAGTGAGAATTACACCCGATTTCACTGGCACGAGCAGGGTATGTGTATCCCGGGGTACGCGAGTGTCCTTAACACGTGATTTTGCTGGCAGGAGCGGGGTATGTGTTTTCCAGGGTACGCAAGTGAGAATTACATGTGATTTTGCTGACGGGAGTGGGGTACTTCAATTCTGGGGTACGGGAGTGAGAATTAAACGCAATTTCGCTACAACGAGCAGGGTTCTTGTATTCCGGTTACGCGGGTGCGCTTAACACAAGATTTCGCTGGCAGGAGCGGGGTACGTGTATTCCAGGGTACACAAGTGAGAATAACATGTGATTTCACTGGCGGGAGCGGGGTACGTGTATTCCGGGGTACGCGAGTGAGAATTACATGCTATTTCACTGGCGCAAGTAGAGTACGTGTATTCTGGGGTACGCAAGTGCGCTTAACATGTGATTATGGTGGCGGGAGCAGGGTATGTGTATTCCAGGATACGCGAGTGAGAAATAGACGTGATTTCACTGGTGGGAGCGGGGTATGTGTATTCCAGGGTACGTGAGTGAGCTTTACACGTGAATTGGTAGTGCAGGCCCTCCCGGGTGTGCCTTCCCCCCTCACCATGCCCCACAGGCAGCCCACACCACAGGGGCCCCAACAAAACCCCTGACCATGCCCTGCAGCCAGCCCATCGCCCCTCCCCATGCCCTGCAGGAAGCCCACACCACAGCGGGGAACCCTGCAACCCCTGACCATGCCCCGCAGGCAGCCCATCACCCCTCCCCATGCCCTGCAGGCACACACCACAGGTGGGACCCCTGCAACACCTGACCATGCCCCGCAGGCAGCCCATCACCCCTCCCCATGCCCTGCAGGCAGCCCACACCACTGCAGGGAACCCTGAAATCCCTGACCATGCCCTGCAGGCAGTCTACACCACAGGGGGGGAACCCTGCAACCCCTGACCATGCCCTGCAGGCAGCCCACATGGCACCTTGCACTTGTGAGCCCCAACACAAGTCCACCCCACCAGTGACGGGCACCTGCCAGCAGGCCCCAACTCATGTCCCTCCACCCCACCCCCATTGACAGCGGCCTGCCAGCAGGCCCAGACACAAGTCCCTCCACCCCACCCTCATTGACGGCAACCTGCCAGCAGGCCCCGACACATGTCCCTCCACACCACCCCCATTGACGGCAACCTGTCTGCAGGCCCCAACACATGTACCTCCATCCCACCCCCATTGATGGCAACCTGCCAGCAAGCCCTGATACATGTCCCTCCACCCCACCCCCATTGACAGCAACCTGCCAGCAGGCCCCGACACATGTCCCTCCACCCCACCTCCATTGACGGCAACCTGCCAGCAGACCCCGACCCATGTCCCCCCACCAGTGATGGGCACCTGCCAGCAGGCCCCGACTCATTTCCCCCCAAACACCACGTCATAACAATACAGACCCATGGCCCTAATGCCAATCCAAATCCCACCCTCCCATCCCCCAATACAAACACGCAACCATACACTGCACCCATTCCCTAGTAAATTACCCATGCCCTGAGAGTCTGAAAAGAACCAGCATGCCCATGAATAAAGGTCCTACAGAGCCACACAGTGGCAACACTTGACTGAGCCAATGCTCATAGAGACAAGCACGAAATCAATGAGAGTAGACCACACCAATAATGAAGATATATGGAATGTATTTAAAAGAAAAAAAAATGACAAAATGAAAACCACACATGCAAAGAAGAAATAATTAATGCAATAATAAAAAGAAAGTAAAATCCAAGGAAAGTTAAAATCCAAGAATTGAAAAATGAAAAGTGGTCCATCACCAGTCCATAGAAATAAATCCAAAATTGAAAAGCATAAAAAACCATTACTCCATGGGATGATGTAAAAAAAGAAAGTATGTACATGTCCGGAACTATTTACAATGAAAGTCTGAAGGGTCCATGATCCCAAAACAAAATGAAACCTACAAAAAACCCTATGTAAAACGCAACTATATTCAAAAAGTGGAGCAAAGTCTGTGTACTCCAAATCATAAAAAATGCAACCTAAACCTAAATAACTATATACAAAGGTGGTGGGCTAGTCCGACGGCTCACTTTTTGATGTCCCGGGCCAGGGCATCATCGAACTCCATTTCGATGTTCCGGAGGCAGGCCTGTTCCCTGGCCTCAAGGTCTCACAGGGATGTATCCATGGCATCCTCCAACTCCCTGCGAGTTGCTTTGAGGTACTCAGCCCACCTCAAAGCCTGGTGCATGGAGTTCTCCACCCTGACCATTGTGAGCCGTGCCCTCTCTGCCCACTGCCGCTCTGCATCTATTTGCTGGCCCAACATCTGCCACACTGAAGTCACTCCCAATCCTTGGTCCTCCTGCCTGCCGGCCGATGCCTGCCCCCGTGATGTTAATGGCCCTGAGCCATGATGCCTCCCAGGCTGAGCCTACTGCTGCCTCCAATGCATCAGCCTCTGGCACCACAACAGCATCCAGGCTGATGGAATACCATGGCAACATCATGCACGTGCCCTGCTTGTTGATGCCTGCATGTCCTCCATGTGCTGGGGTCCAGTTGGTGGGGTGGCCACCCCTGCTGGACCTCCGACTCCCGACTGTGGCAGGGATGTGCTGCTCCACATGTAGCCCAGGTGATACATGGGCAGGAAGATAGGGCGGAGGACGACTGGCACATAGGGGGTGCAGTTGAGGAGGGGGGTCGCAAGAGCATCCAGCACACGGAGGAACCCTGTGCCAGTGACCTGTCCTAGCAAGTCAAGGTGGGCACGCAGGTATTCGAAATGATGTGCACTGTCCTGCCTAGAACCATGCATGTCATCCTGAATACGACGTGAGCGCAATGCCACACCCACTAGGACAGGCTGCACATGGTCACAGATTGCCACATCTGCAGGGAGAGGATGGCCAGTTGTTGTAGATGCATCCCCTACCTGTGAACGGGCCTGGACTGAGGCATCCCTGCTGGTGTGAGATGATGCAGTCACAGGATTAGGGACAAGATTACACACAGGCACCTCTGTGGTGGCCTGTACTGCCTCCTGCCCCTGCACCTGGGCTGCACCACTCGCACTAGTGGAACCACCCCCTCCAGGCCCCATGCGTGGAGCTGATACAGCCTCCTCCTCAACCACAACCCCCACCAACCTGGATGCCTCCATGCCGTCTTCCTCCATAAGCCCCTGTGGGGGCTCAGCTGCCCCTTCTGCTGCCGAGGAGTCCACGCCAACCTCGGCCTCTTGGACCTTCCCTCAGCAGCTGCGGCCATGGATGCGGCACCAGACTTCTCACTCCCGGAAGATATAAGTACCTGGGAGGGGAGCTGGGCATTGCGTCTCCGGCTGGTGGTGAGATCCCCGCCGCTGTGCTCCATAGCACCGTCTCCGCCCTCTTCATCAGTCGATACTGCAGACAGGGAGATATAGAACACAGGCATCAGGGCACTGTACAATGGTCTGATATACACATGACAGTTGCACATGAGTGGCAGTGTCAAACCTCACAGGTGGCATCACACTCCCCAACACTCATATCATTTGAACGCACACACATGCACAAATAAACTGGTATCGTGCAACAGGCATCAGCATCCATACACACGTAACCGCATGAACAACCAAAGGTTGGCATGATGTCACAAGCAACATGGGGAGTGCCGATCACATTCACACACGCCACCAGACAGACATGCGTCTGTACATCGCCACCACCTGTCACAGTGCAATCATCGGCAACTAAGTCGCATCTGCCAATCAGATAACCACATGTCCGGGTCACATGCATCCATGGCATATCACAGTCGCACGCATGTCAAACACACACACACACACACACACACACACACACATGTACACCATGCACATACATGAAGGTGGAACCATCATTCATGTGTCACACCCCAACCATGGCATAGTACATACACAGAAATGCTAAGATGTGCGCATCTCTGCATGCAGTTGGGCATCATGCATTGGAACACATACATCATTGATGTGCATCACACATGACTGCACTCACCTGCAGCACGGCCAAGTCCCTGCACACACACACACATCCATACATGGGCCATATCAGACATATGTCCAAGCTGCACACTCCCTCCCACACCTCAACATGCACTGTGTGGAATACGATAGCCCAGACACTCACTGCTCGACTCTAGACGGGTCTGCCTCTCCAGGACCTGGTGGTGAAGCACTGGGTCGATGCATTCCAGGAGCCTCATCTGGTCGATGGAAAGTTGGACCCTTCATGAGGGCCCTGGATCTGAAGTCCTCCCAGCGATTCTGGACGTTTTTGAAGTTGTGGGTTGCCAACCCCTCTGCGTTGATGGCAACCACGATATCCAACCAGGTCCTCTTCCGTCTATCCTTGTCAGTGCACGGTCATCTGAAGAGGGCATCATAATGCCCAAGGACTTGCTCCACCAGGATGCCAATTTATCAGGCTGAGAAGCTGACAGCCCTCTGCCTCTGTGGCTGGGGGTTGCCAGTAATCTCATATGGTGTTTGCCCTGACATGGCAACCCCGAGGGAGGTGTGGGTGGGCAACTGGGTCCTGGGGCTGGGCTGTGGAGCGATGGAACAGCAGTCGGGAGTCTTCTGTTCCAGCAGGGGTGGTCGCATCAAATGGACCCCTGCAGATGGCTGATGTGCAAGCGCCAAATAGCAGGGCACGTGGCCAGCAGGCAGGCAGCAGCAGATGGCTCGTGGGAGGCTGCTCGGGACTGTGGGGGGCAGGAAAATGGCCTTCTGGGCAGGAGCTTGGTCGTCCTTGTATTGTCGCGTGGCCAGCTTGATGCAGAGTGAATCTGCACGTGAAAAATCAGCACGTTTGCGTGAAAATCGAGGAAAGGCCCTTAGCACCTAAGCACATAAGTGACGTGGCACGCATAGGCATTGCTGTGTGCCGGAGTTAAAGGTCTGCGTAGGACGCCATTTTCTTGTATCAACCAGGAAATTATATCGTACCTTCTATTGCAATGAATATATGTATATTTGCCTACGCCAAGCTGCTTATAAGCCACTTGCGAAGGAATCCGTGTTGCAACGTCCTGACCTTAGAATCAATGTAAGCCGCCATTTTAGGTCAATCCGCCATTTTAGGTTCTCTCTGTATAGTCACCCTGTGAGTTAAAATGGTGGACAATGTCATTTCGAAATACAACATGGCCGTCTTGACCTCCATGTGTAATTAATATGTAACTTGCCTGCAGGCCACTTGTTGGGGTCGTGAACTGAGACCTTGTCCTTCGCTGACTTGTGTGTAAAGGATTAGTCGTGCAATGAAACTAATCCACGAGCATATGTTAAGAACAATGTATCCAAATACTGAACTAAGAACACTTGTTTAACTACATTGTATTAATGTTTGAGAAGTCCTTTATGAGAAATCCTAAAATACACTGTTACCGTGTAGGCTTGTTGGCGAATGTATTAAAGGCAATCCCTATGCATATAGTTGTATGAACTCGGCATGAACCCTAGATCAGTAATGTATTAGAGGAATATTAACCCAAAGTAGGGTTGGACATCATGTTCGCAAATGGTATAAAACAGCAACGAATTCTAATGTACAGCATCTTTCACGAAGCACACTGAACCACGCTGGAGTTTGTTGTGTTGTACTGAGGGCTAATAGCTATCTGTTACTTTTCTTGGAAATCTGTTCAGCATAAAATAAAGATCTTTGTATGTTCCTTTGTAACCCGTGTTCGGTGTATTTCCTTTTGGGGTACTCAGCCTCGATATTTTGATTTTGTTTTCACAGTTGGCGCCTTAATAGGGACCCTCAAGATTGATGCTAGATTGTCAAAGGTTGACGCATGCTATCGGACTGGGATTGGACAGTGTGACAAAATAGGGGGCCCCTTCTGAACAAGACGCGACACCTCAGCAGCGCTGCATGACCCGATCCCTGGACGATTAGCTTGTGGTCCGAGACAGCATCTTGACGAGGGTCCACTTATCGAGGCAGGCAGATTTGCCAAAATCACCAAACACGAGGTAAGATTAGTTAGGTAACATTCTTTGTAATCCGATCGGACCTCCTTAAGACTGATTAGGTGAGTCGTGACCTGATTCTTAAATATCCTGATAATTTGATTTTGGCGTATCGTCTCTGCAGACACAATTATTGACCAGGTAACACCAATAATTTGATATGCCAAGGAAATTGTCTACCTGCTTCAGGGCGTTGTTCCACAGTGATAGACAATCTTTGGAATTTAGCCGTCCAGCACCACAGGAGGGGTCGCCAGCGTGTACTATGTACTGTAAGCATGGCATTGGAAGTATAGTGTTTAATGATATTTGGCACAGACAAACTAGACATGCCTCCGAACTTCAGTGGCCAACCAATGGTAACTTTGAAATCCCTCATATTGAGTATTTAGAGTCAATTCTATCAAAGAAAAAGGCTAGACCTGCAGCATTCGATGTTTTGCAGAATTGAAAAAAAGAAGCATTGCAGCAATTTAAGAGAAGAGAAAAACATGCGCGCCGTCATAAGACGAACGCTGAAAAAGCATTATCATATGATCAAGATAAACATTCTGAGTCGACTAGGAATATGGATAGGGCTCACTTGGAATTCAGAAAATGTATCCTTCTAAAGACCTTCATGTTTCCGATGAATTCATCGACAAATTGTTAAATGAACGAAGGCCTGGTGCCACTGCGCCACCTCCGTATGTTCCTCTTCCTGCTGCTTTGCCTCTTCCTGTTGTTCCTGCTCCTCCTAATGTTCCTCTTCCTCCAGTTACTGTTCCTTCACCTATTCCTCCACCGCTTCTTATTGAACCAGTAACAGTACCTCCATTGAATTTGCCTGCTCCCCCTCTTCCAAGTGGTCTTGTGACGATCAGGGTGCAGGGTCAAGGATTGTCACCCGCAATACTGTAACGACAGAGAAGAAACGGGATTTGATTGCATGGGCTAAGCATTGTATCGAGAGAGATGATCAAGCTAATGTTTTTGCCACACTTTTTAATATGGATAATTGTCCTTAGAAAAATGTTTTTATTGAAGGTTTAGGGATTAATTTATGTGTAATGTGGGGCAAATTAAATAATACACATCTCCTGCAAGGGTTAAAGGATCTAAACACTTTAGTGTTTTCAAGAGACACTGTGGAGAAAGTTAATGAGCATGTCGAGAGGTTATTTGAGTATAGAAAGGAGTTGGAAAGGTTACAGAATGAGGATGACAAGGGGGGAAGTATGTATGTATAGAAACGGTTCCTTCCTTGTCGTAAATCGATATCTGAGAAAGCACGAATTTGTACGAAAGACGCGCTTAGATGGATTTCAGATATGTCGATAACTCCAGTTGAGGTATATGACACAAACAGTCAGTTTACGCCAGAAATGCAGAGGAAAGTGATACAGGTAATGATAGAGTACCTACAGAATCATTGAGTATTTATAAGAGAGCTTTTCCACTTGACACTTCTTCGACTGCTTTAGCGCTCGACTTAGCTCTGTTGCTTAGTAAGCATTCGGAGTTGCCTACTTCTCAGTTGCCTATGAGAGAGGTTCCTCCGTCATTTGTCCCGAAGGTTGAGATTGCGGCTGATGCTGCGGCGGGTACAGTCGCTGTGAACATTCCTGCACATTGTGTATCGCAGTTTGTTCACGTCCCGTTCTCAAGACAGGAAGTGAATACTATTAGACAATCTATTCCTGATATTAGGAAAAATCCGACAGGATTCTATAAAGAAATAGAGTCTGTCTTGCAGTCCTCAGTATTCACCCTAGGTTATATTGATTTGTTATTTCCTGTACTCCTGCCTGTAGATTTGTGGAAACAAGTTAGGACTATAAACGATGTACCAGGGTTGGGAGATACATGGGCGAATATAACTAGATTTGATGGAGAAAGGCCAGCTGGTGAAAGACCCCCCCAGGTGATACTAACTTTGCCCAATAGAATCATTGCAAAATTGAAAACCATAATTCCTGAGAAAATAATTATTTGGGACAAACTTACGGCCTGTGTCCAAGGGATCTCTGAGGTTGCTACCGAATTCTTTAATCGGTTTGAACATGTATTCTCGGATTTCAGCAGACAAGACTTAGGCACAGAGTCTGGGAAAAGATTATTTGTGGACAAATTTGTGCGTGGATTGCTGCCCGACATCCAGTCACAAATGTTGTCTTCTGAGAGCGCTTGGCAGGCAAAGTCCCAATCAGAAGTACTGCACATGGCTCAGTACTACGGGAATCATGTCAACAATGAAAAAGATAGAGTTGAAAAACGAAAAGGTGATTTAAAGACTAAAGTATTATTACAGCAAATTGTTAGAGGCCCCATAGGGGGTAGTTCACAGATTAGAGGTCAGTATGTTCCACAAGGGAATGTGCCCTTGGGTCCTGTGAACATTAACCAGTGTGCCTATTGTTGACAAGAGGGTCATTGGCGTGCACAATGCCCCGTCCTTCGACAGAGTTTGAATAACACATTTGGGAATATGGGTAGACGATCCAGAGGTCGCCTGGGTGTAGGGGGCCCTGGTAGAGGTTAGTTTGCACAGGATCCTCAGCAACCTTTCTCACAGGATAATCAGACTCCAAGTGTGGATACTAGGAACATATTTGATCATCCTTCTGCTGCATATCTATCTCAAGAGCTTCCTTTTGATGATATTCTGTTTCGTTAGGATTGCCCGAAGCAGGGTTTGGAACCTACACATATTCCCATAAATCAGAAAGGTCCCTACGTTGAAATGGTAGAAGGAAATATGAAACATCAGTTTTTGATAGATACTGGAGCACAGAAGTGTTCCATTGATCATTCACTGGTTCCAAACATTCCACTGCCAGGGCAAACTAATGTTCCTGTAGGGTTTTCTGGCACACCAGTTGTTTGTCCAGTTTCTTCTCCGGTACCTATTTCTTTGGGTCCACTGCCCATTCCTTTTGACTTCAAATTGTGGAGAGAATTTGCTGGGTTTAAATCTATTCAAAGAATTAAATGCAATAATGTATTGTTCACCACAGCAACTTTCTGTCTCTCAATTCTTAACTAGACCTTTGACACCAGAATTCAGTGATGTAACAGAGTGCTTATGGGCTGTTGACGACAATGATGTCAGTGTTTTGCAGATTGAGCCTGTTAAGATAGTCTTGAAACATGGAATTGAGCTGCCACGCATTCCCCAGTATAAGATTTCAGTTGAGGGCGAGCAAGCTTTGAAATGCATTGTTTCCGATTTTGTGCATCGCGGGATGATTGAGGAAATTTCAGGAAGTTTGTGCAATAGTCCGATTTTACCCGTGTACAAAAGAGGCGAAAATGCAATTCCATTCCGTTTCATAATTGATTTACATGCCATTAATAAAGTCGTTGCACCGCAAATTCCAATTGTGCCTGATGTGATGACAATATTGACAATGATTCCATCTACAGCTACTTACTTTAGTGTTGTGGATCTGAAGAATGCTTTATTTAGTATTCCTATACACAAGGATAGTAGATACTTGTTCACGTTCACCTTCGGGGGACGCTCGTTCACATTTACTCGTGCACCTCAAGGTTACACAGAGAGTCCTAGCATCTACAGTAGGGCTTTGAAAGAACAGCTTGATAACCTTGAACTGCCCTCTACTTGTACAATGCTTCAGTATGTTGATGACCTGCTTTTAGCTGCTGACTCTGAGAGCGCCTGTAAGGAGGACACTGTGTTATTGCTTATTCATCTAGCTAAACATGGTCACAAAGCTTTGCTTAAAAAGTTTCAATATTGTTGCCAGGAGGTCGCCTATTTAGGCTATCTCCAGTCAAAGGAGGGAAGAAGATTGACACCTGAAAGAATAAAACACATTTCTGGCATGTCTGTCCCAAATACACAGAAGGAAGTTAGAGCCTTGATAGGAATGGCTTCTTACTGTAGGTTGTGGATCCAGAATGTTTCACTAGTGATCAAACCGATGTTGGCTTTGACAAAGAAGGGCATTTCTTCGCCATTGTCATGGAACGCGAAACACCAGCAATTGTTTGACTTGCTCAAGACTGCATTATGCTCGGCACCAGTTTTGGGCACACCAAACTATGAAAAGGCCTTTGTGTTGTTTGTGCATTAATGTGATGGATGTGCATTGGCTGTTTTAACACAGGAACATGGAGGGAAGAATAGGACGTGCAGTTATTTTATTCTGCCCTTGATCCTGTAGCATGGACTTTGCCAAGATATTTGCGAGCTGTCGCTGCTGCTGCTGCGTCTGTAAAACAGAGTGAGGGAATGGTCCTAGGCCATGATCTAACCCTGATGGTGCCTCACTCTGTAGATATTCTACTGAACCGAACCCAAACGCAACTCCTCACTTCCGCACGGTTGACGAGATATGACTTGATCTTGTTTGCTCCTCACATCCAAATTAAGAGGTGTTGTGTTCTTAATCCGGCTGAACTCCTACCTTTCCTGCAAGGTATTGCTTGCGGCGATGAAGAGTCACATGACTGTCTGTATACTACCGAACAAGAGACAAAGGGTAGAATTGATTTGAAAGACACTCCTTTGAATAATCCGCAAGGAGAGCTGTTTTGTGATGGCTCCTGCTTCAAACTTCCGGATGGTACATCCACAGCTGCTTATGCAATCACCACATTAAGCACGGTTGTGGAAACAAAGAGAATCATGCATAACTATATAGCATTGACCCGAGCTTGTGAACTTTCCGAATGGCTCACATTAAACATATATACTGATAGTCAGTATGCCTTTGGGGTGGTTCTTAACTTCACATGGCACCAAAATCAGACATGGCTCCCTAATAGTACAAGTGCTCTCAGCGCTTGCGCTCCCTACTAAGTTATCCATCATAAAATGTGCAGCACATCGAAAGATTACAGATGACATAGGAAAAAGGTATGCTTTTGCTGATCAGATAGTTAGACAAACTGCTACCAATCTCTTTACGGAGATGTATGTTTCAAGGGAGACTGTAAATGCCTATGCAATGGACGAGGGTGTTGGGCCTGTACGGTATATCCAAGCTGATGCCACGTTAGAAGAATCCAAGAGGTGGGCTGAAGGCTTGGGGAAACTCGATGATGACGGGTGTTGGTTGGACATAGTTGAAGGGAAATGGCTACTCCCTGACGCTTATGTAATGATGATGGTCATCATGGCCCATGGTCCTATGCATATATGTGCCCAGAAAGTCACGAAAATGTTACAGAAAGTTTGGGCAAATGACAAAATGTCAAAAATTGCCCAGTGCTATGTTCAGGACTGCATGATTTGCCTACAACATAATGTGGGAAAGGGGACAGTAACTCCAAGGGGAAGTTTTGGGCCACCCTCTGTCCCCTTCGCAGTCATCCATTTTGACTTTATTGAAATGGAACGGTGCAATCATATGAAGTACGTATTAGTGGTCATCTGTGCTTTTAGTAAATGGGTTGAGGCTTTCCCTGTCAAAGATGCTACAGCCATGACTACTGCGAAAACCATGTTAAAAGAATACTTCCCGTGGTTCGGGCTACCAAGAGTCATCTAGTCGGACAATGGTCTACATTTTGTCGCTGCTGTAATTCTGCAGATATGTGCGGCATTACAGATCGACAAATGGTTCCACTCGGCCAGACACGCTCAGAGCGCCAGACTAGTAGAAAGACACAATGGTATCATCAAGAACAAGCTCGCTAAGATGTGTGCCGGCACTAAATTAAAGTGGCCGGACGCCTTACCGATCGTGTTATTATCCATGCGTACAACCCCTCAAACTAAGACTGGGCTCTCTCCATTGGAGACCGGCCAATATCTGGAACCTTCCTAAATGTAGATCTTTGAGAAATGTTGAAAATGTATTACTTTCAGATTATTGCAGCCAGTTGACTAAAAACCTGTATTTGATTTAGCACCAGGTGCGAGAGGCTTTACCTGTGCAATACGAGGGCCTGGGCCACAGCATTCGACCTGGGAACTTGGTGCTCATCAAGGCATTTGAGCGCTCTTTCTGCCTTGCACCTCGGTGGCGGGGCCCATTCCAGGTCCTGTTGGTCACACAGAAGGCGGTGCAGGTTTCTGGCAGAAAGAACTGATCCACGCATCGCACGTCAAGAAACTTCCTCACCCAGTGCCACACGATACAGAAGAAATAGAACCCCTCGCTAACGCTGCAACCAACGATCCCAAAGCAGTAGATAGCGCTGAGAGTGTATCAGAGAATCTTTCTGAGCCTGTGAGGCTTGGGAAACCTGCCATTTTGTCTCCACACTCTCCAAATGTTTTGCTTCCTGAAACTGCTGTTTCAAATTCGGCATCTTCACTTGTTTCTGATACGTTGCTTCCAATGGGAAGTGACAACACTTTGTTTCAGTACTGGGAACGACAAGGAGGAAAAATCTGAGTCCAAGAAGACAGACTTACGGCACGGTTTTGCTGTGCATCTGGTAGACTTACGACACAGTTCGGCTGTGCATTCGGAGAAGGAAAGGATCATCGAGGGCTTGTTTTTGCACAAATTTGAGAAAGGGGATTCTGTTGGCTAGAGTTGTGGAAGGACTAAGAAGTTGCGCGGCCGGGAGGTTGCCATCAACGAACATTGGGGGTTTCCATTTGAGGACTACAATGCCTGCCACCGCTACCGCTAGTATGGGACTTGTAAATGATTGTGTGACCAACCGGGATAATGGACAAAGTACTTGGGCCCTGAAAATGTATTGCTTTGTTCTTATAATAATATTTGGTTTTATAATAGTCACTGTTTTAGGCTTATGGTACCTCGAGGAAACTCATCCTTTAGAGTCCTTATTACCGACTGAAAATGTACCTACTGTTCCGTCTCCCTTTGTACATTTGCATGCTCTGTCCCCTAGGGACTCCCAGCATAGACAAAGGTACCACAATAATACTCTGCTACTTATCATGAATGTCACGCATGCCATTTTTAATAAGTCCACCTGTTGGGTCCGCTCACATTTACCGCAACATGGGGATAAAGGGCTAGGTTGGTATATTTATCCGTTACCCTTGACAACTGCTTGATATGCTTCTCTTAGAGCACTGTTCTTTGGCCGTTGGAACGATAGCATCTCGGGGGAACTTTGATGGTACTAACTTGAATAGCTTTGAGAAACATGTTCTGACTCCCCTGGGATGCTCGCTTTTCGCAAATAGGTGTAAGCTCAACGTTGCTTCTATTAGGCCTTCTGACAGACTGTCTCGTCCTTTCCAATCTTTAATTTCCTTTAAGATGGCTCCGATAGGCAATAAGGATGCCATGACTCCTTCTTACACTGTTAACCATAGCCCCGATTCAGTTTCTTTTTGCATACAGAGGAATGGTACTTAGTCAATGGGAGATTTTAGAGGTTGTGCCAACGTTGCAAATTTGACTGGGGAAGACAGACCTTTGTATGTAGGCGAACATGTCTACTTTGTTTGCGGTAATGTAGCATTTCCATGGTTGCCCAGGGATTGGTAGGGAACCTGTTATTTAGGGATCCTGTTACCTGGGGTATTTATAACTAGTACAGTAGAGGTTTCAAAGGCTCGTCCACGGCGGGACGAGAATGGTGACACTCCAGCACAGGTCTTGGGAGATGTAGCAAAATCATTTGTGCCGTTTTGGGGACAGATAGCGAATTCTGAAGATATCAGAAGACTAGCGAGAGTACTGGAGAGAACCATCAACCGGACCACGGACATTCTCTATAATATGACATTAGAACAGAAAGTGATAAGACTAGTAGCGCTTCAGAATCGGATGGCATTAGATGTCATTCTGGCTGAACGTGGTGGAGTGTGTAAATTAGTGGGGTCCTCTTGCTGTGTTTTTGTGCCAGATTCCTCCCCAACTATCTTCAAGGCAATACAGAATCTGCACATCCTTAGTTCAGAAGTGCATGTTCCCGAGGGAAACTGGGATCTTAGCGCTTAGTTCTGGGACTTCTTGCGATCATGGGGTTGGAAGATACTTTCGGTCCTACTGATCATTTTGGGAATTCTGTTGTTCCTTTGTTGTTGTATCCAGTGTCTACCTAGTATATGTTCGATGCTAGGGGGATGTTGCGCACAAGCGATAGGTACAATAGGACATAAAGTGTATCCCCCAGATAAGACTTCCAAAGGAATACGTGTTAAAATAAATTTTAGCGAATGACCTGATGGCAATAGATATTTCTGACAGTGATGCAGGATGCATGGAGTTATTTGCAAGGAGATCCAAAGTAGTTTAGCACTTGGCTAAAATGAGGGTTTGTCAAACGGGAAATTATATCGTACCTCCTATTGCAACGAATACATGTATATTGGCCTACGTCAAGCTGCTTATAAGCCACTTGTGAAGGAATCCGTGTTGCAAGGTCCTGACCTTAGAATCAATGTAAGCCGTCATTTTAGGTCAATCCGCCATTTTAGGTTCTCTCTGTAAAGTCACCCTTTGAGTTAAAATGGTGGACGATGTCATTCAGAAATACAACATGGCCGTCTTGACTTCTGTGTGTAATTAATATGTAACTTGCCTGCAGGCTCTTGTTGGGGTTGTGAACTGAGACCTTGTCCTTCGCTGACTTGTGTGTAAAGGATTGCTCGTGCAATGAAACTAATCCAAGAGCATATGTTAAGAACAATGTATCCAAATACTAAACTAAGAACACTTCTTTAACTACATTGTATTAATGTTTGAGAATTCCTTTATGAGAAATCCTAAAATACTCTGTTACCGTGTAGGCTTGTTGGCGAATGTATTAAAGGCAATCCCTATGCATGTAGTGGTATGAACTCGCCATAAACCCTAGATCAGTAATGTATTAGAGGAATATTAACCCGAAGTAGGGTTGGACATCATGTTCGCAAATGGTATAAAAGAGCAACAAATTCTAATGTACAGCGTCTCTCACTAAGCACACTGAACAACGCTGGACTTCGTTGTGTTGTACTGAGGGCCGATAGCTATCTGTTACTTTTCTTGGAAAACTGTTCAGTATAAAATAAAGATCTTTGTATGTTCCTTTGTAACCCGTGTACTTTGGGGTACTTGATATTTTGATTTTGTTTTCACACTTGTACATGCTTTTTGTGAAGAGCGAGCATGTGATTCTTGTACTTGTTGTCGGTTCACACATGATTACTTCACAACGGTTGCAGTGCGTACTCCTTGTTTACTGAGGCAGAGCTCAATTATTCTTTTGACGGGGGTGTTGCCAATGTGCACACGCACGTCTTTTTTACATTCATTTTCCAGGCAGACGGTGGATCGCGCACGTATTTTTCCACTGTGGTTGCCCACGTGTTTCATACCCATTCAGAGGTCATTGTAACCTGCGTGCACCACGCAAATGTATTTTTTGTGTTTCTGGGTGCCACAGCGTACTGTGGATCACTCATTCCACGCACATGGGCTACCGAGGGGTCGCGTGCACGTTTGTTTTTGTTTTTAAGGTACCTGAGCATTGCGTGACCTGTCATTTTCCCCCAGCCTTGCAAGAGCGCAGGGGTACGTATTCCATTTAGTACCCTGCCCCCTTCACCCCAATTGGCCAGGAAAATTGTTTTCTGCACCTCCCATTCGCACAAGAACATCAGTGCCATGGTTGGGAGGCGACCAAGTAGTAAGGGAGACAAAAGTGGCCGACCTCCAAGAGATGGCCATGGTAGGGGACGTGACCAGGATGAGCAGGGTGGCTAAGGTGGCAGAGGTGGGCAACATGGGCAGGGTGGCCCAAGAGGGCAGTGTGTCCAGGACCATTCAGGGACACCTATGCCCCCCCAGTGGTTCAGAAAGATGCAGCTGACACCATCCCAGCGAAGGTCCTGCTAGCCTGGTCTGGATTGGTCACCAAACTGGCACGGGATGACTCACAGGCCGACTTACGTGTCACGAAGTCCAAGCCACCTGTGGCGGTGAAAGTTGCTGTCACCAGGCCATGTGGATCTGGGGCAGCAATGTCATCTGCTGCCCGAGTAGCCAGGGTGAGGAGGCTGCAGGGGCATCTGCAGCTCACTCCACCCTGGTTCCTAGTCACCCAGCCGGGGCAGTGCTGCTCACGGACCCTCACATCAAGGCAGTTGTGCCGCTTGGTCCTGGCAACAGCACCCAGCAGCCAATGCCTGCAGTAAGACCATTGGTCATCATTCCATTGCCTGCTTCCAGTGGCCAGTCCACCTGTGCGTCAGCCCCTACAGACCAGAGCGGTGTAAGCCACTTTGGGCCCGCACCACCTCTCAAGAGGAAGAAGAGTGCTCTTGTGGAACAGGCTGGGACCCCAGACACAGCTTGCCCTTCCGGCACGTCAAGGAAGCAGAGTTTCAATGATCTGGAACTAGATGCACTTGTGGGCTACGTGTCGGCACATGGCCGTAACATGCTGGTGACAGCAGGGTGCAAGACTACGACTGCTCAGTGTAGGGCCCACTGGCAGTGCATCGTGGACCAGATTAGTTCCCTTGGATTTGTGAAGCGCACAGCTGATGATTGCTCAAATGGTTGGAATGACCTCAAACACCGAGCAAAAAACAAGCTGGCTTCCACTTACGCCTTTACTCTGGTGACTGGCAGTCGGTCACCACCAGAGGAGGATGAACTCATAGAACATGAGGCAATCGCTGGAGGGTTCATTGCAGTTGATCAGATTCAAGGAGTGGGAGACCTACCAGATATTGAGACAATGTCCGGTGAGTGCCCATGTGTGTGTGTCCAGCCCATGTGTATGTTGCTTGGGTGATGTGTTGTGATTGAGTGGCAGGTCAGTCTGTGTAGTCATAAATGCTATATGTGACCCATGTAGTGCCGCCAAGCCATGCCCCGCCCTTTGGGTTCACTCTATCCCTACTGACCGCTGCAAACACTTTGCACATGATGACTGCACTTGCCCTTAAACTGCCATCATGCCACAACATTTTTAATACAGTTCTTTCTCTTTATTCTGCCTGATTGATGGAATCATTTGCATGATAAACACAGATTTGTGTGCCGTTCTGCCCCAAAATCACCATACTTCAGACAGGGTTTTTCACCCCGCAAAGCCCCGCAAATGTGCACTTTTAAACGAAAATGATTTAATCAATCAGGCTGATTGACTGCTGTGCACCTACCATGCATTGCACCCGATCACTTCTGAGCCCTGTTTGAAATTTCAACATGACAATTGACTTGTATCATGTCCAACTGACCTACCATTGATGTATGCATGTGACTCCCATCACTGTATTTGAACACACCGGCATTGTTGCAGCGTGTGAAATGTGTGTTTTGTCCCACTCTTTTGCATATTCTGTTTGATTATATGCATTTGACATGGATGGGGGACAGTAGTGATTAACTCCCATCTGTGTGTCCTTGTCAGTTCTGGCATGGCTATGCTACGTGCCAACTGTGTGCTGGCATGAGTCATGTTTGTGTATGGTCCATGCCACTCACAGACTAATGTGTGATGCAGGTGCTATGCACCATGCAGCACATGTGTTGTTTTTCCATTTTGGAGTCATCAGTGTCTGCTTTCAGGGTCCCCTTCCACTTCACTGCCACTGCATGTAGGGCTGAGTTTGTGTCATGTGTGACATGTCTGATTAATGTATTAGATGTGTACATTGTGATGCCTATGTGTGTCGGCTAAGCTGTTCATGTGTGTCTTCATTACTGTTCATTTTGTGCAGGTGATGAGGCGCTAGATGCTGTGGAGGAGGAGGAGATGGCACAGGGGCAGGAGTACTCAGAGCCCCAACCAGGCACCACTGGAGAATGTGGGGTTGTGGTGCATGAAAATCCATTGGTCCCACAGACCATCCTGTCCACAGGTGTCTTTGGGTACACCTCCGATGATCTCTATGCCTCAGGTGCTGAATCAGACTTTGAGACAAATGTCCCGTCACAGGTCAGTGTTTCTGGCAGGGATGCTGTTCTGTCCAACGCACCTGCACTGGGGGTAGACCCCTCAATGGCCCATTCAGTGTTGCAATGTCTGCCTGTGGCAGTTACAGATACAGGGTCACACTCCCCAATATTTGCTCCTGTTCCTGGGGCAGCAGATCAAAGGAAGAATGCAGTCCTGCAGCCTCAGGCTGTGCCAGCACAGCAAGGTGCACATCAACTTGGGGCCAACATGTGTCGTGTCCGGCAATGCGGTGGCCGTGCGCCATCGGGCAATACTTTGTGGGAGAACTCCATTTATGCAATTGCAGCCCAACAGGGGGCATCATGTGAGATGATGGCTCAGGCCGTGGATAGGGTGGCCACATCCATTCTCCCCCTCCAAAAGGCAGGTGGAGCTCCAGCAGCAGGCAACAGAGTCCACATGCCGCTCACACAGGGAGGACATGTTGGCCGCCAAGAGGGACCAATGGGCTGAACTGGAGGCTCTGCACACAGCCATAGCTACAGAGGCACAGGCCCACAGGGATGCCCTGAGGGAAGAAAACAGCTCCCTCAGAGCTACTCTGGGTGCACTTGAGTTGTCCCAGAGTACAAGGTCAGAACAGCAGCTGGAGCAGCTAAAATGCACAATCTCAGCTCCAAACAACCCATGAGGAGATCCGTGCATCACATGAGGCCTTGCAGGCAGAAGTCTGTGCTACCCATGAGGTGCTGCATGGGTATATCCGGACCATCAGCCTGGAGAACCAAACCTTTAAAATCCACATGCTTGCTGCCAATTTTCAGCTGGTATGTGTCAGGCCTGTGTGCACTCTGCAGGGGTGGGGTTTTAGATTAAACTTGTTGCCACAAGCTGGGTACGGGCTGCCTCACCACGTGCCCTTTCCCCTCCCATGTGCAGCGGTCGTGCATGTGGTTGGGGATGTGGGGGCACCACCATGTCCACCGGCACATCCCACCGGGTTGCAATGTTGTGCAGGATACGTGCTGCCACTATAATCCTGCATACTACTGAGGGCGCATATAGCAGCTGGCTGCCAGAGCGGTCAAGGGAGTGGAAATGTGACTTCAGCACTCCAAATGTACGCTCCACTATGCCCCGTGTTGCAATATGGGCTGCATTGTATCTTACCTCGGGCGGTGTGGTGGGGTTCCATATTGGCGTCATCATATAGGTCTTCAGAGGATAGGCACTGTCCCCTGGGGAGGTGATAATGGTTATCATTAGATGGGTTTTGCCATTTCTTGGTGTGTGACATGCATACATGTGCAGAGAAATTCGTACTCACCAATTGGCCATGTGTTGCCATGCCTCCCAGCTTCCAGGTCGTGGTTTAGGGTTGACATTCTGAATATGGAGCTATCATGGCTGGACCCCGGATAGTTGGCATATACAGAGCTGATGATTCCCTTGCCATCACATACAACCTTCACGTTAATGGAATGCCAGTGCTTGCGGTTGCGATAGATGTGCTCAGTGGCCCTAGGAGGACGTAGAGCCACATGGGTGCAATAAAGGGAACCTAGCACTTTGAAGAAGTGTGCCACACTGTAAAAGTCCTGGACCACGGCCTGCCTTTCTGCGGGTTTTCTAGCCATGTATATGTGCCTGCGGACTAAGGGGCATGCAGTCATGATCGCCAACACCTGGTGGAGGAAGCGTGACTGTATGGCGTGTGAGACTCCCCCAACTATGGCATTTGTCCGCTGAAATGACCCATTGGCCAAGAAATGCGAGCACAGGGTGGGTGATGTGAGGTCAACCTCCAACTCAGCAACCAGGGCTAGGATGATAAAGGGTGGAAACCTGTACCTGCCATAGACCTGGTCATCAGAAATCCCAAAATGGCTGGTCCTGTGTAAGAAAATGGGGGACCTGGCTATCCTCCTCCTTCTGCGGCGTCCCACTACCACTTCTGCGAGGAATGGTATATTCATCATTGCGTATGAGCTTGTTTGTTTGTGCATACTTTTATGCTGCGCGGGGCTGCTTATGCCTGCTTCCGCCTGGCATACGTGTTTCCGGATTAGCGCGTCTTTTGTGGCACGCGGGTTTCCCCTATTCGATTCCATGAATACATGTTGTTAGCGCGCATGTGGGCGTTGCGAGGATTTAGCAGCGGTATTCCCCGTAGCGCCCACATTTTCAAGTGTTGTTCCCCATTCTGTGTGTTCCACCCCCTTTTTATGTGGGTGCACTGACCTGTGTGTGTCTTCACTGGACGCCTCGCGCACAGCCTTTGGGATGTTGCAATGACGTGTGCGCCACACGCGGATTCAGCACAGATCTCAGGTAAGTCGCGCGCAGCACCTTCCATGAATCGACAAAAGGCTGCGTGCACGGATTTCGGATGCATACGCTGCAATTTTCACGCTTGCACCCCGTTTTCAGCGCACATTAATTCCATGAATTACCCTGTGAGTTGTGCAGAATATGCATGGGAAGATTTACACAAATTCCTACGCATAGCAAACAAAAACAAAACAAACATAGATATAAAAAAACAAGGAGAACTCTGCTCTCTAGATCCTGTAAATGTATCAAGATATTTCCATCATCGCTTCATTCCTATGCTACACTTTATTTGTAATAAGACTGTTCCTCCCCTCGGAGAAGTTCAACACTTCTTTTGGAGAAAAGAATACCAAGCAAGAGGAGCACCACAAATCCACATGCTACTATGGATTAACGATGCTCCTAAATTTGGTCAAGAGAGTGATGCCACTGTTTTGCAGTTCTTCCAAAAATATGCCACTTGTGAAATCCCTTCACAAACAACACATAGTGATCTTCATGTACAAATTTTACAATTTCAAAGGCACAAATGTGGGAAATATTGTCGTCGCAAATATAAAAAAAAGGGAAATACTACACCAAATACCGCTTTGGTTTCCCTAGACCAGTTTCAGCAACAGTTCAAGTAAACAACTTCATGTCTTCAGTCAGACATAGGGGGTCATTCCGAGGTTGGAGGTATGGGAAAAACGATGCCGGTAAAGGATTACCAGATTACCACTCCGGGCTATTCCGACCTGCCAAATCGCTATTAGCCGCACCGTAAATAATGGTGCCTCTAATAGCAGCATGAGTGCGGGCACGTGACCCTTCATGCCGGCAATACCAGCATGCCGTAAACTGGAGGACATCACAAGTCAGGCGGACATGCAAATACCGGCATCATGAAGACGCTAAAAGTGGATACCGGCATGCTGTAAATACCGGCATCGCGGACCAACCCTAAAATGCTATTTGCAGTGTTCCCAACTGCCACAGGTGCACACCATCAGCACAGGTGGAGGCAATGGAGTCTGGGCCTGTACAAAAGGAGCACACCCACACAACACATCCCTTTCCACACCAAGATTAATCCAATAGTAGCATCAATACTTCAGCTGGGGACATGCTTGCATTGCAACACCAGCAACAACACCAACAGCAACAGCAGGCACCACAGAGGAGATGCAGCAGGAGAAGGAGGGTGAGACAGGCCCAGCATGCCCCACCAGTGCAGCAAGCGTAACCACGCAGGCAGCCCCCAATCCCAAACATCAGAGCCAGTCCTTTCAACTCAACCCCGGAGCAGAACCACACCCTGTACCGTCTGGACCGGGACCCCATCAACACCTTTGTGGACATGATAAACAACATTTTCAGCCTCATTGAAATACGCACCGCCATCCCCCCTCTACTGAAGGTAGTGTCGGTGCCCCACTTCCGTACCACAGCCACCTACCAGTACAGAGTGGGGCACAGGCATGGCATATCACCACCCTTATTCACTTGCATACCTGAAGCAAGTGCTGGATGCACATCTCAAGCACACAATGGAATACATATCCCTACCACAGACTCCCCAGGAGATTCTTGAAACAAGAGGTGGTCTCCATGCACTGGCAGGCATGCCAAATTGTATTGGCCCTGGACTGCACCCATGTGGAGTTGGTGGCCCCGCATGCCATGGAGGTGGTGTACCGCAATCACAAGCAATACCACTCCAACAAGGTGCAGATGGTATCCGACGCCAGCAAGATCATCACACATTGTTGTGCCCGATATCCCGGATCAACCACAGGAATGCTGCTGGGCCTAACACAATCAACATGATTACGAGTGTATGCAAGGCACTGCACATTTATACAACAATAACTCTATCATTGACACGAGCATACATCACCATACATTCACTCATAACATAAGCATACACGCATCCATACACATGTTTAAATAAAAACAATGAACATAAACGTACCTTCTGCATTGGCCTGCGTGTGGTTGCTGAAATGCCCTGCTCCAGGCTGCTCTGTCCGTATGTGCGAGGAGGTGCATGAGCTCCTCCTCAGACATACAGACATGCAATGCCCCAGCTAGCATTTTCATTGAGCTACGCAATGCTGGCAAAGCAAAATGCCCCAGCACTTGTATGGCTCAGTGAGCATGTGCGGCTGGGGAACTAAACTGAACTGAAACATTTTTCCCTTTGACAGTTCAGCCAGCCCAGGAGCACTCCATCAGCTGGAAAAAGCAGCTGGGGAGTGCTCACTGTTTCACTTGGATGGCTCCTTAGCTCCTCCATAATGGATGAGCCGCCAGGCTCCGGATGGGTTATAGGGCAATGCCTTTACCAAAAATGTAAATTGCTAGTGTGGGCCAGTCAAAATGGGCCACCATTTTGGCCAATGTGGACCAGTTTGATGAGCTACTTAACTATGCAGTTAGTCATTTTTACCATTGTTGCTGAATATATCACAATTTACTTACATTTTAACACAAAGCACCCCCTTGGGTACTATTTAAACAGTGGGCCTCATTAGAATCCTGGCGGTAGCTGTGCCGGTAAAACCGGCACGGCTGCTGCCGGAGTTGCATCCGGGTCCGGCACCCGCAAATGGGCAATTGCCGGGTCATGCTGAGTTAGGCGGACCTGATAATTGCCCTTTCGCGGGTGCCGGTACCGGTAGATCCCCATTCCCATTGAGCCCCATAGGGCTCAATGGGAATGGGGTGCTCGGATGCACCGGCACCGTTAATAACGGTGCATATGACGAGCTGTGCTCACGGGTGCCACACAGCCTGCCAGGTCAGACCTGGCAGGCTGTCAGGCACCCGGGAGCACAAATTTTACTATGGCGATACTGTAGCAACGGAGCTTACCAGCACCGCTGTTACCATAGTGCCATAGTTGTAATGAGGCCCAGTCTGTGACTAAAGGAATCAATATCCATTTACAACTGCGGCCCACTTTTTCATTGTTGCCTGAGACAGTTTCATGCTTCAGTCCGACCATGTGAGCCATCTGCCCATTTCTTCCAATCTTCCAATCTTATTTTTTATTTTATTTTTTATATTTCATGCTGAGCTCTCAGGGCCCCCAAGTGATGCACCCAAGGACCCCTGGGGGGTCGCGCCCCACAGTTTGAATAGTGCTGCCTTAGGCCGATGCAGCAATGGGTAAGATTAGCACAAGATGGCCGCGCCCTGTTGCCAGATTTCACATGTGTACAAAAGAGGAAAACTAAGGTAAGGTGCATTGGAAATGTTTCATATGCTGTGAGTGGACCCTAAGTGAATTACTGTAAGAACATAATTCAAGTATAAGTCTACAAATATAGTACTTTTTGAATTTTCTGTTCCTAACTGTTACTGGCCTAGATATATCAGTAAAGGAAAAAAGAGTGAGCCAGGCATCTGATGTCATCTGTGATGTCATCTTTGATGTCCTGGCTGTTAGTCTTAGCAGTGCGCAGTGGTGGCGCGAGTTATGGTTGCTTACCTTACCACAACTAGCGAATTTCCGGGGTTTTTCGGTTTTACTTTGAACCATAAAGTCCCTTTAAGAAAGTTTTTTACTGAATTTCATAGGTTTTTAGTAGCACAACTTAACCATAACGTCCCTTTAACAATGTTCTTTTACTGAATATATATATATATATATATATATATATATATATATATATATATATATATATATATATATATATATATATATATAAAAAGAAAAAGGAAAAAGGAAATGTCTACGAAACCCAACGTGCTTTAGGTATTTAGTGATTCAGTCATACAACTCTCACAGATGTGTGTGACAGATATAAAGCTATTTGGTTATTCTTATCTTCCCAAAGTGCTCTTTAATATGCAAAACAGACAAAACCTCATTGGTCTAATTGGTGCCACTTTGCATTATCTTTGGAGTTCTTTCTAATCAATACACACAAACACTGTGTTAAGCAATCACTTTTATATGCAAATACATGACATGTATTTTTTAAACCATTGCAAAAAGGAGGGGTTTCCCTTCAGAAAAGTGAAGGTTCATTTTACAATATTAAACGCATCCCCATGCTTTAGTCAAGCACAGATTTCCCACAGGAGGTGTTAAAATTATGTTCAGAAGCACATACTTATTTCCCTCCCCTGTCCCACATTTCACAGGTCTGTGGCTACACGAAAAGGCACAAGCATGAAATAGATTATAGAGAAGTTAAAATGGCGAAGAGTAAATCTGAATGTGCAAGTGCATCAAGAAACCTGTGAAAGGATACCCCAAGCCATAGAAGGGTGAGAACAAAAACTTTTTGCCAAATGTACACACTGTTTCACAGCTGTAAAAATGTCTCATAAAGAGACATCTTTCCAGAAGCTGCTTAGTGCTAAGCAGGCAAATTGCATCCCAGTTGGGTTGATCATGTGTCTTTGGTGACATTCTACTGCACTCTCAGAACTACAAGGAGCACCAACTGCAGAGTATATCACAAAATGCATAACTGTGATGCTTATAAGTAATTTTTATTTTAACTATATTTTAAAAACAAGGTAGGGCTTTTACTGTGAAACAGTACTTCAAACAACAGGAGGACATGTATTTCTATACCCACACATCTCCAAAAGTTCCTATGTATTGTTCAGTCCAACCAACTCTATGGAGTTAATAAACATTGTACATTACCTTAAATGCAAGCTGGCACGACTCATAGCCTAAACCACGCCCACAAAGGTAATATTGTGCTGGAACAACCGATCCATTGCTCAATTGTGGTCTTGGAGTGTTGGGTATTTCGAAAAAAGGCACAAACAGCAATGATGTAAACAGTATGTACCACTTCATTTGTTACAAAATGTACCTGCATTGTGCAGCTACAAGGAAAGTTGGTGCGTCCCAGACATGAATGTTCAGGGTTGCCCATATCCATTTCTCCACCATGAGAATGGATAGACACAGATTCCAAGAGTCTTCTCCAACTGTCCTTACTCTACTGAGGTGTTTATGCCCAGGCAGAGTTTACCAATTTCATGTGTGATTTTTCCAAATTTTAATGGTGTTCCACCCCAGGGGATTGGAGTTACATCGGCTGCAGCGGGTAACTTGTCTTATTTCCATTTAGCCCCCTTCTAATACCAGAGCTGTAACCATGAGAAGGGGATTGAGTTCCTTTAAATAAACATTGTTCTAAGATGTGCCTGTACCACTTGCACATATTTTGGATGTACACTTTATCTATCGACAAGACTGGATGTAGAAATGTGGTTATGTTGCATTCATATTACGGACCAGTCTAGGTACTTCTCATAGAGTGACAGTAGGCAATTTGTGAGAGAAACCAGATATTAACATTGAAACCAAAATTCCTTGTTCCATCCTTCTTATTGTCCAGTTGGCAGGCAGTTTATGTTCTTATCAGTTCCTCTAAAAGATTGTTTTCAGACTTAACCAAAAGCAGACAATTGGCCATAACGATTACCTCTAGTCACCCAACTGCTTTCTCCAAATCTTGGGCAGCAGAGATCTGAAAATAATCTTTCAACAAACATAGCATAGAAGATAACAGGCTTGAATGAATAGAGAGGAAGCAATAACATTCTAATCCCTGCAACCTTAAGAACGTCCTTATAATGTTATGGAGCCAAAATGGGGGCAAAGTTGGGGTGAAGGGGCATGGTGCGGACAATGAGCACAGAGTTTGTTGATGGTGCAGAGCCTAGTGAGGTGCAGAGTCTGGCAGAGGAGGAGTAAAGTTGGGGGTTGACTTTTTTGGGACTAGGGCAGCAGAAATCCTAAATATTCTGCTGTGTGCTAGGGAGCATGCATGTGTCTCCCTGCACGTACAAACAGAGCAGGGTACTTTCTCATCAGTGCTCCTCCTCTTGCATACATGTGCAGGTACCAGGAAGTGTACTTTGCTAACTGGTCCATGTTCGTACTTCATGGGAGCTGGAGTGCTGGGAGGAAACTTCAGGATCAGGGCAGAAGCTAAGTTCATTTAAGTATGTTTATTTATGAGTGTATGTCTGTGTTGTGTGGAATAAGTTGCTGTATGATGATCAGTGTGGATGTGAATGACGAAGTGCATGCTTCATATGAATGTGTGCGCATGTATGGTTTTGCTCGGCTGGGGAGTAGATTTTGGCAGATGGAGGATAAGGGGGGTTGGGCAACACCAGCATATTAAAAATCATGTTTTTGCACTACCCCTTCCCCACCGGCTAAAATCAGATTCCCATGTAGGGTGCTGGCGGCCCAGGGGGCAGGCATAGAATGTGTTTACTGGCACCTATGATAGCCTGAATTTCAGGGATGTATTTGCTTTAGTTGTGTGTCTACCTGTAATTCAAATCGGATGACCGCTCCCTGGGTGGGGGCCATAGTGCACTAAATGGTTTCCATAACCATTGGCATCACAAACTGTATTCCCTATTCTGATGAATATGTCCTTCAAAGGGCACATCCCTTCCTGCTCTCCCCACAGTAAGAATTCCATTCCCACCACGTCCAGGCCCTGTAGCTGGATACAATTAGTGGTTTTCCGTGCACCGTGGGTGCCTCCAACCTCGGCTTCTCTACTGGGGAACGGGACTTGTTTTGGGAGCTGAGATCAACAGAGCCGCAGCTCTACCTCAGTGCCTGCATTCTATTCTTTTCATTGTGTACTATACCTCAACATTCAATATGGCGTAGCTCCTGCCATGTTAACAGGCTGACCTCACTTCTGCCACAGTATCTTTCTGACTCCATCTTTGACCTGTTTCAACTCTTTACATACACCTCACTCCAAAACATAACTTTGGATAAAACAACTACACACTGGGCCTATAATATTGCCTTACCTATAACCTCTGCAATTGCAACATTTCTATGTTTGTTGCTCTTTCTTTGTTTCTATATGTATCTAATACGTGTCATACCTAACTAAAAACATTGCATGCTCCTTCTGCCATGCAAAACCTGTCCTGCTCACATGGATGGTATGTTCTGATAAGTTTTCCTCACCTTTCCCCTTTTGCCTGGCTGGGGCGCTGTACATACATCCTAACACATTCATTAAGATTCCAGAAGTCAGGAAATGTTCACCCATTTCCCTCCTTTCGGCTGTCCAAACTTAGTTTAAGTCTGTTTACAGGTAACACATGTTTAGGCTGGCCCCAAAATAACCAGGGCTACATAATTGCATGCCAAGACTATATTTATGTATTGCGATTATGTCTATGTGCTATGCTGTAATCAAAGCCAGCCCATCTGCCTTTTACGCAGTAGAACCGGAGAGCTAATGCACGCTACCAAAAGGTGAACCAAATGTTCTCGAAAACACCTAGTTTGATGTGTTATTAAAGGTTGTCCATGCTTTAGGCATCAGAAATCATAGGGAGGATCCCTTTGGCCCAACTCAAGTCTACCTGTGACATATAGATTCACAGAGCTAATTAATAACTATCCACCAATCACTTAAACTCCTCCAGCCATGGATGTGACAGAATCCATAGCCAGGTGGCAACCACCTGACCGTAGCCAGTCCTAGAAGGGAGTGGCCCTAAAGCTTTGCTCCAGTTCCCTGGGCCCTTTTAGTCCCCTGGGCCCTTTTCGTCCCAGGAGGATAGCTCAGCGGCAGCGTGGGGAGCAACACAGGTTCGATCCCTGGGTCCGCGCTTAGAAACCTCCGGGTATTAAGCGCGTTATAAATAACCTATCATATCATATCATATCCACAGAAATGAGGTATCTGTGTCCTTTCGCCAGGCCTCTGATATCATCAAATGATGCGGGTGAAACGTTCACAAGTGCTATGCCAGCATCCAATGCCCATTCCTCGAGGTGAATGTGAGCCCATCCCAGTTCCTTTAAAGCCATTTTGCCCAGCATTTGTATTTTGGAACTCGGTTGATAACGATAAACGGGTGAGGGAGGGAGCATTCAGATTATTATTTTAGTTTTTAAGTGGTGAGGGAGTGATGGACGGTTGTAAAGAATGAATGGGCGAGGAATGAGGTACGGAGGGGTGGGTGGATGGATAAACAAGAAATGCCGAGGAGATCTAATCCTTCCTCCAGCCTGCTGTCGGGGATTTTCTTATCTCGCATCCTGGGCCACTATGGGAATTAATGGCATTATGCGCTGAACACCGCTGACAACATTTACTTACCTGCTAACACAATAGCACCCAGCCTTGCCAACCCCCCTGCAGCCTGCTCATCAATTCACTCAATTGCACTGTAGTCTGGGCATTGCATGCTCCCTGCCGTGACCCTGCGCATTAGCCCCCGCCTTGGGGGGCGGTTCCGTTGTCTGTCCAGTCGGTTAATCCTTGGAGCTGAATGACCATGCTAGGTGAAGGACCATGTTCACAGTCATGCTTCCGGAGCTGCCTCGCTGCCAGCCCCGAGCTGCTTGCGTTACCATGGCAGCAGGATGAAGGATGCCTTGCCTCTCTCTTCTTCTCTTATTGAAACGATTCTGTCAGCGCTCTGGTGAGATGCCAGTGCTCCGCTCCCCCTTCGTGTGTTCCCGGGAAAACGGATTAGTTGCTTGTTAAGAGAATTAATTAGTTCTAGCACCTCGGCGTGTCTCTTCGACGATAAAAAGGCGACAACTGAGAAGAAATCCTTTGGTGTGTCGCTGCCCAGGTCCCCAGGCGCCCGCCTCATGCCTGTGCATTCACTGAATTAGGCTTTAAAGTGACTATTTTACGCACTGCACGGGAGCCCACTGTGCACAGATTCGGTGCACTCCAGCAGGCCAGGCATCCCTAATGCTCTGGTTAACTGGCACGAACCCTTCTTTCCTCTTGGATGCCGCATGCAAATAAATGGTGCTTCAGTTTACAAGGATGCAATGAGTCCGGCGGCCCCTTAGTGACCTCTCTGAAAGGATGCCGCCGTTTCCGCCGCGGATCAGAATCCTGAGTTACCCATGCAGACTGTTCATGCATGATGCTGCAGTCCAGAGGGTGGATGATCAGAGAGTGAACGTTCTCATGCATGGTGTACCATGCAGACTGTTCATGCATGATGCTGCAGTCCAGAGGGTGGATGATCAGAGAGTCAACGTTCTCATGCATGGTGTACCATGCAGACTGTTCATGCATGATGCTGCAGTCCAGAGGGTGGATGATCAGAGAGTCAACGTTCTCATGCATGGTGTACCATGCAGACTGTTCATGCATGATGCTGCAGTCCAGAGGGTGGATGATCAGAGAGTCAACGTTCTCATGCATGGTGTACCATGCAGACTGTTCATGCATGATGCTGCAGTCCAGAGGGTGGATGATCAGAGAGTGAACGTTCTCATGCATGGTGTACCATGCAGACTGTTCATGCATGATGCTGCAGTCCAGAGGGTGGATGATCAGAGAGTGAACGTTCTCATGCATGGTGTACCATGCAGACTGTTCATGCATGATGCTGCAGTCCAGGGGGTGGATGATCAGAGAGTGAACGTTCTCATGCATGGTGTACCATGCAGACTGTTCATGCATGATGCTGCAGTCCAGGGGGTGGATGATCAGAGAGTGAACGTTCTCATGCATGGTGTACCATGCAGACTGTTCATGCATGATGCTGCAGTCCAGGGGGTGGATGATCAGAGAGTGAACGTTCTCATGCATGGTGTACCATGCAGACTGATCATGGTGTACAGTTTGCCAGGGAACAAGGGCACTGGCGTGTAATGCTGCAGTTTAATGGGTGAGATAAGATCCTTGGTGGCCGCTTGGTTCCTGGTGATGCATATTGTGACAGGTGAAATCTGACACCAAACGCTAACGGGGCAGGTTTTTACCCTCTTTGTAAGAGGCCAATATGTTTTGTCTGGTTCATTGAGATGGATGGTAAAGGAATGTGCTTCTTCAGGCTGGTTACAAAGTACTCCATGGTTTACTGATAGGCCAACGCAGAGTGTATTATTACATGATGATTTGGTTTAATAAGAGAGAACATATATCCTGTGTGACCTTATAAAGAACTTTTACATGAGTGTGTGTTCTGCTTGGGAGAATAGGAGGACAGGGGTCATTGTAACTAATAGAGAGCAGGGCCATGTAGTTCCACATCCGCACACCAGTTATCTGGGCCATGCAGAGCCAGGGACCATGCTCCCTTTTAAGAAAAATACATTCTGTTTCAATGCACAGGTGCTGCATAGGCAGCCTATTAATCCGTTACCTTGCCAGTCTTTGCGGAAAGCCACTGTAGACCAGAATGCCAACACAATCGTTTTTGCATTCCTACACTGCACCTGCCATTGTGGATGCCCTCATGCCTCATTCAAATGTTGTGGTGCAGGATGGACATACTGTCGTAAGAAGTCAGAATAAGGTGCTTGACAGGATGACTTTTTCTGAAGTGTCCTTTTATTGGAGCACAGCACCCTATTCTATTCAGTCCAAAGGGGGCACATCAGGAGGTCTTACAAAATAATATATGTCTGTCATCTAGAAACCTATCCTAGTCTTATTCCTGAGCCTACCACTATACACCAAAAGAAACTCATTTTACAAAAAAGGTTTAATGAGGGCTTCTCCCGAGTTGATGGAATGGTGGCTGGTTTCTGACCCCACCTGAATGTGTCTGTGTTGGAAGAGGGATTCTCACCGAAGCACAGTTCAAAGTAACTCACCACTGAATGCCTCTAAGGCTTTTTGGGTAGTATACAGTTCGAGTATAGTTTTCAGCAAATGTTCCCTCGATGGGGTCTCAGCTTTCACAGCCCGCATTGGGGGCATATTTCTCTCAAGCCCACTCAGGGTTCCAGTGCCATCAACCCCACTCCAGGGATTCAGGGTTAAAAATTCCTACTTGGGGTCTGACCTTTCCTGGCCCTCTCTGGGGTCTGGTTTCTTCTTCCCTGGCTAGATGTCTTGGCTTTCACAACCCCCCACTCTGGGCTCTGGTTTCTATTACCCTGCCATTGGGTCTTGGCTTTCACACCACCTCTGAGGGTCAGGTCTCTCATAGTCCACTCTGGGCTCTGGTGTCTATTACCCTGTCTTTGGGCCTTGGCTTTCACACCACCTCTGAGGGTCAGGTCTCTCATAGTCCACTCTGAGCTCTGGTTTCTATTACCCCACCATTGGGTCTTGGCTTTCACACCACTTCTTAGGGTCAGGTCTCTCATAGTCCACTCTGGGCTCTGGTTATCCCAACTTGTGGTATGAGGCTTCTTGTGCCTCTCTGCCCTCTGGTGTCTTCTACTCTGCCCTAGGGTCTTAGCTTTCACACCCCTTCTTAGGGTTGTGTCTCTCAGAGCCCACTCTGGGTTCTGGTTAACCCCCATTGGGGTTGGAGCTCTATTAGCCCACTCTGGGCTCTGGTTTCCTCTACCCTGCCCTGAGGGCTCACGTTTCTCAGGTATGCAGTGATTATATGGAAAATAAAAACGAGTGCCAAAATAACGAAAAGATACCCAAAAAATAAATAAATGTGGGTGAGAGTAAGGGGTTAAAAGGTGTGTGGTGTGGCGTCAAAAGCTGCAGCGCTTTCAACTCTGGGCTCTACATACGCACTCTTGGGGTCAAATCTCTCTTAGCCCACACTGGGCTCTGCTTTCTTCTTCCCTGCACTGGGTTCTCAGGTGTCACACCCCCTCTTGGAGTCAGATCTCTATTTACACTTTCTTGGGTTCAGACCAACTCGCCACCCGGCTCCCAGGAGCCACCACGTACTTCTTTCTTTCTCATGGTTCTCCTCGGTATTGGGCATCCTCCTGGGATGACACAGCTTCTCTGCCCCGGCCTCTTTGGGAAGATTGGCATGCATTGTAGCAGCTCTTCCAGTCCTTCTGCAGTTCTGCCTGCATGCTCTGTAGCACCGGAGACCCTGCAGGACCGGGCTTCTCTGGTCGAGACCGCACCGAAGCAGGGGGGCTGGGCACTCTGCAAGCTTCGTCATTCTCCTCCCTCTCCCAGACCGCGCAGGAGAAGGTCTCATCTTTGGTCGGCTGAGTGAGTTTCTTCCACCTCTGTAGCCCCGCCGGCTTCCCTCGCTCTTCCACCACTTTTGGGTTTCTTATCTGCTGTTTCACAAGGGGGCAGGGTTTTCTCTCATCCTCCACTTCACGTATTAGAAGGTGCCTCCAACGGGTTAGAAAACTTACCAACCACCATTGTAAAAAGAAGTCATTACACACATTAATTCCAAAGTATCCAATAAAACTATGAGTCCTCGGATTTGGGAGGATGACACATATCTCTGTTTAGGGATTGTCTGTTCATAGAGGGGGGGGGAACTACCAGTGTGATCCCGCTGTCCCTGTCACCTAGGGGTTGTTAACCTGAGCAGTCTCAGCTCCCTAGTCCAAAAGGGGGTGCCACCCCTTATGGAGAGGGGACACATTCCTGGATTTTTCACAATGTACAAATGCTGTGTGCATGACTCTTCTTCATTTTTAATCGCACGTATATGTTCAAAGATTCTGATCTTTAACTTTCTTTTGGAACTTCGTACATACCATTACTTGCAATGGCATTGAATGCCATAAACAATTTATTTTCTGTCACAGTTCATAAAACTATGTTTTTCTTGTGTTTTACCATTGGGGAGCTTGATTGACTTCGCCTTGTCCATAATCTGATGACAAGATTTACATTGTCCACATTTGTGGTTTCCTTTGACCAATGGCATTTGCCAATGTGACTCCATTGTGCCATGTTTTTTTAACATTGTCGCTTTTCTGAAAATAATGATTGGTTTATTCTGCAAATCCTTTGCTATTGTGGCATCTAATGTCAGGGTATGACAATGTTTCTGCAACATCTTCCTGAGTTTATAGTGATCTGTGCTGTAAGTAGTGCCCACTCTCAATTTAGAGGGATATTTGTAAACCTTTTTTTCATGTGGTTTCTCCACCAGAATTGCCGCTCTGTCCTTAATGACTGCTTTTTCCGTGGCTGTTTGTAGTATGTTCTTAGAGTATCCTCTTTTCTTGAAATTGTTGGTACTTTTTAGCAGATTGCTCAAGAAATCTACTTCAGTGTTACAGTTTCTTTTTATACATAGAAATTCAACTCATAGGGAATGTTTTTGATTGTATGTTGCGGATGATTGCTTTTAGCATGTAAAAATCTATTTCCTGCTGCAGCTTTTTGATACATTGATGTTCTTAATTTCATCTTCTTTAACGTATATTTCCCGATCTATGAAATGCTCTTTGTGTTTACTCTGTTCCATTGTCAGTTGTGTGTTGTAGTCATTGTTGGGCATACCCTAACATTAGATACCACAATAGCAAAGGATTCGGAGAATAACACAATTATTTTCAGAAAAGCGACAACATTAAAAACCAGTTTTAGTCCTAGCCTTTTGGAATCATAAAAAGCAAACCAACAAGGCACGCTGGAGTCCCATTGGCAAATGTCATTGGTCAAAGGAAACCACAAATTTGGAAAATGTAAAGCTTGTCATCCGGTAAAAAAAAAAGAAATAAAAAGATTTATCAACTGTGACACGAAATACACTGCTTACCACATTCAATGCCATTGCAAGAAATGGTTTGTAGGAAGTACCGAAAGAAAGTTAAAGATCCGAATCTTGGAACATATACTTGCGATAAAAAATGGAGACGAGAAATAGCCCATGGTCTCACAGGGCCTGATTCATGGAACGTTTTCCAATGGGAGTGCGCCATTATAAAACAAATCCATGAATCGGGCCCTCAATGTCAAAAGGAACATTTGGGACAATCAACAGATGAATTGCAATTCATGGATTTTACAACAATTGGATCAATGAAAGGAAGAGACAACACACTATTAAAACTACGGCAAGAAAAGGCGAAATGGATCATCCATATGGACACATGGTTCTATGGGTTAAACCGGGATAATGAACTTTGGTCTTTTCTTTAATATCCAATTTAGGGTGCTATATGATATCATGTATTGGACATTGCACAAAAAGTAATATAATTATATTAGTTAATGTTCACATTATATCTAGAAGTAAGTAATCTTGGCAATTTAACCAAAATACATCATGAGGTATAATTGTTATCTTTTTAAATATGGAATCTGAATCCAGCTTCACATATTGCCAGAATACATTCTTGGCAGGCTCTAGAGCAATAGAACAGTATTAGTTCCAATTATCCATATTATAACACTAGAATATGGGAAGTTCCCTTATGTGTGCCACCCATGTGTGCCATGATTGACAATGTGGGCAAGTGAGGCCCCACCACAGCCCCAACAACAAGTCACCTTGGCAGGCCAACAGGCTACATGCACATGCAATACACTGTGTACACCCTCAGCAGGCACTACCTCCACCCAGTAGTTGCAGCACTCATTGGCCCATTACTGCCCGTGACAATCAAACTAAATGTGCATATGTAGAACAGACTGAATGTTGTCCACCAATTACTTTTTTGGTTCTTGCAAGCCTGCTGACTTGTCTGCAAGATGACTTACAGCACTCCCAACAGGTACAGAGTCCACAGACAATGAAGAGGCCGGAGCCTCCACAGCCGCCACACCATCCACCTCCACCGGTGCACAAGCCAGAAACATTGGCAGTGGGATCAAGCAATGGAGCAAATCAACAAGGTCACCACCACCACATACCACCACAGTGGAATCTCGAGCAGGACTGGAGGACATCACCATCCCCATTGCGGTGCACAGTGGCCCGTCCACTAGTCAGGCAGGTGGCACAGCTGCCACTGAAGTTGCCACTGCCTTGCCACAGCAAGCACCTCTGGCAGAATGCACTGCGCCCTTCCCTGCTCTTGCTGCAATGCGTCATCCATATCACCGACAGGGAGGAGAGGATGAGGAGAAGCAAGATATTGGGTGTCATACGACCTTGGAGGTAACCATGCTGCAATTTGTGGCATGTTTACCCCCTTACCGTATACTGGGTCCGGGTTACTTAAATGAGGAATTACTGGGCCATTCCAACCTTGGAGGACCTGGTAATTTTTCATTCGAGGAACTCGGACCTGGTATATCCCCATTCCCATTCGAGCCCCCATAGGGCTCAATGGGAATTGGGAGGGAGCTAACAACGGGCCCATTAATGGGCCCATTGTTAGCTCCCTGGTCTGCTAGCGGGACCCGCTAAGGGCGCTTGGTTTTACCAGGTGCCCTTTGCGGGTCCTGCGAGCAAGCTCGTAATGGGGCGGTAAGGGGTTGATGGCTCCGGCACCATTACCGACGCCGTTAACCCCTTACCGCCTCACTCTGAATGACCCCCATAGACTTCCAATCCCCATGCTTCAGCCCAAACCCTCCACACACCCCAACTCCTCTGGTCGTGCACAATATGGCGGCTGCATGGGTGAGGTTCGCTGCCACAAAACAGTGGCAGGCATCGATTGAGGCACTCGCAGAACAGCAGATACAATACATTCAGGCCATGCAGCACAGCTTGCATGGGTGTAGCCGTGGGATGTCTCGTTTCCCTCAGCGAGGCCACTTCTGCCATTTTCACAGTTGGCCAGAGAGTGCAGGGGCACACAGAGGCAACGTCAGCCTCTGCTGAGACACTCACTCAGTACATGCAGCTCACCCTGCAGTATATCCGGGACCAGGGCTCAGTGCCCTCCACCTCTGTTACCACCACAGACTGCTCACAACCCAGTAGACAAAGGTGCGCCATACAGCGCCACCTGCCTCCAAGAGCAGGCTCCTGAGCCCAAGAGGCACCTTAAATAACAGTCAGAAACATCAAGGGTGTATTGGTGTCACTGTTTAAGAGGGTTTTTGGTGACCAAGGTGTTTTCGGATTGTGTTTTGGTGAGGGTTTTTAGGGTGGGTTTTTGGGGAGGGGTTTTCGGGAGGATTCTGTGCATTTGCACATTAAATAGTTGTTCACACAATGCAATGCTTAGACATTCTGCATTGTGTAAATGTGTTTAATTAATAATGTGACTATTTACAGAGGTGCGTAGCAAGTGCATTTCAAGTGTCATCAAAATAAATTGCCATTCAGTTCTTGCCGGACCAGAAATCCATCCCAACCGGCTTCCCATTCACTCAATGGCAGCACAGCAATCACAAGTAGTGAGTACTTCTTTTCTGGGGGTGACATGTCCTCGTCAGGGGGGAGTGGAACATTCAGCCTGATGAAAATGTTGTGCAGCATGGCACAGACAAGAGCAATTTGTCTCATTTGGGCCCCTCCTTAATGGTGTAGGCACCATAAATTAGCCTTCAGCAGGCCATTGTTCCACTCGATGCAGATCCTGGTCTGGAAGTGTGCCCCGTTGTAGGCCACCTCCTGTGATGTCTATGGATTTTGCACTGGTGTAATCAGCCATGGTAGCTGGGGGTATTCAGAGTCCCTGCAAGGGCAGAGGTCATAGTTGTCAATCACAGAGCAATTTGGATGTGCTGCACATTGCAACAACATGTTGATAGGCATTCTGTGCATTCATTTCACAAGTATTGTGACACAGAATGATCATCATATCAGTAGCAGGGGGTACATTTGCTCTGACATGGAACATCATGCACACAGCTCACAGCTAGCACTCCTTGCTTTCAGGGTCTGTGATTGACAGGCTAGCATTCCATGGTGCCTGTGTTGGCCCTGTGCATTGCTCCAATGCATGTGCCATGATAGGTGTTTGTTGTACTTGTACAGGCTCTGTGTCTATTTCACGATGGCTTCACATCCATGCTCACCCGAGTACATGGCATACAGAAGCTTTAACAGCAGCGGCAAGTCTATCCTGATGTTGATCCTGCTGTCTATGTCATCCTGTGTCAGGGTGAGCACAGGGTGAGCAGCTCAGCAATTGTTCCCTGTTCAGCCGAAGCTGGGTGTCAAGGTCCAGATTGAGGGCCTTACCCAGGGTATGGGTGCACACCTTGCATGGCATCTCCCTTTCTCCTCCTCCTCTCTGTGTCCTGCTCTTGCAGCCCTTACAGTTCAATGTAGTGCTGGAGCAGCTGTATGTCCATGTGCATGGAAGCCAGTGGCAACATGCTGGTGTTGGAAATTCTGTTTGGGGAAGGTGTGGGCCTACTGTACCCTTCCTGAATGGATTGGGTGCTCCTGTGGCTTAATTTACTTCAGCTATATGCATTTACATATGGAGGCAAATGCACTGTGATCTTCAGTATTACTGCCCAATTTAAACAGTGTTAGTACCTGGCGAGGGTCAATGAACTTGTACAACTTAAGTTCATTGGCCCTTACCCGGGGCTTACCTGCCCCAGAAGACTTGGAGCTCTCCACGGCCCGAAGTGTTTTCCATGACTGGCCACCATGGATAGAGAGAAGGGACTACGTATAGTTCCTTCTACCTGTTCCATGTCGAACATTTTTTTTTGTTTACTTCTTTTTCAATGTACTTCAATGGCCGCCATGGAAAGGAAGAAGGCACTACAGGTAGTCCCTTCTCCCTCATTGCGGCCATTTTCTTTGTTATTATGGCTGCCACGGAAAGAGAGAACGGACTATGTTTTCTGTCCGCGGTGGCCATTTTTTGTACTTTTTAAACATTATTTTTCCGGCTGCGAACCGCATCGGGTCCAGCAGCCGAGGGGAAAAAAAACATTAGTACACCGGTATAACGGGCTACGGTACTAATGGTAATATGCCCCTCGACGGCGGGCAATTACCGCATAAGGTAGTGCCCCCGGGACCTTCGTTGAGGACCTCGCTACGCTTGGGCTTGTAACTATGGGCCCCGTGGGCATTACCTTATGCAGTAATGGCCCGCAGTCTTGGGGCATATTGCCAAATTAAAGCCATTTTCCAACTTGTAGTACAGCAGTCACACTGTTTTGTGATTTCAGCGGTAATACTGCCAATCTTAAATCCAATGGTGGTATTACTGCTGCCAGTAATACCATTGCATCCTGATTTGTCGGAAAGGTAAAAGTGGAGATAGTAGCGTTACTGCCACTTTTAACACATACTACCATATTTATAATGAGTCCCATTACCTTTTATGTAATCAAATAGTGACAGAGGGTGCAATCCTTTCAGTACCATTTTGCATTTTTCTCCCTCCTGTGTGAAAGCAAGCATAGGATGACGTTTGATTTTGCTCATTGACAAAAACAGTTTTTTTATTTGCCTCTAATGGATCATGCAATATACAAACACATGCACATATTTAACCGCTTTATTGATTATCTTAATAATTGTACGTTTCATATTACACAAGTTGTGGCCTCCCTATCGATGTCCACCTCTCCTTTCTATAGCCCACACCACTTTCCCCTTCCTGTCTCAGATCCCCTTTAGGGGATTTGTCCTAGGTATCAATTTACCCATGTTAAATGTGTATACAATTTTCAGACTACATTTACAAATGTGTTGGACTGCAATGATTATAAGTGTTCTGTATTCATGAGTTGCCTATTAAATCAGTGTAACATTAGTGAACTGCCTCAGCAAATAGTGCATGCATTTGAAGTGTAATGTTTTGCATTGACTGTCTTCCAGTGCACGGCATGTTTAAAACACGATAAAAACGGTGGAAAATAAAAGGAAAAGGTATTTGGAGCGCTCAGAGATTAGGTGAGCAATGAGAATAAGAAGCTTTGCATCCAAGGTATCATTGAACCACTGGAGCGCCTTAAAGGGATTTCCCCACTGCTTGATAGTGGGAAGGCTAACTGAGTTGTTCTGCACATCATCGGTAGTTTATGTGAAGTCATTTCTGTGGATCACGTTAAAACAATACACATATGGCAAGCCCGGTAACATGTCAGGATTGGGCTGATCAGTCAGAGGCAGCAGCAGGGGCAGGAGGTAGCAAGAACAGCAGAGGGAACAGGCTTTAAATGAGGAGAAGGTGGAACATGAATATAGGTTGCAGAGGAAACCTGCTATATGTCTTGGTTGATTGGATGGTATTTTGTTCACTGGCTGCAACTAAGCACATGGGGCCATGTAACGAGTTTAGCAGTAAGTGGAAAAAGTTGTGGTACCATAATTGCCACTTTTACCACTCCCCCAATTTAAGGATTCTTGAAAATGGATGCTGGCACCAGTGGAATTACCTCTGACAGTAATTCCGCCAGCTGAATTAAAGCCATTATTAAAAGTGGTATTTCAACCACATTACAAGTGGAAATACCACCAACATCATTACCAGTAATGTTGCTGAAACCACACTGCAGTTACCTCCATGTGGCTGTAAATGCATAAAGGTGATGGAACTGAAGCCACAGGTGCACCCGATAAACTCAGAAAGGGCATCTAAGGTCCAAACCATCCCCAAACACACTTCCCAAAACCATGGCACCAGCAGCAGCTGTAAACCTGGATATCCATCACCCCTGCCCTACATTGAGTTGCAGAGGCATGCACCACATCTGCACAGGTCACATGTGGCAGAGGAGAAACCGTGCAAGGAGATTGCCCCTTTCCCCGGTCAGACCATCACCATGGGCACTAAGTGATGGGCAGCAAATAAGACTACACCACCTCAACAGACAGCACATAGAAGAGCTACTCACCCTGATATAGGATGACGTAGAAAGCAGGACAAACATCTGAACAGCAATCCCACCATTGCTGAAGCTTGTGTCAGTGCAGCACTGTATCGCCACACGCACCATCCAGCACACTCTGGTCATGATACATGGCATGTGGCTGCCCACACTTCCAATCATGCTTACCGAGGAGCTGGACACGTTCATGCACCTCAGCATATCTCCCTGCCCACCACCCGGCACAGGTAAATGCAACAAAGGCACACTTTACACACAGCTCCCCAAGTCCCTAACGTTATTAAAGATGTGAGATTGGTGGCCTCTCAGGCATCAGAAGAGGTTTACAGGAACAGGAAACAGCATTCCCTTATCATCCAGGTTTACAGGAACAAGGACCATCATTCCCTTAATATAGAGGTGACCTGTGATGCAGACCTCACCATGACACACTGCTGCAGCCGCTTCCCCTGTTCCACCCATGATGCCATGGTCCTGCAAAACAGTGCACTAGCTGGATTCATGGAATTGAGATGCACAGAGGGTAACGGAATGGGATCGTTGGTAAGTCCAATTGCCATTATATGACACACACATGCTGCACAAGCAGAAATTGTCCCGACAATGGGGTGGGGGCTGATTTTATGAACGTGCAATGCATGCTGGTCACAGCCCTCTGCATGAAGGACTTGCTCTCTGACACAATACATATAAAGAACCTCCCCACTGGACAAGGCCCTGCAGGACAACACCATAGGATGACATACATGCATGATCCCCAATGCACTAAGAAATTTCCTAGGAGTGAAACACAAGTACCACAATGCACATGGAAACCATACCTACAGAGGCAACAGCACAGTTTTCCTGTGTGTGATGACAGCACAACACTGACAGGCAGGAATGGCATGAACACTACACAACGATTAATGTATGTTCCCAAGAGCATGGACTCTATTCCAACCTGCACAAGATAATCAGCACACTCATCAGAGCCCATGAATGAGAACCCAGTACCAGACGTCTACATGCAAAATGTTTAATGCAAATCCAGTTACAGTTTATAATTTTTCACGTCTGGTGGTAAAGTGATGTGTGAAATGGGGGATTACCTTCACATGTGACTATTGATTTCCTCAGCTCCCGTGGCTGATGACACCTGTCTGGAACCCAAGCACAGCACAGGACGAATCCTACAATATGGGACATATAAGAACCAGGCTCTGCATACAGTGACAGAAGCACAGAAAATGGGGACTAGTGATGGGTATTCTCCCTAACAACATATCCAATAGTTTACACACATAGTGTCAGATCACTGATTATTTTCTTTTACCTATTTAAAGTTACTCTAAGTGTAACTGCTTGTCCTCCAACATTCTATCTGTTTCCTACTGTGATGGCTCTCCCTAGATAGTGCTGATGGGCCGCATATCTAGGGTTTGGGGATTGAAAAAGAGATTTTCCCTATACCTTATCTTGGCTCAATCACAGTTCAATTTTATTGATCACATATAAAAAGCACAACTATCCAATTGTGTGCATTCCGCCTACAAGGTGAAGTCTACTATTGTATTCTATGGAAAGAATACCATGAATGTATACAAAATTGCTTCGTAATGTCCCAAATAATGGATTGAGTGGTACAACATTCCCCAGCAACAACTCTCTCACACACAGTCGTTGTATCGGTGGCACCCTCTTGGAGACACAAAATGTCCTTTGTTTTTAAGGGATCTATAAACGGGCCTACCGGTTTCAGTGGTGTGATAGATAAACAACTTTCTCCAGGGCCATAGCACTCACATGGTGCTGTCACAAAAAGTCAAATTGAAAGTGATAGCTGTGCACCACTCCGCACCTCTACATGGACGAAGCGGGGTGGGGAAGGGTGAGGGGTAAATGAAATAGGGATGTGACAAGAGAACACAATCAGTGGTCAGTCTCTTATGTTCTTAGTACAGACTCAATACTTTGTTTTTATGTTGTCCTTTCATGATTCTGACCCCCTATCTTACCCTCCTCAGGTGCACAACTAGTTAGCCAAGGACCAAAAATATTTCTTTAACTCTAGTTTTCTTTTACTCTTATCTCAAAACAGTTGATGTAACTTTAACGTCCCGTTGGAACCTGAAAGAGCACATAAGCGTTTCTCTTTTTGATTCATTTCATACTGAAGGGCTGCATATTTAAAGCTTACACCTTATTTTCAAAGCAGTGTCCATCTGAGGGGGCTGACACATGTCAGACCACTCCTGTCTGGTTTTCCCAATGTCTCGAATTTGATTCCGAAAAAAGCAGCCAAGGGACTCACCTGAACAGCATCTTATTGCCAGCTTCCTTCTGTCAAGGAGCAACTCTGCGTGAGTACTGCAGCTACCGAGTCGGGGGCATATTTACTTCCGCTGTCGTAGTAGCGCTCTACTGCACATGCGCGACTCGCGTCTCAAAAGCCTAGTCCATTGCCGGGCCATAGAACAGAACCACCTTCTATGTGTGGCTAATTGTGTATATCAATAAACTTATTGCGAGAATACCCTTTGCTTTGTTGCTGTTACTCTGTTTTTACACCCAATGCCACCTTAGTAGTTCTCTGGAATGTCGTATACAAAAGTATACAAGTATATATAATCATGTAGTCATGTGCACGCATCTATGCTTAGTCTCACTGGCAGTAGGCTCAGACAGGGGCGTTGCTAGGGGGGCCTAAGGGGGCTATAGCCTGTGATCTTTTGGTTGTAGCCCCGGATAGAATCTCAGGAGTTACACCCAAAAGACTAGCTAGCCCCCAGTCCCGACAGTTCCGACATCAGCGTAGCCCCGGGTCTTTTCCAGACCTAGCAACTCCCCTGGGCTCAGATGAGCGGACCCATTGGCTGCAACCTCTGTCAAGTCGGAATCGTGGAGGGCAAGAAGTTACATGTAGGGCAACTCTGCATACAGTGTACCTTTGCATAGCTCTCAACCATTTGTGTTGCAAAGGCAGGTGAAATCACCCGATTTTGTTTTTGGCGGGTGAGACGCCCATTGGAATGAATGGGCGTGCAGGCGAGTTGGCGGGTGATTCAGCCATTTACAAGGCGGGTGACACCAGTCAAAAGCGTGTGAGTTGAGAGCTATGCCTTTGGCCTACTGAAGGTACGTTTCTGGTGTCTCCATCCATGGAGCCAGCACAGGCAGGTAAAATAGTTCTAGTGACTGCCAGGCTGCACAACATGTGAAATAGGAGACATGTTCCCCTGCACTCCCTTGCTGGCACACCATCAACAATACCACAGGAATACAGATGACAACCCAAGCACACCTGGAAGTCGCAACATGTGGAAATGAATGTAAGGAAATGTGATGACTGTTGATATCAACAGACTTGTCACCATATGCAACCTTGAAAGCCAGGGATCCAAAATGCCATGACCAGCAACCGGCCACACAATATGCACTTTGCCAAAAAAAATGTAATTACTAGGACCCCACATATGAGTCAACACATGAGCAAACATGTACCAAGGGGTACATGACAGACAAATGTGTGGGGCACCATGTACTCTCCTGACAGTGAGTGCCATACACCATCAAAAAAGGTATCAACCCCACATTGTCACATATGGCTGGACAGACACTGCCCACAAAAAAAAGACAGGAATGCAGCCATCTGCACCAACAACCCAGGGGATACACTCTAGCCATCAAACTAAGACAGTGAAACACATGCACTCTGTATCACTCATAGTAATGTTGAAGGTACAGTGCTAATCCCCCACGTGAACTGTGTACAAGGAAGGTGTAACACCTACTTACGCAGATGGACACAGATCACTGACCATTCCCTGTTTTTCTTGAATCTAGCTGCCCATTAAACATGACAACTCATTCTAGGTCAATCCTCTCATTATAGGCACACAAGGCAGCCTGAGTGAAGGAATCAGAGGCAGTGCTGCAGTGTATCCACATGATGTGCCCAACATTACAGTAGATGCTGCGCTGAGCACCTCTTTTGCCACCCTACACTCCATACAACAGGCAGCAGCCACAAAATCCCAGCCCCAAAAGCAGGAACAAAGGGTTGCCTGAAAGCTCCTGCCATGTCTACCAGCACTCATTTCTCCATAGCATGATCTACACCTCCTACTACCATCAAGCTGCCTGCCCACACATCTGCTACTGCACCCATCAGCACCTTATCTGGCAAACAAGTAACTAACTACCTTGCCAGTTCAACCATCCTTCACCACAACTTTAAGCAGTGAGAATGCCTCAAATCAAGCAGGAGTAACTCTGGCGACTACTACCACCAGTCAGGCTGAATCAATCTCCAGCATGATCGCTTAATCACCTGTCAGTGGTGGGGCTGGAGGCGTCCTTCCTTCATCAACCTCTGACCCCCTTTCCAGGCCTTGTGCCCCTTGTAATCACTCCTCCCCACTCCCCTGCCTCAGGTGACCTGTAGTCACTTACACAGCATGATGATGATGATGAGGCATCCGATGATGACAATGCAGCAATGCTCCACATTGATGTCACACGCGCCCCCTCACCTGTTTGCCAACCTGATACCCTACCCAGCTATGCCTTATCTGACATCAAGGAGAGGATCACAAGAATGGAACAGTGGCAGCAGAAGATGAAACAGCTCATAGAGCTCCAGCTGCAGCAGCAGGCTGCCGTGCAAGGGACCTCCAGAGGAATAGCCAGGGAAATGGTATGTCAGTGCTGTTACCTAACTAATGAAATGTGGCAAATACTGTTCTGGGGCAGATGGTTTTGGAGCATCTAAGTGTACGCCTAATGGTGGCTGGGGCACATGCACTGCATTCACATATTACTGAACCCATGGTATATTGTTGTGCTCACCTGGTGCAGCGTTGCTTCCTGCTCTCACCTCTTCTGCTCCTTCTCCCTCGATCCATTCCATGTGCAGGAGGCTTGCCAGTGGTTCCACTGTGCCTCCTTCAGTGGCAGATATCTTGCTAGAATGAGATTGTGGACATGCACCTAAAGGGTGTTTCACCTCTTCCTGCAGACTTCAAAGTCTTGCTGTACAGTGGCCACTACCACTACCTTGTCCCGTATGTCTGACCATATTGTGGTTTTTGTGGTGGATGGATATTTTACATTGGTGAGTCCTGAGGTACATCACATTGTCAGCTAATACATGCAGCTCAGCCTCACTGAATTTTGGTTAACAGGCCTTCAATTCTGGGACCCTGATCTTGCCCTTATCTACTGGCATGCTTCCACAAAGTTTGGCCGCTGGATCTATAAGGGAGGTAGAAAATTGAGGATGGATTGTGTTTTTAAATATGGCAACCACTGAGCTTCCTGTTGACGACATGATGCTATTTATGCTCAGTGATCATTTCGCAGATGAAATTACCATTCAGAAAATCCTCCAATTTTCTGGCGGTTATGGTAATTCCACAGAAAATTGGCAGATAGACCGTTCTGAGTTACTTTTCAGGGGTATTTACTGTTGCCGGTGACAGTTTGTGCACACATCTCTCCATGGTAGTAATTCCGCCTGTCTGGCAGAATTACCACTGAAATACTAGTTGCTGAGAAAACCTCTTATGTTTCTCCATAGGCAGTAGGCATTATATTTAATGGCTGTAACTTAGTTTGTTGACATTTAATGACCTGGCCATATCAAAGGAAATATGCAGAGAAAAAATGATATATTTCTTGGATGGCAGGGGGAGATTGTATCCAGTATCCTTAATTTAGCATCATTTCCTTAAATCACCCTATCAACTATTAGTTGCAAGTCATTGTTTAAATACGTGTTTGTAGTTAGGAGGCAATTATATTCAGTGGGTTGAAAGGCTGTGATATGGCCAGACCAATTGCTAATTATTAGTAGCTGCAGAGGAAAGAGTCTTAGAATTCTTACAATGAGGATGAGATTATCCTTAGTGACTTTCAGTGGCCATACCATGTTCTAGTTGCAGGGAAAAAGTCACATTTGTATAAGAAAGGACTGTGCCATCTTTTGGTGGGCAGACCAAATACTTGTTGCAAGTTGAGAAATTGTGAAAAAATAAATGTTAAAATCATTGTGAGGCAACACAGTGCTTCCCGTCACTGTATTGTAGTGCCATATCAAATGTTAGTTGTCTTATATTCGTTGGTAGGCAGGGGGAGATTCTATTCTATGATGGTAACTGAGTCTGCAATGTGCCATTTTTGTGGCTATGTAGAAGTGACCAATTAATTTGCAGGTACAAATCTGAGATGAGTCAATGAGAGGTGGACACAGAAGGTTGTCAACTTAACACAAGCATTTTTGTATTTTGAATTGGTAGAAAATGTATTCCAACTAAAAGGTTTGGCATAACGACCTGATGAACTCCAGACCGGCAAATATCTCTAGGTACAAGTAAAAGCGTATTGATGCAACTGAAAGTCTCTCTCAGTCCAGCATTCAATCGCAGAATCATTGCTGTCATTCACAATCTGTGGGTTTAATTGCCCCATCATGTCTTTCATGGTTCTTGGCCTCTTCAGTAGCAGTCTGCTTCTTCCCATCCTGGGCTCTCCAGCTCTTTTGAGACCCTCTCTCCTGGAGCTCCAAAGCCTGGGTGAACCCATATGTTAGGCCTTGGCAGCAGCAAAGGGTAGGTCAACGTGCTGCCATTTCAAACCCCTGCATTGCCTGCATGCTGGCTGCAAGGTCGTCCACCTTCCACCCATATAAGGACCTGTCTTTCTTCTCCAAAATTCGACCATCTTATATCTCTGTCTAGCTGTGACATTCTTGTTGCTAAGGGAGCCTACCCTTTCCATCCTCTGTACTCCCCTTTTGGGTATCAGGTAATAATATCCCCACCAATAATATTGCCATATCTATGGTTGTGGGGTAATGCCATAGGAGATATGATTAGTGGGGATAATTTATGGGGTTATTGGGAATGGGGGTTGGGGGTGTCCCCCTCTCCATAAAAAAAAATATGGGGTTGCAGGGGTGTCCCCGCAGGTTCCATGGCTTAATATCACCGCAAAAATATGGCAATATTTTTGCATGGTGATATTTTTGCAGGGATATTAACACATGGAAACCCCTTTGTCTGTTCTATCACCCCCTCAATGCTCCACCATGAGCTTGCTCCTCCCCACCCCACTTCCCTATTTTAAAAATTGTATCATATCATGTATATTTCCATTCTATCGCCCCAAGGCACTGTGACTTTCCGTCAGCTCCGGTGGAATTTCTCCCCAATCCTTCCACTCCTTTCCAACTCCCGCCCATTCACTTATTCACTGCCTCCTGATTTTATTTCCTTCACGTGCTTACTCCCCTTCATATTTTGGGTGACTATTATTTCCCCCTCTAACCATCATTACCTTATCTTTCATCTCTCTTTTGTTCTTTTTCACCTCTTCTGTTTGTTGTCCTTCCCTCCTATCTGTCCTCCTTTCTCCTGACTCCTGCACCACACCCCCACCTTCTCCAAATGCCCACACTCTTCTGATAACTGATGGGGTATATGTAGCCACACAGTCCTGCCACTGGGCACCTCTCTTTCTCAACTCTGCCCATGTGTGTGGAGATTTGTACTGGGCAATGTGATTGGTTACCCTCTGCTGGACTGTGGCACTTACACAGATGAATCTGAAGTTGAAAAATAGAGATCTTTTTTTAATATTCAATTTATTTTGAAAAGGTTGACATGCACAAAATCAAGTATTACAGAAACATGAAAAGTCATGGATATGCTATATTTCACTTGGTTATGTAAAGGAGGGCGGGCGGAAGAGGACTAGGTAGAAGGTGAGAACTTCAGCCGGGTCGAGTGTCAGCTCCTGGGAATTTTGCGTTGTAGTTCGGCCTGTTTTATAATCCTGTACCCTTTGAGTTCCCCACTTATGTAGGGTAGCCTGAGTGTCATTGGTGGTATTGAGTGATATGTTAGGGGTTGGTTAAGAGATAGGTTCAGATCTGTGCAGCATCACCCAGCGTATATTGGGGACCCCTATATCATAGTTCGATCTTAAAATTGTGATTGTTTCCCTCTTAGATGTGTAGCTGCGGAGTATGGCATATTATGGTGCAATTGAACAACTAAAAAGAAAACATAAGCAGGCACACAGGAAACTGCAGAACCTGTAGTAGGAAGCCGTTTCCTGTGGCACTCATGGTTGCAGTTCATGATGGCGGTTGTTGCTCTCATTGTGGGAGGGGGATGGTGCAGAGCCTAATTGGTGGGGGCAATGCTAAATGTGGTTAGTGAATTGATGGTGGATATGTGTGAGGATTTAGATGGGGAGATAAGGGGTGGACTTCTTGCCCGCAGCTCTCCTCTGAGGTCTGTCCAGTTGCATAGTGTCTAGATCCTCTGTGCGGTTTACTTGATCTGATTTAGGTAGCGGCTCCATTGTTCTACGAAGGCTGATTCAGTGTCATTCAGCCTGGAGGTCCGTCTTTTATATGATGCAATTGTTGCTGCTTGCTGAGTCCATTCTTCCATGCTGGGTGTGCTTGGTTGTCTCTGAGACCAATGTATGCATTTCTTCGCTGTTGTTATGATTAATAAGAGCCATTTTGCGTTTGTGCCCATCAAGCTTGCCGAAGCTAGAGAAGTCATGGAAGGGAGTAATTTCAGTGGATGGTATTATCGCTGCGCTCCAGGAGTGGTTTATCATTGAGAAGATATCTGACCACTACTTTCGTAGGTGTGAGCATGACCAAAGTATGGGAGATAGTAGTTCCTCTTTCAGAGGACCTTCAACAGGCATCTGAAACGTCTTGCTTGATTGTGCCAAGGTTTGCCAGAGTCTAGTGCCAGTGGTGGAGCAGTTTGATTTGAACAAATGTAAGTCTTGCCTCTCTGAGCCCTGCTGTGCTTTGGGCAAATATCTGTGACCAGTGTTTCTCTGTATATGTGCAGTCTAACACTTTTTCCCACTTTTGTTTCAGGCTGTCAGCTGTTCTTCTGTTATATGTTGTGTTAATGAGTGTAGCATAGCTGGCTGATATTATCCACCTGTCGCTTCCCCATTTCCTAATAAGGTTTGCCAGGGGAGTGCGGGGGGCATTAAAACTGGTTATGAGCCTGCTACTGCCACTTGTACACCACTCCTCAGTTGTAGATATCGCCTCTGGTGATTTGGTGCCTTCGGGTATTCCTAATGGTCCTTACTCCCCTTTCTGTAGGAGCATATGTGTGGCTATTCTAAGGGCAGGGTTGTTCTAGAGGGGGGCTTCCATGTGGATATACGGATGTATTCCTGTTACCTCATTCAATCCCTCCCAGCTGTGCGTCAAGGTCACTGATCCTGGGTCTGAGTGGTTCCCAAGTGAAGGTTTTGATTCTCTTTATCACCAACTTGAGACATGTCGGGTCTGGTTTCATTGTTACCATCCCAAAGGCGTAGTTGAGTTTAGGGGTGATTGTCATGTTCACTACTTTTTTACCCTGATGGATAGAGTGAGTCCTTTCCATCTCTCCATTTCTCCATCAATCTTTTCCCATAGTCGTTGTAGATTGTCTTGCATAATATTCTGTATGCCAGGTTACAAAAAGGGGTGTTGGTGCATTTCTGCCTTAGTTTTGCCCATTCATTTTAAAGCCTGAAAGGGTTGAGAATGTGTTGATGGTGTCCATTAAAGATTCAATGGATTGCTTCGGGTTGGACCGTCTTAGTAATATGTTGTCTGCGTATAGTTTTAGTTCTGTTCCTCCCGATGAGAGGACCATACTTTTAATCAGCCAGTTCTGTTGTATTTCTGCTAATAGCAGGTCCGCAGCTAGTATTATGACAAGGGGCAGCAAAGGGTACCCTTGTTTCATTGCCCCGCCTATTTCAAAGGGGCTAAAGAAGTGTCCATTGCATTTTATTATGGCGTTGGCTTTGAGTAGTTTAATCTTATGATTAACCCTTCTCCTAGTCCGAACTTGGGGAGGGTCCGAAACATGTAACCCCACTTCACCCTATCAAAGTCTTTCTTGGCATCTAGGGACAGGGCTAGAGCGGGCACTCATCATATTTTGCTGACAAAAGCACATGAAGGACTTATGTTGTCTCTTGCCATCTGGTCTGGAATGTACCCTACATGAGCTTAGTCCACCAGGCTTGGTAGATGTGGCCGAAGGTGGTAGGTGAGGATTTTTGCTAATAGTTTGATGTCTATGTTTTCCTGCACTTTGTGTCATTGCTACCTGCCTTTCGTATGACTCTTATAAGAGATCAGTTGAATTCGGGAAGCAGGTTTCCTCTGTCGTTTGATTCATGGTGTAGCTTGGTAAGCAGCGGTACAATGGTGAACTCACAGCATCTGTAGAACTCTGCTGGTAGTAGGTTTTCTCCTGGTGGTTTCCCGGGCATGTCGTCTGTTCGTGCTTTACGCACCTCTTGCTCTGAAAAGGAGGAGCACCATTTGGAACTCGTGCTGTCGTTCATTTGTTGGAGTTGGATGTTTCTCATAAAGATGCTTTCCATCATGTTTTCTGGAGGAGTTTCCATCATGTACTAAGCCATGTTGCAATCTGCAAATGTATGTGTAATTTCTGTTGGTTGTGTTATCAGCGTTCCCCCATCCATAAGTAAATAGAGGATCCCAGTGGTCGATTGTTGTTTTTTAAGTTGTGCTGCTAGGCATCTTCTTGCCTTCTCCCTCTGCTCATAATGCCTTTGCCGGAGACGGAATGAGGCATGTTCTGCTTGCTTCATATAGTGTGAGCACAGTTCATATTTGGCAGTGATCAGCTTGTTCAGTTGTGGTTAGAGTGGCTTGTTGTTGAATTCAGCTTTTCAGTCACTTTATCATTGGTGCTCCTAGTTTCGTCTGTGTTGACAAGGTATGTGCCTTTAATATGCTGATGTAAGCCACTAGTGAGGCCCATAGCATTGCTGTCGAGCAGGCTGTGCTGTTGCCGAATTCCAGGAACTCTGCTACCATTGCTTGGAGGGTTTGTTGGGTATTTGTGTTGGCTAATGCTCATTCTCCATTTGAAGGTAGTTGGTTTCAGAGGTGAGATCTCCATTTTCAGATCCACCAAGGTGCAGTCAGATAGACTCACTGGGATAATCGAGCAGCCCATCAGTGCTTGTCTTAACTTCTTCAAGATAAAGAAGCAGACAATTCATGTGCCATGGACAATGGACAATATGATGCGGGTGTACTCGCCACCTCAAGGGTGTTGCAGTCACCAGGGTTACATCAGTCCATAATCTAGCAGTTCATCATACAGGATTCCTTCTTATCTTCTAAGCCCTTGTTTTTTTTTTTTTGTTGCAATGTGATTTGTCTAGGATTAGGTCTTGAACCATGTTCTAGTTGCCTCCCAGGATTAAGGGTATTGATCCTGCTTCTGATAGGAGTCAGGTAAGGCAAGAGAGGAAGACATATTGTGGTCCAGTTGGTTCGTATATGGAACACAATATGATCTTATGCATGCCTAGGTGCACTTTTATAAGGATTATCCTCCCCTCGTAGTCTTGCCATTTCCGTATGTATTTGCATCGCATAGGTTTAAGGAGCAGGATGCATACCTCACATCTTTTTCCCTTTTCATCGTCTATGCAGCTGTAGAATACTCATCCTACCCAATCTCTTTGGAGTCTCGATGGTTATGCATGGTTATGGTTATTCTGGGTTCAGATGTGTCTCCTGGAGGAACGCCACATCTGGCCTTTTGAACTTCCGGTATTATAGCACTTTCTTACTTGTTATAGCTATTTAGGCACTTCACGTTCATCGAGAGGATGTTACCTAATGATATGTCCGGGTTCAACATCAGTTTGCGGGGTAGTCACATTCTCCTGCTTTATGTTCCTGTGAGGTTTATTTATGGGTCTTACACTGCTCCTCCACATTCATGAGTGAGGCATCTCCGCATGCCATGAGGTCTCTTTCTTGGAAGAGAGAGAGCTTTGAGTGCAGTAACCCACAGAAGCAAGTGAGGCTTTCTATTCAAAACATTTGCTCTGTCCTGATATCTGCACTCCCTGACAACTTCCACTAGTGACACTCACTATGCTGCCATAAACTTGGATAGGGGATTACCACCGTGAGCAGAGCATATCTCGAGGTTCAGCACACCCAGCAAGGGCTGTTATTTCTGCATGTATGCCCATATTATGAGGATCCCTTAGAGTAAAGGAATCTGTGTTAAGTTCATGTGATACAATCCTGCCACTGGGACTGCAAATGGTGTGGCAAGCCAAGGGATGTTCCACTACTGCCCTTGGGCTCAGCATCTCTTGGAGTGTGCCTGCACTGGCTCCCACATCTACCACACTCTTAACCACTAGTTTCAGCCAGTGAGAGGGGCCCTCATGCAGAGGAGGTTTAAACAACTTCCTCTGGGGCAGACGTGGGTGGGGTTGAGTTGCACATTTAATTTACTAATGATTCAATTGAAAAAGTGCAGAGGTGAAGGCTGTGTTCCATCTCCACCTACACCCACTGGTGAGTCTGAGTATAATGGAGATCATGAATACGAAGACCAAGTTAAAAGTAGTGAAGCCTTAAAGTCAAGGCCCGCACATCAGATGCTTTTGGAAACTATTGATATGGAGTTGGAGTAGGAGGAGGAAAATGCGACAGTTTCAGAGATAAGAGGCAATGAGGGGGCTACTCTTCCACATTTATAGAAGGACATTCAAAGATAGCCTGCCAGATCTAAACACGAACAAGGTCTATGTGTGCTAGCCACAGTACCAACACTACCAACTCAAATCTGACCTTTTTGGCCTGAAGTGAGTTGGGGACCACCGTTTTCTTGCAAGAAAGAAGAAAGTCCAAAGTGTGGAAGGTCTGCAAACTACAAGACAAAAATTAGATCATCTAAACAGCTCCCCTATGCAATAAATCTGTGTGCTGGAGAAAGATTGGGACCGCATTGGGGATCTCACCTTTGAGGTGCTATATGATGCACCACCATTCACAGGACTCTCCCCACCAGTAGCCGGTCTATGTGTCCCACCCAAGTCTGTACTGTCACCTCGGAAAATGTTGCTTCTTTTTTGCCATAGATCTAGTGACTGACTTCAGTGGGGCTGACTGACTAGTTATAGATAACATTTGTGCTACTTCTATTATGTTCTTGACCCCTGGTACTTATGTTTTACAACTGCAAACATTCACAGATAAACACCTTCTACCACAAAACAGAGTAGTCTGGTTGTCATTTGTTTTGCTTATTACATTACCTTACAATGATTGTAGCATAACAAGTGGAAAAACAAGATGAAGAGCAATAATATTTTGAAATATATATGTTCGACCAACAACATTAACTGATTGTTGTGCTTTCCTAAAATTGCAAACATTTAAACAATTTCTTTAGAAATCATGCCATCAGTCCCAGTCCAAAAAGGACAATAAGATGGTAGTCAGATTCTAAATAATATCCTTTGTAACTGATCGTTTGTGTAGTAACACTTAACATCCTCCTCAAATCTCACATTTGGTGTCTACTTTATTCTCATAATTTAATATTGACATCTGATTCAGAGGTAGCTTGATTAATTTTCCATATGTCAACACAATTCCCAATTGTCAGCATTTGTGTCCCTTGCTCCCTATTGATGGGGTGGCATGGAAGACAGGACTAATGTTCCCAGCAGGGCCCTCTGCCTAGGATGGGGTGGGCGCATGCGCAATCTGAGTTTGCATCCGTGGTGCAGTGGACACATGTGCAGTTGACACCAGCTTCCTGTTCGCTCGTGGCATGGAAGACAGTGCTGCAAGGATGCCATAAAGCTGCCACAGACTTGGACAACATGCTCAACACCAGTGAATACATGATACTCGATCCCGTTTGCCCTGATTCATGTTTTCTGCACATTTTGAACTTTGCCTCTACCTGACCTTCTCCTCGATTTCCCTAGTCTGCCTGTTTATAATCACCGTCTTTTTTGGGGGGTTTGGACTCCTTGATTTCCTGCTTTTGACCCACCTTCCTGCTTTTTGGATTGTCCTCATTGTCTGCTTGAACTGCCTTGGATAAACACTGATTCTGTTTTGTTACTGTGCTTCGTTGTCCCTTCTGGATGAACTCCTTGCCCACCTGAAATTTGGACTGGTGTTGTTTTTGTCATCCTCGTGCCGTTTGCGCAGTATTCCCTCTTCCACTGGACTCTCTAAATATTTGGACCATGTTCTATTCTTTGTTATTTTTTGCTTGAGTACTTTTATTAAAGGTCATCAAAGCAGTCCATGCTTCACAGATTGTTGAGCCTTGGAATACCTGGTGCAATGTAGGCGTCCGTGGATCCCATTTCATCATGGATACAGGCAATACATACAGTGTGCACAGACATGGTAGCAGCACATGCTGATCTGTACAACATGCCAAGTATCATTGAAGCTAATTATAAACATGAAATAATCAAGTTTCAAATGCACTCACTCAATTGTTAGTGTTCAAAACATAAAAACAAAAAGCCTGGAAAGCGTTAGTTGTACAAGCACTCAGCTTGTTTATTAGTCACAAAGTATAACTCATGTAGGTAATATGCACAACTGAAATTCCAAGGCCTGATAGGCTCCTTAAACATTTATTTGTGCACATACTGATACGTGTTTCAAGAAAACCGTTCTCTTCGTCAGGGCTCTCAACGTGCATACATCACTTATTGCTGAACAAACAACACTATTTGGAATACGTGTTGTTACTACTGGGTGCAATCTGTACAAACTAATACTACTCGCCTCGACAGACAGTCCATTATCTGTTGTCTGCCACAAAATCACACATCATATGATTGTCTTGTAGCTAAACCCAAAACATGACAGTTGTTAATCCAACAAAACTATCACAAGGCTTGGTAACAATGAAATGTTTATAGGCAAACATGGACACTAGCTGGATTCTCTGCCCAGTGGCGTTTCACAGAATAGATCATGTGTTAACAGTATAGTAGTAGCTCTTGCACCAGATAATGTAGAGTTCCAGTAACATCTTGCTGGTGTCCCAGCGTAATTGCAGATCGAGCGTGTTTGTGTAAGTTAAGTTTTAGCTAATGCCCATCCCCTGCCTCCAGTTGAGGAACCAGCACTCTCAGCCAATCCCCCCACCCGTACTTGTGGTTACTACAGGGAATGCACCAGGTTTACCGACAGTTGCATATTTTCTGATTACCTTGGCTCCACTCGAAAGATCATGATCCACGAACCTTTCGCTCGTTCATCAATCAGTGTAAACTCAATATTTTAATGCCATCCTTTGGCATTTCCTGATGCCACCACCAAGCTTTTGTTCTGTCGTATTTAGGAGGAGTAGCTGCACTCTGGGCCAGTCCACTCCTGGAAAGGTATGCCCTCTTTTGCATGATTTAGATTCCTTGGTCATAGAAATGTCCAGAGTTTTCGATGCCAGGCATAAAAGGCAGGCTAGGCTTCGAGCTCCTGGAACAGACACAAGGCCGAAAGGATATAATGAGTTATGTTGCCCATTTCGATCAGTTAACTGCCGAAATGCCCTAGCCAGATGAGAATAAATCTGCGGTTTTCTACAGAGGCTTACATGAGGACAATAAGGAAGCGTTTGTTATCATTGGTGCCTTCGCTTCCCACTGACTATCCCTCTTTATTGGATTCGGCTCTACAAGTCGAAACAAGGATGATGGAAAGCAGATGCGAGAGAAAACCACCAGCATTTTTCGTATGAGCAGAGGTACCAGAACCGAAACCCAAACCCCCATTGTTATCGGGACTGCTGAGGCCGGAACAGAAATCCTTCAGATCAGGGGAGTTTGGGGACCACTCTGCCAAGAAGAAAAGGACCAACGCAGGAAGCACAACCTCTTCCTATATTTTGGAAATACCGGCCATTACTTAAGGACCTGTCCTACACGGCTTTCCAGGGCTTCGGGAAACAGATAGACTTGGTCATGAATGGAACTGCATGGATGAGTCCTGTCAGCAACATTATTATTATTATTATTATTATTATTATTATTATTATTATTATTATTATATTATCATTGTTATTAGTAGTACTATCATTCGTTTTAGTATTATTATTATTACTATTATTATAATTAGTATTATAATTATTATTATTTCAATTATTGAGTGCAGATCTGGCTTAAAAAAGCAACTGAGCATTTTACTGAGGTATACACATCAATACTCATACATAATGCAACGCTTTACAGAGATGTACAACATTATGGATGCGTAACAGAGCACATTTCAGTGATAACAACAGAACATATATACAGTGGGGAAGATACAGAGGGGGACAGAGGAGAGGCACAGCTGTACCAGGTGGCGGGGTGGGCAGCATCATTGGAGTCAGGTGGTGCGAGAGGTAACGTAATGGCCTAGGTGTCTTGGAGAATCATTGGTTATGAAGTCAAGTCAAATTCCATTCTGTAATATCTGTCCGCTAAAGTCAGTGTGGATGGATAACTTTATCATGATGCCACTGTTTTTACTGAGCCTCGGGCCACTGGCATCTGTATGGAGATTGATTTGGCTCATCAGTTGGACATATTAATACAGCAGAAGGCCACCCCTGCAGTGGATGGCAGAAATCTAATGTCTGGACCCATCGTGGAGAATACAACGTCATTGTATCTTGTCTGTCAAAGCAATTATCAAGAAATGATTACCTTTGATCTTATGGAATCAATATGGAATCCTGCTAGCAATGACTTGGCTGATCCTTCATAATCCGGCCATTGATTGGACTTCCAGGTCTGTGGAGTTTCCCTACACATATTGTTTGCAGCAGTGCTTCACATCAGAAATTCCTGTACCATCAATAGCAGGATTTAGCATTTTGTTGTCTACAGCAGTGCACTTGTTGAGTGGTGTGACTCTTTCCCCTCTCCGGCAATATGATTGACCAACAGTTCTGATAACTGATACACCTATTCCCTGCGAGCACATTTACCCACTCACAGAGGTGGAGAATCACTATCTGCAACAATATCTGAAGGAAAACCTAAAGAATAGTTGCACTCAATGTTCCTGTTCTCTGGAAACATCTCCCCTCTTTTTTGTTCCCTAGAAGGGGTGTGAGTTACATACCTGCATAGATTACCAGGCTACCAACACATCACAATCCAATAAAGCACAGTTACCCTCTCCCTTAATCAGGGTAATTCATAGAATTTCGCACAAAAGTGGCGCACGCGGCTGGAGCACAGTGTGCGCGTGCGAATGTCTGCAACAGTCACGTGTGCTAAAATCGATATCCGCGCACAGCGTATTCATGGATTTTAGCCTCCAAAACCAGCCGTGGCGCAGAGTGGCGCAGCGACCTTGCAGCTGCGCCAGTTACGCCCCCAAGAACGCCCTTGCGTAAGGAAAAGCCATCAAAATTCACAATTCATCGCAAAGGGCTGCGCTAACCCTGGACCAGTATACAGGGCTGCCAAACAGCAAATGGCGAGCGGGGAACGTGTATTACTGGGGTGTGCAGGAAGTTCCACACACGATTCCAGCAGGGTACCTTTATTACTGGGGTGCGCGGGAAGTTACACACGCGATTTCAGCAGGGTACGTGTATTTCTGGGGTGCGGGGAACTTTTACACGCAATTTCAGCAGGGTAGGTGTCTCACTGGTGTGCGCGGGAAGTTACACACGGGATTTCAGCAGGGTACCTGTATTTCTGGGGTGCAGGGAAGTTCAACATGCAATTACAGCAGGGTACGTGTATTACAGGGGTGCGCGGGAAGTACCACACGCGATTCCAGCAGGGTACGTGTATTCCTGGGGTGCGGCAAATTTTTACACACGATTTCAGCAGGGTACCAGTATTACTGGTGTGCGCGGGAAGTTCCACACGCAATTTCAGCAGGGTACGTGTATTTCTGGGGTGCGGGGAACTTTTACACGCGATTTCAGCAGGGTACCTGTATTACTGGGGTGCGCGGGAAGTTACACACGCGATTTCAGCATTGTACGTGTATTTCTGGGGTGCGGGGAACTTTTACACGCGATTTCAGCAGGGTAGGTGTCTCACTGGTGTGCGCGGGAAGTTACACACGTGATTTCAGCAGGGTACGTGCATTTCTGGGGTGCGGGGAAGTTTGACGTGCGATTTCAGCAGGCCACGTGTATTACAGGGGTGTGCGGTAAGTTACACACGCGATTTCAGCAGGGTACCTGTATTTTTGGGGTGCAGGGAAGTTCAACACGCGATTACAGCAGGGTACGTGTATTACAGGGGTGCGTGGGGAGTCCCACACGCGATTCCAGAAGGGTACATGTAATTTTTGGGGTGCGGGGAAGTTTCACACACGATAGGCCCTGTGCGAGTGGGGTACGTGTATTTCGGTGGTGCAGGGGAGTCCTACACGTGAATTGGCAGTGTGGGTCCTCCCAGGTGTTCCGTCTACACCCTCCACGGCCCCTGCAGGCAGACCACACCACAGGGGACTACCCTGCACCCATGGGCATGCCCCCCCAGCCAAGTCACATGTCACCTTGCAGTAGTGATCACCAACGCATTACCCCCTTGCACCCCCACCACACAGCAGTGCAGGGCACCTGCCAGCAGGCACACACTCATCTTCCCCAGCACCCCCACCCCCCAGCAGTGTGGGGCACCTGCCAGCAGGCCCCCACTCATGTCCCACCCATGTCCCCTTGCACCCCCACCCCCCCAGCAGTGGGGGCACCTGGCAGCAGGCCCCCACTCATGTCTCCTTGCACCCCCACCCCCCAGCACTGAGGGTCACCTGCCAGCAGGCCCCCACTCATGTCCCCTTGCACCCCCAGCACTGAGGAGCACCTGCCAGCAGGTCCCCACTCATGTCCCCTTGCACCCCCACCCCCCAGCAGTGCGGGGCACCTGCCAGCAGGCCCCCACTCATGTCCCCCTGCACCCCCACCCCCCAGCAGTGCACGGCACCTGCCAGCAGGCCCCCACTCATGTCCCACTCATGTCCCCCTGCACCCCCACCCCCCAGCAGTGCGGGGAACCTGCCAGCAGGCCCCCACTCATGTCCCACTCATGTCCCCCTGCACCCCCACCCCCAGCAGTGCGGGGCACCTGCCAGCAGGCCCCCACTCATGTCCCCTTGCACCCCCACCCCCCAGCAGTGCGGGGCACCTGCCAGCAGGCCCCCACTCATGTCCCACTCATATCCCCCTGCACCCCCACCCCCCAGCAGTGCAGGGCACCTGCCAGCAGGCCCCCACTCATGTCCCACTCATGTCCCCCTGCACCCCCACCCCCCAGCAGTGCGGGGCACCTGCAGGCAGGCCCCCACTCATGTCCCCTTGCACCCCCACCCCCCAGCAGTGCGGGGCACCTGCCAGCAGGCCCCCACTCATGTCCCCTTGCACACCCACCCTCCAGCAGTGCAGGTCACCTGCCAGCAGGCCCGGACACATGTCCCCCAGCCAACACATCATCACAATCTAGATTCCTGGCCCTTATGGCCAGCCTCCACATGCCAAAGACCCACCCAAGTATTGCACCCACCCACATAGAAATGCCAATTACATGACATAACCCCAATGGCAAGTATGTAAATGAAGACATGTCCCTCACACACGCACAATGGGTGCAAGTGAATCTCAAAACCCATATCATGACATGCATGAAACCAATGAGATAATATCACACATCGAAGTTTGAAGAAAAAAATGTATTAAAAGCAACATGAATGGAATTAAAATCAAACAAACGACAATGGAAATTAAAAAAGAAAAGCTGCATGTCTGTAAAATAATGAAAAACAACAAATCATAATCATTAACATCAGCTGTAACCGCCGGCAGGCGGATCACGCCGGCGGCCAGCTCCAAGGCCACTCTAAGGCCTGTTGGGTGCCTGCTCACCCCCTCACTCCACTCCTCCTCATCGTGGGGCGAGGGCAGGAGCCCCCCCAGCACCCCAGCCCAGCAGAGGAACCACGCGACAAGCGGGGAGGAACACGGACAGGGCCTGCCTGACCCTGTCCCCACACGCCGCCTGACTCGCCCATGCCGGGCGCAGCGCGGCCTGAAACCGAGGCTGAGCCTCATTAACATCAGCTGTAACCGCCGGCAGGCGGATCACGCCGGCGGCCAGCTCCAAGGCCACTCTAAGGCCTGTTCGGAGCCGTAGGAGCCAGGGGCCAGGATCTCTGCCCTTTCAACTCCAGGATCTCTCACTATCAGAAGCTGGAGACGCCCTCAGCCGCACTATACTGATTCTAAACATGCATGGTACATTGGCCACGCACAGCACCATGGTACCTGTCAGCTTAACTGAACTGTCTTGGTGAGTAATGCTTAACTACATAAGATGGCTAAGCTCTTATAAAAAAAATAATTGAAGCGTTACACCTACATTTGTAATTGTTGATTTTCTAACGACAGAAGCGGTAACAATCACCAGCTGCGGAAACTCTGACATTCTCTAACGCCAAACAAATTGTACGCATTTCTTAATGTGTGATTGGAGCGATCTCATTTACTGAACAGCTATCATTCTATAGTACTCAAGAAGCAAGTACAGTAGACACGTATACATGTTTACTCATACACCACAGATCCTTCTTGGTATTATTCGAAACCCACAATACAGTGGTGCGCCCCCCCGCCCATGTGGTAGTCTTTTTCTACTAACTGGTCCAACTTGCAGGGTTATTTATATGTCTGCAGCCATTTCCAGCCCAAATATGATTACCAAATTTAGGTGAACCCCTTGCGTACTTGCATCTACTTGCACATGCCTAAATGTGATTACTGTTCTTAGGTGAACCCCTTGCCTACTTGCATCTACTTGCACATGCCTAAATGTGATTACTGTTCTTAGGTGAACCCCTTGCCTACTTGCATCTACTTGCACATGTCATTTTCAGCCTAAATGTGATTACTGTTCTTAGGTGAACCCCTTGCGTACTTGCATCTACTTGCACATGCCTAAATGTGATTACTGTTCTTAGGTGAACCCCTTGCCTACTTGCATCTACTTGCACATGCCTAAATGTGATTACTGTTCTTAGGTGAACCCCTTGCCTACTTGCATCTACTTGCACATGCCATTTTTAGCCTAAATGTGATTACTGTTCTTAGGTGAACCCCTTGCCTACTTGCATCTACTTGCACATGCCTAAATGTGATTACTGTTCTTAGGTGAACCCCTTACCTACTTGCATCTACCTGCACATGTCATTCTCAGCCTAAATGTGATTACTGTTCTTAGGTGAACCCCCTGCCTACTTGCATCTACTTGCACATGCCTAAATGTGATTACTGTTCTTAGGTGAACCCCTTGCCTACTTGCATCTACTTGCACATGCCATTTTTAGCCTAAATGTGATTACTGTTCTTAGGTGAACCCCTTGCCCACTTGCATCTACTTGCACATGCCATTTTTAGCCTAAATGTGATTACTGTTCTTAGGTGAACCCCTTGCCTACTTGCATCTACTTGCACATGCCATTCTTAGCCTGAGTTGTGAATTCAGGTAAACCCCCTGTCTATCTACATATGCCAAACCGCACAATGTACCTCAGCAAGAGCCAAACAGCCACCCTACTGTATCTCCTCATACATATATTACACCTTACCATCGTCATTGCCACCACAACCATGTACCCTGCAGATAATGCACCCTGTCCAACCCTAGAAAGAAACACTAGACTACGAGCCAGACTACCCCGTCTCTACGAGCCCATCTATCACAACAAGAGACCCACCCTGCAACACACCAAAATCCACCCGAGCCACATCACACCCTGCTACAACCCCACCCAACCCAAACTCATCCCTATAACAATCCAGGATACACCCAACACTACCACTATATCCGGAGCTTTGATCAACGCCAGATCGATAATGGCCCACGCCACAGAAATAGCAGACACCTTATCCTCAAACAACCTCGACCTCCTAGCTATCACTGAATCATGGCTGCACGAAGCAGCAGGCCCAGCACTCTCAATAGCCATTCCAGAAAATTACCAAATAATCAGAATGGACAGGCCCAACAACAGAGGAGGCGGCCTAGCCATCATAGCTAAAACAAACCTCGAGCTAAGACCACTGCCCCAAACACCTCTCAAATCCTGCGAACTCCTAGTAGCCAAACTACCCATTTCCAACTGTCGCACCTTAACCATCCTTCTAATATATAGGCCACCCGGCCCCATTGGCTCATTCGAAGCAGACCTATCCAGCCTCCTAGCCAATCAACACAAAAGACACCACCCAAATATTACTACTAGGCGACTTGAATCTAGGACTAAACGACCCTGACGACAAATCAGCACAAGCCATAGCTAACATGCTAGATGAACACGGCCTAATCCAAAGAGTGCTCACCCCCACCCATAATAAAGGTAGGACCTTGGACTGGATCGCCACTCTAAACTGCGACACCATCATTACCAAAACCACTCCCCAGCACTGGACAGACCATTACCTCATTGACTTCATCTTATCTCTCAATAGAGAAGTCAACAAAGGAAAAATCATGGCACCACCACTACCCACTAGAGCAAAAAAAAACATAACCCCAGACAACCTCCTACCACTACTACTGCCAACCCTCAATGCTCTCCCCGACAATCTAAAACCAGAACTCCTAGTAGAAAACTATAACAATACCATAAAAAAAGGACTAGACATCATTGCCCCTCTAAAACTGCAAAAAAGCAAACAACAAGCCCACCTGAACACCTGGTTCACCCCACATCTGAAAGAACTTAGACTGCACAAAAGGAAACTTGAAAGCCAATGGCACAACTCCCCTACAGAAGAGAACAAATCACAACTCAAACTTTGTGCAAACAACTACAAAAAAGAAATTCTACTCACAAAAAAGAAACTATTCAATGAAAGAATCGAAAAATCGAGCTCCAACACCAGAGAACTATTTGCTATACTAAGGGAATTAGAATCCCCTATACCCCCAACAGACAATATAATTAAGGATAAAGCATGGTGCACCAGCGTCCAAAACGCCCTAACTAATAAAATCAAAAGTCTCCAAACCAAAATCGCTCTGAAAAAAGACTCTCTCACCACCAATGAAGCATCTCCCAGCAACCACGACAAAACAGCCAACCGTCCAGGCCATAATCTCTTCAGATTTACCAAAATATCTATCCCAGAAACAGAAAAAATTATAGCCTCACTTAAACCATCTAACTGCAAAGGCGACAACTGCCCTCCCCAAATAATCAAGGATGCTGCTAGGGATCTAGCCCCCTTCATAACCAAGCTGATCAACGCATCCTTCTCCTCCAACACCATACCAAGCAACCTCAAAGAATCTTGGGTCCTGCCTCTCCTCAAGAAGCAAACCCTAGACCCCGCCATTCCCACCAATTACAGGCCCATCACCACGGTGCCATTCCTGTTAAAGATAATAGATAGATTAGCATACCTGCAGATTCAGCAATATCTTGAAACTCACAAACTACTAGGCACCCACCAATCAGGCTTCAGACCGAAGCACGGCACCGAGACAGCCTTAATCGATCTTAAAACCCAGATCAATGAGATTAACGACAAAGGGAACACTGCCATGTTACTACTCCTCGATCTGTCGGCAGCATTTGACCTGGTGGATCACGCAGTCCTGTGCGAACACCTGGCCTCAGCAGCCCACTTCTCGAAAGAGGCCATAGCCTGGATCCAATCATTCCTGGACAACCGAACTATGAGGGTCTTCTCCACCCTAGCCTCAGCAGACCCCATTAAAATAACCTGTGGGGTGCCCCAAGGCTCCTGCGTCTCTCCCACCCTCTACAACATCTTTACCAAGCCCCTATTTGACAAGTTGGACAGACTGGGTGTCTCATATACCAATTATGCAGATGACACCCAGATCCTCATACCCCTCTCAGGCAACTACGCTTCAGATACGGCCTTGGTAAACAAAATATATCTCATCATTCAGGCATGGATGGCCACACACGGTCTATGTCTAAATGATGAGAAAACCGAAATCCTGCTCCTCGGATCCAATACCAATCTCAAAAAACTCAGTTCCAACTATAAGGCCTTCAACATTGATGGCAATACCATCACAGTGGCCAAAACAGTGAAAACACTAGGCTTTCACCTTGATGCAACCATGTCACTAAAAAAACAAGTCAACTCACTAGCATCCTCCACCGCCTACACATGCAAGCTAATTAGGGCATGTAGAGCCTTCCTCACCCAAGCTAGCTGCATCATCATAGCCAACGCCCTAATACTATCCAGACTGGACTATTGCAACGCCATGTACCTAGGAGCCAACAAATGCATAACCAACAAACTACAGACACTACAAAACAACGCTCTCAGAACAGCCCTCAACCTACCCTCTAAGGAACACATCTCCAACAAAAGAAGAGAACACAAATGGCTTAAAATCCATGACCGCATCTCCCTCAAAACGGCATCACTCACCCACAAATGCTTAAACAACGCAGCCCCCCCCTATCTCGCATCCAGAATAAAGAAAAAAACGTCCACCCGCCCCACCAGATCGATCAATTCCTACTGCCTGCAGGTACCCAATTTCAGACAAAAGAAAACCGGCGGCAGCAGCTTCCCTGTCCTGGCAGCCCAACACTGGAACGCCCTCCCTCTCCACATTAGGACAGACCAATCCTACTATAGCTTCAGGCGAAACACCCTCACTTGGCTGCGGGCCAATGATCCTCACGACTAACCCTGCCATCTAATCTGATCATGCCAATGCTATAACCTGACTACCATGCACAGCCTTAAATTTGTAAATATGTAAATGCAACCGAACTGCTCCTACGCACAGTATTAATATGTAAATTTGTAAACCTTCGCTCAATTATATGTATATATGCACATCCCACACAATGTAACTGTAAATGCAATGCACTTTTTCTCATGCCTATCTTATTCTGTAACCAAGTTTTTAAGTAATCCTATCTTCCTGACCTCTGTTGCGCCCTGTTACCTCTGGGTTTTGCGCGCTATACTAAATAAATAAACAAACAAACAAACAAAGGAAAGGTGTCCAAAGTCACAGTTCCAAAAATGAAATCCAAGCGAAAAACAAAAGTGAAAACCATTGCTCCATGGGGAAATCCAAACAAAAAAGTGGAATCCAACAGTCAACTATACACAGATGAACAATCCAGGGTCCATGATCCCAACTGAAGAAATGAAACCTATCAAAAACTCCTACCTAATAAAAAAAACTATATACAAAAATGTGCTCCATTGTCCAAAAGGTCCAAAATAAAGAAAATAACAAAGGAAACCAAATACTAACTAAATAACTATTTACAAGGGCAGCGGGCAAGTCCAACGGCTCACATGTTGATGTTCTGGGCCAGGGCATCATCGAACTCCTGCTCGATGTCCCGGAGGTGGTCCTCTTCCATGGCCCCGAGGGTTCGCAGGGACGATGACATCTGGAACTACAGGTCCCTGTGAATGGCATCGAGGCACTCGGCCCGCCTCAGGGCCCTACGCATGGATTTCTCCGCCTTGACCATCGTGAGCCGTGCCTCTTCCGCCCGCTGCCGCTCCGCATCTATCGCATGGCCCAACCGCTGCCACACGGAAGACACTTCCCGTCCAGGGTCCTCCAGCCCTCCGGCCGATGCCTGCCCCTCCGATGATGAAGGCCCCGAGCCATCATGGCTCCCACCTTGTTGCTGCTGCTGCTGTGCCGCTCCCTGTGCCCTGGCTCCTGCTGCCTGCACATCCTCCTCCAGCTAGGGTGCAGTTGTTGAGGTGCCCACCCCTGATGGACGTCCGACTCCCGACTGTGGCAGGGATGTGTCCTCCACCAGCCTGGCCGCAGGGTCAGAGGCAGCTCTACAGGGCACCCAGGTGACACATGGGTTGGAAGATGGCACGGAGGACGACTGGCGCATAGGGGGTTCAGTTGAGGAGGGGGTCGGAACAAGGTCCACAAAACGGAGAAATCCGGCCATGGTGAGCTGTCCCAGTGGGTGAACGCGGTCAACAAGCCATGAGAGAAGACGTGCAGTCTCCTCATGAAAAGACTGCAGGTCAGCTTGCATGGCACGTTGACGCAACGCCACCCCACCCAGGACAGGCTCAACCCGGTGCCGGATAGCTACATCCGCAGGGAGAGGAAGGCCAGTTGGTGTAAGCCAATCCCCTTCCTGTGAACGGGTCTGGACGTAGGTATCCCTGCAGGTGCAAGATGATGCAGTCACAGGATGGGGGACAGGATTACACACAGGCACCTCCACGGCGGCCTGTGCTGCCTCCTGTCCCTGCCCCTGCACTGCACCACTAGCACCAGTGGAATCCCCACCTCCAGACCCCGTCTCTGTCCCTTGCACGGCCTCCTCCTCCACCAAACCACCCACCAACCTGGATGACTCCGTGCCACCTTCCTCCGTTGGGCCCTGTGGGGTCTCAGCTGCCCCTTCGGCTGCCGAGGAGTACAACTCCAACCTCCGCCTCTTGGACCTCCCCTGGGCAGCTGCGACCTGGGACGCGGCACCAGACTCTTCACTCCCCAACGAGATAACAACCTGGGAGGGGAGCCAGGCCTTGCGTCTCCGGCTGGCGGTGCGATCCCTGCCGCTGTGCTCCACAGCACCTTCTCCGCCCTCTTCGTCAGTTGACGCTGCAGACAGGGAGAGATAGGAGACAGGCATCAGGGCACTGTACAATGGACTCATACACACATGACAGTTGTACATGAGTGGCATTGTCATTCTTCAGACATGGCATCACAATCCCCAACACACATGTCATTGCAACTCACACACATGAGCTATTCCACAGCCATATTGCAACAGCCAGCACCATCCATACACATACAAACAGCATGAGCAGCCAAAGGTGAGCCAGACATCACATGAAACACAGGGAGTGCACTAGACATGCACACATGCCACCACAATTACATGCATGTGTGTAAAGACCGGTAGGGGGTGTCTGTACTTCTGCTCTCTATGGTAGAGGAGAGGCACAGAAGACCCCAGCCAAGATTCTCTATAAGGTAGCAATGGACGAGCAATCAAGGCCTAGCTTCTTAGGAGGTGATGCAGGCTGGTTCTTAAGTACAGTGTAGTCCCCGAACCCACACAAAGGAATGTCCACACACTGTATTACTGAAAACACAGTCTTTATATAATTAATATTCAAAAGTATGTACACGATCACAATAACGCACTTTGTACTTGGAAGTCAATAAGGATAAATATATACACGTCTAGAGTGGTACCACTAATGTTATCAAATCTCATTAAAGTGCATCAACTGTACGGTTAAAATGCCACACAGATCAATAACGAGTAAACCAGCAATAGAGATAGGCAGGAACGTAAGATGGTTGAAACAATAGGCAGAATGCTGACCCCTACCGCTAGGCACAGTTCTGCGTGGAGATCCCCCCACCTGGGCAACCTGTAAATAAAGATATATAGCACAAGCCCAGTCCATATATTGTCCGATAGTCTTACTTCTTCCTATTAAGGTTTTACCCCCCCAATGTACCTGGTGGAGTAGAGTTCTCCGACGATGCACCCACCGATCCTTCTTGAGTGCCTCCCTTTCAGGCGGGAGCCACGGATCGTCGAGAGGTGTCGGGGAACTTGGCGTTCGGTGTCAGGGAATTGACAGCCCTTCTTGAGTGCCCTCCCTTGAAGGCGGGAGTCACAGGTCGTCGAACGTCCGACAGTGAACAGGGTGAACTACGGAAGGGAAGTGACAGCTTCTTTCCTAGCGGTGCTTGTTGATGACAGAGCGTCGCTGTCCTGCAAGGAAGAGGCCTGCGGGGCACCTCGGTGACAATAGTTCTGGACCGCAAAGAGATGATGAAGAACTGTGGCCCAGCAAGGGCGTCGAGTCATCGGCGTCTCTGCGGTCTGTAGGTGGTGGGAAACCCACCGTTGGATGCTCCTCAGCGCGTCGACGGTCGGGCCTTCTCCAGCGGGAGACAAGCAGGTGATGATGCAGACGAGAGCGTCCGATGATCAATTGAAGTTCTTAGGCAAACGGGAGCACGGCGGCTCCGGTCCGCGATGGCAGTCGTCGACAGTGGTGGACAACAGTCCGGGTGCTTCTCCTTGGAGTTCCGCAGCAGTCCCCGTATCGGGTCGGCAGCCTGTCGAAGGTCTGTCTACCAGGGAGCGTTGGCAAAGATCAGCTGTGCACGATGGTCCCTCGTAGCTTGGGAAGAGGGCGCCTTACCAGGTCCTCTCTGGGTCAGTCCTTGGAGGCAGCAGCTTTCAGATTGTGAAGGAGAGCAACAGCAATTCTTCTCATCCAGCAGGGCTTCAAGGTCAAGCGTCAGTTAATCCAGTTACTTGTCGTAGTGGACTTCAGCTTCTAAACACGATTCCTAGAAGTGAGAGGTCCCCAGATGTACTGTTGATCTCCTATTCATTCCGCTGGGTCACACTCAAGCATCCAATCACGACTACGGGCATTCATGCAGGCAGGCAGCCAATCAGGCACACGAGGTATTCAGGCCATTCACTTCTCTCCAGACACTCACAACAAGTTATGTGTATTGGGACAAGTACCAAGCCATTCAACACTCCAAGCTGCATTCATACCGGTTTCGGGCAGGGTTGTCTCAGTCATTGTGTCAGCCACCAGATACTAGACACTCACAACACAGAATGCATATTCGTCACACACTCTATTCACCCAGGTCCCACCCACAGGAAGTACCCACAACATACATCACCGGGAAGGCTCCAGCTACTCTTACTGGGCCTTCACAACAACACCATATATGGCACTTCCATCCAACAGCCAGTCAGGGGGAAGGGACAGAGTCAGGGCTTCCCAGGACTTTGGGAAAACAAGGTAATGGGTAATAGAAAGCAAGAGGCCACCAGGGCCATCTTGTTTTCCATCAGGAATCAACTGATCCCAATGGCAAGGCCGGGGTATCCCAAAATGGAGGATACTCCGCGCACCTGTCAAATGCAGCATAGAGCTGCCACCAGACCATACCCTGCTCTGTGGGCCATCCACAGGTGCCCAAAAACATACACTAGGGGCACCGAGTTGTACCACCACCCATCGGTGCCATAAGGGTATCCTATGGGTCCGTTCACCAAACCAAAAGAAAGAGAGCCGCACCGCCAGGAGTCCCACATGAACTCTTGCGTGGAAAACACGACAGAACACACGATAAAAAGCAGTAAAGGACAAGGATACAGAGGCCCTGTCCCTCCGATGCATTTCCAGCATCACAGCCGCCCCCCCCAGACTGAGGTGGAGGGTGCCTAATCTCCCACGGGATAGACACCCTCATCCAGACGGTCAACATACCTTCTGGAAAGGCCATCTGCATTATTGTGACTCTTCCCTGGTCAGTGCTCTATGGTGAAGTCTAGCCCTTGCAGGCTAATGGACCACCTGAGCAGTTTCGGGTTCTCACCCTTCATCTGCATAAGCCACTTTAGGGGCTTATGATCTGTTTGGACCTTGAAGGTACACCCCGTAAGGTAGGGCCTAAAACGCCTAAGGCTCCAAACTATACTAAAACATTCCTTTTCAAAAGTAGCCCACCTAAGTTCTCTACCCTTGAGTTGTCTACTGATAGATATGATAGGATGTTCTCTCCCTTTGTCATCTAACTGGGACAAGACAGCTCCAATTCCAGTGTCGCAGGCATACGTCTGGACGATAAAGGATCGGCTGTAGTCAGGCTCGCACAACACGGGTGCCCGACACAGACTTTCTTTCAAGCCTTTAAAGGCCCTCTGACAGTCTTCAGTCCAATTGACCTTCCTAGGCTGCTTGGGTGAAGTCAGAGCTGTCAGTGGTGCAGCTGTGGTTCCATAGTCTGCCATGAAATTGCGATAGTACCCAGTGAGACCCAAAAAGGCTCTCACCTGGGTTTGAGTAGTGGGAGTCTCCCAGTCCTGTACATCCTGTACCTTACTGGGGAGAGGTTGGATTTGACCCCCTCCTACCTCATGACCAAGATACGTGACTTTCCCCTGAGCTATCTGGCACTTGGTGGCCTTGATAGTGAGGTTAGCCCTCTTTAAGGCCTGCAACACTCTACCCAGATGAGTCAAGTGCTCTTCCCAAGTGGAACTGTAGACGGCAATGTTGTCTAAATAAGCCACACAAAAGGCTTCCAGGCCACTGAGAGCATGATTGACCAATCTCTGGAAGGTGGCAGGGGCATTCTTCAACCCAAAAGGCATGACCCTAAACTGGTAGAGTCCCTCTGGTGTTTAGAACGCCGTCTTTTCCTTGGCATGGTCCGTCAGAGCTATTTGCCAATAGCCTGAGGTGAGGTCAAAGGTGCTCACAAATTTGGCAGCACCTATGGTGTCCACAAGCTCATCAGCCCTGGGCAAAGGGTGCGCGTCAGTTTTGGTGACGGCATTGACTCCTTGGTAGTCCACAGAGAACCTACAATCCTTGGTACCAGCCTGGGAACTTGCCTTGGGGACAAGGACCACTGGACTGGACCAGGGACTGGTTGAGGGTTCAATAACACCCAGATCCAACATCTTGGCGACCTCAGCCTGGATGTGGTTCTTAACCGTATCTGACATTCGGTAGCTCCTGCTTTTGACAGGCACTCTGTCACCAGTGTCAATCTTGTGCTTACACCACGGTGTAAGGCCTGGCGTCAGCGAAAACAGAGAGGCATACTGCTGGAGCAAAGTCCTGCAGGCCCTCTGCTGCTTGGTTGTCAAATCTGGAGAGAGCTGTACTCCCTCCACTGAGCCATCCTGAGGGTTGCTATGCAGTAAATCAGGAAGGGGCTCACTCTCATCCTCTTCTTGCTCTGAAGCCAGCAAGAGACATGATACTTCTGCTCGCCTGTGGAACGGCTTGAGCCTTTTAACATGGAATACCTGAGGGGCTACCCCTGGGATTCCCATGTCAACCAGATAATTGACCTCGCCCATCTTGGAGACTATCCGGAAGGGTCCAGTCCATTTATCTGCCAATGCCCGAGGCTTGGTAGGCTCCATCACGAGGACCTCCTGTCCCGGAGTCCACTCCACTTGCGATGCTTTAAGGTCATGCCAGTATTTGTTCAATTCCTGGCTGGCCTTGAGATTCGCCGTTGCTTGTCCCATCATCCGTGTCATCCTCCGTCTGAGGCCTAACACATAGTCCCCCACTTGCTTGGCGGGAGCGGGAGGGGCGGCTTCCAAGCCTTCTCTGATCAAGGCGAGGGGCCCCCTCACGGGATGTCCAAAGAGCAACTCAAAGGGGCTGAAACCAACACCCTCTTGAGGTACCTCTCGGTAAGCAAACAGCAGGCATGGCAGGAGGAGGTCCCATTTCCTCCTTAGGGGCTCTTCCAAAGCACCTAGCATGCCCTTGAGAGTTTTATTAAACCTCTCAGCCAGACCATTGGTCTGGGGTGGTAAGAAGTGGAGAACTTGTAGGTTACCCCACACTCTTTCCACATGGTTTTCATGTAACTAGACATGAAGTTAGATCCTCGGTCAGAGACAACCTCCTTGGGAATCCAACTCAGGTGAAAATGCCCAGGAGGGCCCGGGCAACAACCTTGGCAGTAACAGTCCGAAGGGGTATAGCCTCAGGGTACCTGGTGGCATGATCTACCAAAACCAGGATGAACCGATGTCAACCTGACGTGGGAGAGTCAAGGGGACCGACGATGTCGATGCCCACCCTCTCAAACGGTGTGCCAACCACTGGCAATGGCTGCAGTGGGGCAATGACACTGCCTCCAGTCTTGCCAGACAACTGACAAGTTGGGCAGGTCCTGCAGTGGGACTCCACTTCTACTCCCATCCGGGGCCAGTAGAAATGGGCAGAGAGCCTCTGCTTAGTCTTCTTGGTACCAAGATGACCAGCCAAGAGCACCTCATGCGCCAACTGCAGTAGGAAGGGCCTGTAAACCTGGGGTACCACCAACCTCTTGAGTGCACCAGGTTCAGGCTTAATGGGCTCACTAACAAGGAGCTCACCCTCCCAGTAAATCCGGAAAGTCCTAGGCACTTCGCCTTGTGCCTGGGACAGGGCATGTTTCCTCAGACCCTCGAGAGAGGGACACTCTCTCTGTCCTTTACAGAAGTCTGCCCGGGAGGGTCCCCCTTCAGCCAACAAGCATTGAAGATCGGGGTGATCCTCCGGGTTGAGAAACTCTCCCACAGGAGAGTATTCTGGCTCTTCTCCCACAGGAGTTGAGACAGGGTTTACCACTGGACCCAGCCCATCCGGAGCCTGGATCCCAATGGGTGCCGTAGGAACAGCAGGAAGAGAAGGGGCTCCCTCCACAGAGGTGGCCTTCTTGCTCTTCCTTCGTTGTGCCTTAGGCCGTGCCTTCGGCTCGGGTACCTGACTCACAGCCAGACCCGGTGTCACCTGTGACCTAGTGACCGCAGCAGCAGTCATGGGAAGACCATCCGTGATCAATCCCAACTCGACTAGATCGTTACCTAACAGAATGTTAGCAGGGACGTTGTCCTGAACCAGGACAGGAAGCTTTGCTGTCTTGTCTCCAATTACAAGTGTGATTCGGGCTACAGGCGATAATTTGGGAGGCCCTCCAGCTAACCTGGTGGTTCTCAGAGGAGCATCTACATAGTCCTCTGGCTTGAGCAGGGTCCTGTCCACCACTGTCATGCTTGCCCCAGTGTCTCTTAAACCAGTAGAAGGCTGGCCATTCAGGAGGACACTTCTCAAAAATCTACGGGTGTTCTGTGGGATAGTCGCCAGTACTTCCGCGTACTGGTCCCAGGCCCCAAGGGACACTAAGGAAATCTCTACGGGAGCACCAAAAGTGATTCCGGTAGAGGAGGGGAGGACGGTGGCCTCCACCTCAGACATGGGGTAAGGGTAGGTCAGGCTGACAGCCTGTACTCCGAGTGCCTTACCTTTACACTTGGAGTCACCCCTTTTGTAATCCAGAGCCCCACAGTCCCAACAAGTGCCGGGAGTGCAGGGTACGGTACTGGAACCACCAGGAGCCTGCTTTGCAGCAGGTGGACCACTACTCTTATTCCCACCCACAGATGACTTATCCCCACTAGATGTTTGGGTCTTAGGAGAGGAGGGTTTAGGTTTATTCGACTGTTACTGCTTTTGGGACTCCTCAGCTTTCTGAGAGGCCCCCTTTTCTTTGTCCTTGTCCTTCCCTCTGGAGTCCTTAGGGGACACCCGGTGGGAGATCCACTTGTCAGCCAGCCTAGCCAGCTTAAAGGGATCCAAAATGTTATGGTCAGCAACATACTGACGCAGCTCCGGTGAACAGGCTTCAGAAAAATGCTCAAAAAACAACAGGTGGGACAATTCAACAAAAGTTTTCACCTTGTAACCGTCAATCCACCCCATCATATTCATCTGCGCAGTACTCACCCAGTCGACCCAAGACACATTCTCTCTTTTCTTAAAATCCCTGAACCTTTTAAGGTATTGGGTAGGTGTCTTGCCAAACTTGGCAATCAAAGCAGATTTCATACACTCATACTGACCCCGTTCTTCCACACTCTGCTTCAGAATACAGTCATATCCAGTTTGAGGCACTGTGCTTAGCAAACACTTAGCCCAATCTCTTTTGTTAACATCATGAATTGCACAAGCCATTTCAAACACTTCAATCCATTGGAGGATATCAGAACCCTCCGAAAACACACCAACCTAATCCTTCATAAATTTAGCGGCTGGGGACCTGACACTCTCACTGGGTTTCGCTGAAGTCTCCACTCGAGCTTTCTCTAGCTGGATTCTCTGACATTCAGTGTCCTTGTCTTTGAGTTCAAGATCCCCATTCTTGAGTTCCACTTGTTGTGCCAACTCCTCCTTCTTAAGCTCAGCATCTATTTCCAACTTGCGAGATTCAAAGGCCAATTTCAACCTTAATAACTCAAGTTCCAATGTATTGCTGGGGTTCGGAACAGAGTCAGCAGGAATGGTGGCATTCCCAGAAACAGATTCAGTAGAAACCCCAGGGGCAGAGTCCTCATTGGTTGCATTCCCCCCCTCATCAAGAGTTTCACCATCGGTCTGGTAGTCCACCAGGGCAGCTATCAGCTCAGCCCTAGACTTATCCACAAAGTCTACCTCCCTGGCTTCACAAGCACTCTGGAGAGCCTCTAAGCTCATCCGAGTCAATTTACCATTTGCAATAGACTCCATTGCTTGTAATGCAGTTATTTTGTACACACCCAAACCTTAATCAAATAAAGTGCAGATATTTTGTAAGTGGCTCGGTTATACACTGAGTCTTAAAACCATAAGCATCCCACCGCTGCCACCAGTGTAAAGACTGGTAGGGGGTGTCTGTACTTCTGCTCTCTATGGTAGAGGAGAGGCACAGAAGGCCCCAGCCAAGATTCTCTATAAGGTAGCAATGGACAAGCAATCAAGGCCTCAGGAGGTGATGCGGGCTGGTTCTTAAGTACAGTGTAGTCCCCGAACCCCCACAAAGGAATGTCCACACATTGTATTACTGAAAACACAGTCTTTATATAATTAATATTCAAAAGTATGTACACGATCACAATAACACACTTTGTACTTAGAAGTCAATAAGGATAAATATATACACGTCTAGAGTGGTACCACTAATGTTATCAAATCTCATTAAAGTGCATCAACTGTACGGTTAAAATGTCACACAGATCAATAACGAGTAAACCAGCAATAGAGATAGGCAGGAACGTAAGATGGTTGAAACAATAGGCAGAATGCTGACCCCTACCGCCTGTCTGTGTGGAGATCCCCCCACCTGGGCAACCTGTAAATAAAGATATATAGCACAAGCCCAGTCCATATATTGTCCGATAGTCTTACTTCTTCCTATTAAGGTTTTACCCCCCCAATGTACCTGGTGGAGTAGAGTTCTCCGACGATGCACAGACCGATCCTTCTTGAGTGCCTCCCTTTCAGGCGGGAGCCACGGATCATCGAGAGGTGTCGGGGAACTTGGCGTTCGGTCTCGGGGAATCGACGGCCCTTCTTGAGTGCCCTCCCTTGAAGGCGGGAGTCAAGGGTCGTCAAACGTCCGACAGTGAATAGGGTGAACTACGGCAGAGAAGTGACAGCTTTGTTCCTAGCAGTGCTCGTCGATGACAGAGCGTCGGCGTCCTGCAAGGAAGAGGCGTGCGGGGCACCTCGGTGACAATAGTTCTGGACCGCAAAGAGATGACGAAGAACTGTGGCCAAGCAAGGGCGTCGAGTCGTCGGTGTCTCTGCGGTCTGTAGGTGGCAGGAAACCCACCGGTGGATGCTCTTTGGCACGTCGACGGTCGGGCCTTCTCCAGCGGGAGACAAGCGGGTGACGATGCAGACAAGAGCGTCCGATGATCAATTGAAGTTCTTAGGCAAACGGGAGCACGGCGGCTCCGGTCGGCGACGGCAGTCGTCAACAGTGGCGGACAACAGTCTGGGTGCTTCTCCTTGGAGTTCCGCAGCAGGCCCTGTATCGGGTCAGCAGCCTGTCGAAGGTCTGTCTACCAGGGAGCGTTGGCAAAGATCAGCTGTGCACGATGGTCCCTCGTAGCTCGGGAAGAGGGCGCCTTACCAGGTCCTCTCTGGGTCAGTCCTTGGAGGCACAGCAGCTTTCAGATTGTGAAGGAGAGCAACAGCAATTTTTCTCATCCAGCAGGGCTTCAAGGTCAAGCATCAGTTAATCCAGTTACTCGTCGTAGTGGACTTCAGCTTCTGAACACGATTCCTAGCAGTGAGAGGTCCCCAGATATACTGTTGATCTCCTATTCATTCCGCTGGGTCACACTCAAGCATCCAATCACGACTACGGGCATTCATGCAGGCAGGCAGCCAATCAGGCACACGAGGTATTCAGGCCATTCACTTCTCTCCAGACACTCACAACAAGTTATGTGTATTGGGACAAGTACCGAGCCATTCAACACTCCAAGCTGCATTCATACCGGTTTCGGGCAGGGTTGTCTCAGTCATTGTTTCAGCCACCAGATACTAGACACCCACAACACAGAATGCATATTCGTCACACACTCTATTCACCCAGGTCCCACCCACAGGAGGTACCCACAACATACATCACCGGGAAGGCTCCAGCTAGTCTGACTGGGCCTTCACAACAACACCATATATGGCACTTCCATCCAACAGCCAGTCAGGGGGAAGGGACAGAGTCAGGGCTTCCCAGGACTTTGGGAAAATAAGGTAATGGGTAATAGAAAGCAAGAGGCCACCGGGGCCATCTTGTTTTCCATCAGGAATCAATTGATCCCAATGGCAGGGCCGGGGTATCCCAAAATGGAGGATACTCCGCGCACCTGTCAAATTCAGCATGGAGCTGCCACCAGCCCATACCCTGCTCTGTGGGCCACTCACAGGTGCCCAAAAACATACACTAGGGGCACAGGGTTGTACCCCACCCATGAGTGCCATAAGGGTATCCCACGGGTCTGTTCATCAAACCAAAAGAAAGAGAGCTGCACCGCCAGGAGTCCCACATGAACTCCTGCGCGGAAAACACGACAGAACACATGATAAAAAGAAGTAAAGGACAAGGATACGGAGGCCCTGTCCCTCCGATGCATTTCCAGCATCACAATGTGTACACCTCCGCCAACTGTCGCAGTGATGGGATGGGCATCCATGTCACATCTGGCAATCAGTCTTCTACATATCAGTCTCACATGCATCCATGTTGCATCACTGTTGCACCCATGTCAAATACACACACATGCACATGTACACGGTGCAGATACATGCTGCTGGAACCAACATCCATGTGTGACATCACAACCATGCCAACTTACATACACAGTAATCAAAACATGTGTGCTCACACATCTGCATTTGCCCTGCATGCTTACCCACACATACACCATCCATGTGTCTCACACATGAAAGGACTTGCATGTGTCAGCCTCACAGCCCTGTACATACACATCCATACATGGCCCTACAAAACCACATGCACAACCTGCACACTACTGGCACACCACCACACGCAGAGCTTCCAATCAGTATGCATGTACACTTACCGCTCGACTCCAGACGGGTCTGCCTCTCAAGGACCTGGACGTGGAGCACTGGGCGTATGCGTTCCAGGACCCTCATATGATTTTCCGACAGGTGGCCCCGGCGCCCCTTAGCATCCGCTGCCTTCAAGAGGCGCCGGGCCTTGTTGAGGGTCCTGGACCTGAAGTCCTCCCAGCGCTTCTTGACATGTTGGAAGTCACGGACTGCAACCCCCACCGCGTTAATGGCAGTCACGATGTCCGTCCATATCCGAGTCCGTCCTTCCTTGTCGGCGGCCGACCTTCCGAAGAGGGCATCATACTGCCCCAGGACTTGCTCCACCAGGACACCAACTTCGGTAGCAGTGAAGATGGTGGCCCTCTGCCTCTCTGGCTGGGGGTTGCCAGTGGTGCCAGATGGTGTAGTGCCCGACATGGCAACCCCAGTGGCAGGTGTGGGTGGGCAACTGGGTCCAGGGGCTGGGCTGTGGAGCGATGGAATAGCAGTCCGGAGTCTTCGGTTCCAGCAGGGGTGGTCACAGCAACAGCACCCCGGGCTGACGTGCAGCCAGCCAATGGCAGGGCACGTGGGCAGCAGGCAATCAGGCAGCAGCAGATGGCAGGTTGGAGCGTGCTTGGGGCTCTGGGGGGCAGTGATTCGGCCTTCTGGGCAGGAGCGTGGTCTTCCGTGTGTGAACGTGTGGCCAGCTTGATTCGGAGTGATTTGGCACGTGAAAATCTAGCACGTCAGCGTGTAATTCGAGGAAAGGCCCTTAGCGCGTAAGCGCGTCAGCACGCATACACGATTTTATTGGACCAAAGGCCCTTAGCACGTAAGCGCGTCTGTGACGTGCGAACGCAGCCGTTTCCCTGAAACCGGGTGCATGTTACACGTCCAAGAACTGCACGTCCGAGTGTCAGCTCATGTAATTGGAGGTTAGGGCCTTAGCGCGTATACGCGAAAGTGACGTTGGACGTGTGGGCCGGTTCAAAAGGCACGTGTAGGACGTCATTTCCTTGTACGTGCTTTTCGTGGAGAGCGAGTGGGTGAATTCTGTACTTCTTGTCGGTTCACAAGCGATTTACTTCACAGCGTTTCTAGTTCATACTCCCTGTTACCTCTGACAGCTTTTTTCTGATTTTCTGTTGGGCCTTTTTCCTCAAACAGCGTTCACTTCTTCTTTTGTCCTGTCTCCTCAGACAGTTTACAATTCTTCTTTTGGCGGGGGTGTTGCCATCGTGCACACGCGCGTATTTTTCACGCTCATTTTCCAGGCAGACAGTGAGTCGCGCACGTATTTACCAACTGTGCTTGCCCCATGTGTCGCGTACCCCTTCAGAGGTCATTGTAGGCTGCGTGTAACACGCGTATGTTCATTTTTGTGTTTTTGAGTGCCACAGCGTAGTGCGGGTTCATTTTTCCACGCACGTGGTCTACGAGGGGTTGCCTGCACGTTATTTTCTGTTTTTGGGGTGCCTGTGCGTTGCGTGACCCGTCATCTTTCCCCAGGGGTCACATACAGCCTTGCTAGAGCACTAGGGTACGAATTCCATCTAGTACCCTACCCCTTTGACACCCAATTGCCCAGGACAATAGTTTACTGCAACTCCCATACGCACAACAACATCAGTGCCATGGTTGGGAGGCGACCAAGCGGTAAGGGTGGCAAAGGTGGCAGAGCCTCAAGAGGTGGCCGTGGTGGGCGCGGTAGGGGACGTGGCCGGGATTTGCAGGTTACCCCTAGACCCCCATGTGTGGAGGACCAGTCAGGGACACCCATGCCCCCCCCATAGTTGAGGGAAACGTGGCTGACACCATCTCTGCTCAGCCCTTGTTGGACCGGCCCATTGTGGCACCTGACCTGGCAGAGGGTGACTCCCAGGCTGACTTCCAGGTCGCCAAGTCTAGGCCACGTGTGGCGGAGCAAGTTGGTGTCAGCAGGCCACGTGGATCAGGGGCAGCTATGTCATATGCTGTCCCGAGTAGGCAGGGTGGGGAGGCTGCAGGGGCAGCTGCAGCTCCATCCACCCCAGCTCTGGCTCTCCCAGCCAGGGCAGTGTTGGTCCCAGTCCATCTTGCTAACGTTCCCCCTGACTACGTAACACTTCAGCCAATGCCTGCACCAAGTCCCATGCTCAGTGTGCATTCCCACACTCCAACTACCCAGTCCACCGGTACTCCTGCCTCTAGTGGCCAGAGCGGCGTAGGCCACTCAGGATTCCCACCACCTTCCAAAAAAAAGAGGAAGAGTGCTCGTCCACTACAGACTGATACCCCAGACACGGCTACGCAGTCCGGCACGCAAAGGAAGCCTAGCTTCAATGATGCCGAACGTGATGCACTTGTGCAGTATGTGTCCGCACATGACAGCGAAATGTTGATCACTTCAGGGTGCAAGACCACACCTGCCCGACGTCAGGCACACTGTCAGACCGTCGCGGACATCATGAGTGCCCTTGGATCAGTGAGGCGCACAGCTGGTGAGTGCTACAAGCGCTGGAATGACCTTAAGCGCAGGGCAAAGAAAAAGCTGGCCTCAAGTCATGCCGCTACTCTGGTGACTGGAGGTGGGTCTCCACAAGAGGACATTGAACTCACTGTACATGAGTCTGTTGCTGGGACCTACGTCACAGAGGAACAGATCCAAGGTGTGGGAGATCTGCCAGATTACGAGGCATTGTCCCGTGAGTGCACATGCATGTGTGTGTGATCCATGTGTATGTTGTGTGTGTGAGGGGTTCTGATTGAGAGCCAGGTGAGGGTGTGTGTGCCTGAGTTGTTTGGGTCACCCATGGCTTCATCCAAAACATTCTGCGCCCCTGGATTTGGGTATTACAGTATCCCTTCTGCCCACAGTAGAATTTTTGTGCAACATCACGCCAGTTGCCCTTGAAGTGGCATCTTACAACAACATTGTTCCGTATTTCTCATTGTTCATTCAGGCTGATTGTTTCGATCCCCCCAATTTCACTACGCATTTCTCAGCCCTATTGTCAAACGATATGTGACATGCCTATGGTACATGCCATCTGTGTGATGGCATGTGTCATTTATGTGGATTGGACATGCCACTCACAGGCCAATGTGTGATGGCTCTGCTAGCCAGCATGCAGCTAATGTGTTGCTCTTCCATCTTGGTGTCATCAGTGTCTGACATTTTCCTCCCCTTCAAACTCAGTGACAGTGCATGCATGGGAGGGTTATAGTCATGTGGGACATGTGTCAATCAAGTACTGGTTCTGTAGCTTGTGAGGCCTAATTGTGTGCCATGGTGCTAATGCCTGTTTCCATTTTTTGTCTTTCATGTTTCTGCAGGGGATGACGCACTTGATGCTGTTGAGGGTGAGGAGATGGTGCAGACCCAGGAGAGATCTCAGGCACGACCGGGCACCAGTGGGGTACGGGGTTTGGTGGTGGGTGAGAACCCACTCTTGCTGCAGACCGTTCTCTCCAGGGGTGTCTCTGAGTGCACCTCCCCAGACCTCTTTTCGGTGTTGATTCGGATGATGAGACCTATGTGGCTTCGCAGGTAGATGTTTCTGGGAGGGATTCTGTTGTGTCCGACCCACCTGCACCAGGGGTACAGCCCACTATGGGGATGTCAATGTTGGTAGGTCCGCCTTTGGTGGTTACGGATGCAGGGCCACACTCTGCAACATCTGATCCTGTTCCTGGGCCAGCAGATCAGAGGGGGAATGCAGTCCTGCAGCCTCAGGCAGTGCCGACACAACAAGGCACAGTTCGCCTCTCCCCAGACAGGTGTGGTGCCCGCCAACGCGGTGGCCGTACGCCACCAGGCAATACCGCATGGGAGAAATCCATATACGGTATGGCAAACCAACAGGCAGCAGCATCTGAGATGATGGCTCAAGCTATGGAGAGGGTGGCCACTTCCATTGTCCCCCCAGAAAGGCAGATGGAGCAACTACAGCAGGCAACAGACTCCATTTCCCAATCACTCAGGGAGGACATGTTGGCGTCCAACAGGGACAGACGGGCGGCCCTGGACACTCTGCGGGAAGCCATTTCTTTAGAGTCCCAGGGCCAGAGGGAAGCCCTGAGGGTAGAAGTCCGTCACCTCAGGCAGACTCTTGTGGAGCTTGAGGCTTCCACTGTCACGAGGACAGAACAGCTGCTGGAGTGGGTCACACGTACGCTCTCAGCAGAGATGCAGGCAACTCGGGAGGAGGTCCGGGCATCTCGTCAGGTGGTGCATGGGGATCTCCACAACATATTCCTCCAGAACGAAACCTTCCACACCCGCATGCTTGCTGCCATGGAGGACCAGGCTAGGGCTTTGCGTGGGCTGCCTCCCATAGCACCACCACCTCCTGTGGCGGCAGCAGCACAGGGTGATGAGAGCGACCACAGCGATTTTGAATCTCTCACGATAGCGTAGCCGTGCGGGCCATGAGCCCATGGAGGTGTTTTTTTTTTCGCAACATCCACACAGGTGGCTGTTGGTGTGCACCTTGTCCTCAGATTTTTGATTTTTGGTTTTTGATTTTTGAGTTTTTGTTACAGTGTGTTGCCTTGTGTGGCTCCCGTGGGCATCCACTGTATTCCGGCTGGGTACATGCAGGCTTGTCCTGAGTTTGGGTTAGATGCTTGGGTTCGTGAGACACACACCCCTCCTACTTCCCGTTACCATGGGCTTGCAAAGGGTGTGCCCAAGTGACAGTAACTTACACAGTGACGTTGGACTCCCATGACATGTGTGGGCAGTCTGTAGTCAATACTGTGTATACATTCCTAGTGCATATTGTTGTAGTATTGTACACTGCATGGTGTATTGATGTGTGCTTGTGCATCCATGTCTCCCTCCTAATTTGCAGGTTCATTCCTCATGTCTTCACAAGGCCGTCTACTTTGGAGATGGAGTTCATTTTGTAAGCAGTGCACTTCCAGATTTGCGTGGCACCAACACTGTACAGTTGGAAGTGGTTGATGTGCTAGCATCACCAGGTTGTAAGTCTACATATCCTTTAACTTAGTACTGTCATGTGAATGCTATGTTTGGGGTGGCTAGCTGCATTGTATTGTGGTAAGTCTTTGGTCATGTGTGTTGTCAGTTCTACATTAATTGGAGCATATTGTGTGTGGCCATTTTCCATTCGGGACACTGTACTTTGTGACACTTGTGTCATGTTTTGGGGATTCCTTTGTTTGCGCTCATATAGCATGACATGCCATGGTGTGTTGGGTGGCGGTGCTGGGGAGGTGTTGCGTGACATGGCACTGTTGTCATGTTGTATCTTGCAAGGGGGTAATGATTTTAGCAGCATAGAAGTGTGTCTTTTGATGACACAGCATTGGTGGTGTTTGTGGAGGTAGGGATGCACACAATGGAACACTAGGTGAACAATCTCAGGCTGGTATGGTTGTGACAGTTGACTGTCAGTTGACTCATCATCATTGATAGTCAGCTGGTTTGTGCCAGGGCTGTGTGCACTCCACAGGGGTCTGATTTTAGGTGAGGTAATTAGCCACCAGCTGCGTACGGGCTGCCTCACCCTGTGCCCTTTCCCCTCCCATGCGCAGCGGGAGTGCATGTGGTTGAAGATGTGGGGGTACCACCATGTCCACGGGCAGGCCCCGGAGTGTTGCAACGTTGTGCAGGACTCATGCTGCCACTATGATCCTGCACACTACTGGGGGAGCGTATAACAGCTGCCCGCCAGAACGGTCAAGGGAGCGAAAGTGTGACTTGAGCACTCCGAATGTGCGCTCCACTATGCCCCGGGTTGCACTATGGGCTGTGTTGTATCTTACCTCAGGTGGCGTGGCGGGGTTCCGAATTGGCGTCATCATGTCGGTGCTCAGAGGGTAGGCACTGTCCCCTGGGGAGGTGGTGATGGGTATCATTAGTGGGGTTGTCACATTACTCTGTATCCGACATGCATGCATGTGCTGTGGCATTTATACTCACCAATCAGCCATGTATCGCCATGCCGACCAGCTTCTAGGTCCCGGTTTAGGGTTGACATTCTGTAAATGAAACTGTCGTGGGTGGACCCTGGATAGTTGGCATATACTGAGGTGATGATTCCCTTGGCATGACATACTACCTGGACGTTAATGGAATGCCAGTGCTAGCGGTTACTATAGATGTGCTCAGATGCCCTGGGGGGACGTAGAGCCACATGGGTGCAGTCAATGGCACCTAGCACTTTGGGGAAGAGTGCCACCCCGTAAAAATCCTGGACGACGGCCTGCCTTTCTGCAGGTGTTCTTGGCAGGTATATGTGCCTGCGTACTGATGGGAGTGCAGTCATGATGGCCAAGACCTGGTGTAGGCAGCGTGAATGCGTGGCCTGTGACACCCCCCCCACTATGGCACTTGTCCGCTGAAATGATCCAGTGGCCAAGAAGTGCAGTACATTAAGGACCTTCACCAGGGGTCTGAGTGCTTGGGAGCAGAGGGTGGGTGATGTGAGCTCATCCTCCAGCTCACTGACCAAGTCGAGTATTATGTGAGGTGGAAACCTGTACCTCCCATACACGTGGTCATCAGGCATCCCAAAAAGGCTGGTTCTGGGTGTAAAAATTCTGGCCCTGACTATCCTCCTCCTCCTGCGGTATCCCACGGCCACTGCTGCTAGGAACGGTATATTCATCCTGGCGTCTGAGCTTGTTTGTTGTTTGCGCGCACTTTTATGCTGCGCGGGTCGACGTACGCCTGCTTCCTGCTTGCGTATGTGTTTCTGGATTAGCGTGTCTTTTTTGGTGTGTGCGTGTGGGTGTTCCGCGCATTTGCCTCCTGTACTTCCACGCCCACCACAGTAATACATGTACCCCGCTCGCCCAGGCCCAATCGTGTGTGAAACTTCCCGCGAGCCCCGGAAGTACACGTACCCCGCTCGTCCAGGACCAATCGCATGTAAAACTTCCTGCGAGCCCCTGATGTACACGTACCCCGCTCGCCCAGGCCCAATCGCGTGTAAAACTCCCCGCGAGCTCCTGAACTACATGTATCCCGCTCGCCCAGGCGAAATCGCGTTTAAAACTTCCCCCGAGCCCTGGAAGTACACGTACCCCACTCGCCCAGGCCAATCGCGTGTAAAACTTCCCTCGAGCCCCTGAAGTACACGTAGCCCGCTCGCCCAGGCCCAATCGCGTGTAAAACTCCCCGCGAGCTCCTGAACTACATGTATCCCGCTCGCCCAGGCGAAATCGCGTTTAAAACTTCCCCCGAGCCCTGGAAGTACACGTACCCCACTCGCCCAGGCCAATCGCGTGTAAAACTTCCCTCGAGCCCCTGAAGTACACGTAGCCCGCTCGCCCAGGCATAATCGCGTGTGAAACTTCCCGCGCACCCCCAAAATACACGCTATTTTTGACACAGCGGGTGTCCGTGTTTGTTGCGTACCCCTTTGCACGTCATTTGTCCTAGAGGGCCACAGTATGGGACATTTATCTGAGCTGTATATACGGCTTTTTGTTAGCGCACATTTTTTTATTGCGCAGGGACGCTACTGCCTGCCTTCGTGTGGCGGACATGTGTTAATGTACATCGTTGACTTTTGGTTTGTGTCGTGGGATCGCCATTTCACTGCTGGGGGGTGGGTGTGCAAGGGGACATGAGTGAGGGCCTGCTGGCAGGTGCCCCGCACTGCTGGGGGGTGGGTGTGCAAGGGGACATGAGTGGGGGCCTGCTGGCAGGTGCCCCACACTGCTGGGGGTTGGGTATGCAAGGGGACATGAGTCTGGGCCTGCTGGCAGGTGCCCTGCACAGCTGAGGGGTGGGGGTGCAAGGGGAAATGAGTGAGGGCCTGCTGGCAGGTGCCCCGCACTGCTGGGGGTGGGTGTCTATAAGGAGACATGAGTGGGGGCCTGCTGGCAGGTGCCCCGCACTGCTGGGGGGTGGGTGTGCAAGGGGACATGAGTGGGGGCCTGGTGGCAGGTGCCCCGCACTGCTGGGGGTGCAAGGGGACATGAGTGGGGGCCTGCTGGCAGGTGCCCCGCACTGCTGGGGGGTGGGTGTGCAAGGGGACATGAGTGGGGGCCTGCTGGCAGGTGCCCTGCACTGCTGGGGGGTGGGGGTGCAAGGGGACATGAGTGGGACATGAGTGGGGGCCTGCTGGCAGGTGCCCTGCACTGCTGGGGGGTGGGGGTGCAAGGGGACATGAGTGGGACATGAGTGTGGGCCTGCTGGAATTTGCCCCGCACTGCTGGGGGGGGTGGGGGTGCAAGGGGACATGAGTGGGACATGAGTGGGGGCCTGCTGGCAGGTGCCCCGCACTGCTGGGGGGTGGGTGTGCAAGGGGACATGAGTGGGGGCCTGCTGGCAGGTGCCCTGCACCGTTTGGGGGTGGGGGTGCAGGGGGACATGAGTGGGGGCCTGGTGGCAGGTGCTCTGCACTGCTGGGGGGTGGGGGCACAAGGGGACATGAGTGGGGACCTGCTGGCAGGTGCCCCGCACTGCTGGGGGGTGGGTGTGCAAGGGGACATGAGTGGGGGCCTGCTGGCAGGGGCCCCGCACTGCTGGGGGGTGGGTGTGCAAGGGGACATGAGTGGGGGCCTGCTGGCAGGTGCCCCACACTGCTGGGGGGTGGGTGTGCAAGGGGACATGAGTGGGGGCCTGCTGGCAGGTGCCCTGCACTGCTGGGTGGGTGGGGGTGCAAGGGGACATGAGTGGGACATGAGTGTGGGCCTGCTGGCAGGTGCCCCGCACTGCTGGGGGGGTGGGGGTGCAAGGGAACATGAGTGGGACATGAGTGTGGGCCTGCTGGCAGGTGCCCCGCACTGCTGGGGGGTGGGTGTGCAAGGGGACATGAGTGGGACATGAGTGTGGGCCTGCTGGCAGGTGCCCCGCACTGCTGGGGGGGTGGGGGTGCAAGGGAACATGAGTGGGACATGAGTGGGGCCTGCTGGCAGGTGCCCTGCACTGCTGCGGGGTGGGGGTGCAAGGGGACATGAGTGTGGGCCTGCTGGCAGGTGCCCTGCACTGCTGGGGGGTGGGTGTGCAAGGGAACATGAGTGGGGGCCTGCTGGCTGGTGCCCCGCACTGCTGGGGGGTGGGTGTGCAAGGGGACATGAGTGTGGGCCTGCTGGCAGTTGCCCCGCACTGCTGGGGGGTGGGTGTGCAAGGAGACATGAGTGGGACATGAGTGGGGGCCTGCTGGCAGGTGCCCTGCACTGCTGGGGGGTTGGGGTTAAAGGGGACATGAGTGGGACATGAGTGGGGGCCTGCTGGCAGGTGCTCGCACTGCTGGGCTGTGGGGGTGCAAGGGGACATGAGTGGAGCCTGCTGGTAGGTGCCCCGCACTGCTGGGGTGCGTGTGCAAGGGTACATGAGTGGGGGCCTGCTGGCAGGTGCCCCGCATTGCTGGGGGGTGGGGGTGCAAGGGGACATGAGTGGGAGCCTGCTGGCAGGTGCCCCACACTGCTGGGGGGTGGGATTGCAAGGGGACATGAGTGGGGGCCTGCTGGCAGGTGCCCCGCACTGCTGGGCGTTGGGTGTGCAAGGGGACATGAGTGGGGGCCTGCTGGAAGGTGCCCCGCACTGCTGGGGGGTGGGTGTGCAAGGGGACATGAGTGGGGGCCTGCTGGCAGGTGCCCCGCACTGCTGGAGATGGGGGTGCAAGGGGACATGAGTGAGGGCCTGCTGGCAGGTGCCCCGCACTGCTGGGGGGTGGGTTTGCAAGGGGATATGAGTTGGGGCCTGCTGGCAGGTGCCCTGCACTGCTGGGGGGTGGAGGTGCAAGGGGACATGAGTGGGACATGAGTGGGGGCCTGCTGGCAGGTGCCCTGCACTGCTGGGGAGTTGGGGTGCAAGGAGATATGAGTGTGGGCCTGCTGGCAGGTGCCCCGCACTGCTGGGCGGGTGGGGGTGCAAGGGGACATGAGTGGGACATGAGTGTGGGCCTGCTGGCAGGTGCCCCGCACTGCTGGGGGGTGGGTGTGCAAGGGGACATGAGTGGGGGCCTGCGGGCAGGTGCCCCGCACTGCTGGGGGGTGGGTGTGCAAGGGGACATGAGTGGGGGCCTGCTGACAGGTGCCCCACACTGCTGGGGGGTGGGGGTGCAAGGGGACATGAGTGGGGGTCTGCTGGCAGGTGCCCCACACTGCTGGGGGGTGGGTGTGCAAGGGGACATGAGTGGAGGCCTGCTGGCAGGTGCCCTGCACTGCTGGGGGGTGGGGGTGCAAGGGGACATGAGTGAGGGCCTGCTGGCAGGTGCCCCGCACTGCTGGGGGGTGGGTGTGCAAGGGGACATGAGTGGGGGCCTGCTGGCAGGTGCCCTGCACTGCTGGGGCGGTGGGGGTGCAAGGGGACATGAGTTGGACATGAGTGGGGGCCTGCTGGCAAGTGCCCTGCACTGCTGGGGGTGGGGGTGCAAGGGGACATGAGTGGGACATGAGTGTGGGCCTGCTGGCAGGTGCCCCGCACTGCTGGGGGAGGTGGGGATGCAAGTGGACATGAGTGTGGGCCTGCTGGCAGGTGCCCCGCACTGCTGGGGGGTGGGTGTGCAAGGGGACATGAGTGGAGGCCTGCTGGCAGGTGCCCTGCACTGCTGGGGGGTGGGGGTGCAAGGGGACATGAGTGAGGGCCTGCTGGCAGGTGTCCCGCACTGCTGGGGGGTGGGTGTGCAAGGGGACATGAGTGGGGGCCTTTCTGGCAGGTGCCCTGCACTGCTGGGGCGGTGGGGGTGCAAGGGGACATGAGTGGGACATGAGTGGGGGCCTGATGGCAAGTGCCCTGCACTGCTGGGGGTGGGGGTGCAAGGGGACATGAGTGTGGGCCTGCTGGCAGGTGCCCCGCACTGCTGGGGGGTGTGGGGGTGCAAGTGGACATGAGTGGGACATGAGTGTGGGCCTGCTGGCGGGTGCCGCGCACTGCTGGGGGGTGGGTGTGCAAGGGGACATGAGTGGGGGCCTGCTGGCAGGTGCCCCGCACTACTGGGGGGTGGGTGTGCAAAGGGACATGAGTGGGGGCCTGCTGGCAGGTGCCCCGCACTGCTGGGGGGTGGGGGTGCAAGGGGACATGAGTGGGGGCCTGCTGGCAGGTGCCCCGCACTGCTGGGGGTGGGTGTGCAAGGGGACATGAGTGGGACATGAGTGGGGGCCTGCTGGCAGGTGCCCTGCACTGCTGGGGGGTGGGGGTGGAGGGGGTTATGCGTTGGTGATCAGTAGTGCAAGCTGACATGTGGCTTGCCTGGGGGGCATGCCCATGGTGGATGGGCTGCCTACGGAACATGAAGTCCTCTGTGGTGTGGGCTGCCTGCAGGGGCGGTGGAGGGTGTAAAGGGAACACCTGGGAGGACCGGCACTGCCAATTCACATGTAGGACTCCCCTGCACCCCAGATGTACACGTACCCCACTCGCACAGGGCCTGTCGCGTGTGATAATTCCCGCGCACCCCCGAAATACACGTACCCTGCTCGACCAAAGCCAATCGCGTGTGAAACTTCCCGCACACCCCAGATTTACACGTACCCAGCCCAATCGCGTGTGAAAATTCATGCAAACCCCAGGAATACACGCACCCCACTCGCACAGGGCCTATCGTGTGTGAGACTTACCGTGAACACGAGATTCACACGTACCCAGGCCAATTGCGTGTGCAACTTCACGCGAACCCCAGGAATACACGCACCCCACTCTCACAGGGCCTATCGCGTTTGAAACTTCCCGCAAACCCCTGGAATACACGTATCCCGCTCCCCCAGGCCCGATCGCGTGTAAAACTTCACGCGCACACACGAAATACAGACACAAGCTAATTTTTCACACAGCGGGTGTCGCTGTTTGCCGCATACCCCTTTGCATGTCATTTGTCCTAGGGGGCCACAGTATGGGACATTCATCAGAGCTGTATATTCGTGCTTTTTGTTATCGCACATTTTGGAGCACATTTTTTTTGTCAACGCAGGGACGCTACTGCCTGCCTTTGTGTGGCGGACGGGTTTGGGTCAGTGCGCGTCTTTGCCCGTACGCTGGTTTGCCCTATTTGATTCCATGAATATGTGTTGTAGGCGAGCGTGTGGGCGTTCCGCGCACTTGCCTCCTGTACTTCCCCCATGATGCCCACATTTTCACGAGTTGTTCCCCATTCCGAGTGTTACGCCCTGTGTTACGCCTACTTTTGTTATGTACGCCACGCTATGTGCGCTTTCACTGTGGACTTAGCGCACGCCGTTAGATGACCTGTGCGCCGGTGTACGGCATGCACTTTTTCAGCGCACATCCCTGATTTTACTTGCGCACAGACTTTCATGAATAGATGTGCGCTGGTTTCCCTGCGATATTCGCACTTGCACTGCGATTTTCGCTCTTTTACTGCGAATCGCACGTTTTCGCACGCTTGCGCACATTAATTCCATGAATCGTCCTGAATATATTTACTACTCGTTCAAGTGAAGGAGGTTGTGATCTTTACCAAATTAGGCCTACAAGGGACCGTTCATTTGGTATGGATAGGTAGAGCCAAATAGAAAATGGCATTATGAACACATTATGACTTGTGTGCATATAACGTAATGGTGTTCAAATTGTGCCATGCTCCAGGTACATTTCAATTGTTCATGAATGGTAATTTGTGCCCGTCCATGGCATCCACTTCTTATGTCTTTCACCTCCCACTATGTCAAAAGCACCGTAAGAGAGGGAGGTATCGACACTCTCCCCCGAACCACAGAAGCCAAATGAAGTGGACCCTCCACCCGTGGTTGGCACAGATACCTGATATTTTAAATACAGGATACCACGTGGCAGCCAATGGGTGGAAGACGTTTAGGGAGAGGTTGTGGACGGGGAAAGGGGGGTAAAAGGAAACCGGGAAGAGGTTTAGGAAAACACCTACAGTGGATAGAATAGGGGGAAACACAGGGAAAAACCCTACACTGTCTAGTAAACTCTGACACATAACACACACATAGATCACAAAATATGCCCCCTTAATACAGGCTGAATTAGGATCTTAACTAGTGTAATTGTGCTCTCTTATAGCCCCTTGATACAGGCACATGTAGTAATTATGAGAACATAGAATACATGTATGCAAGCGTAACTGAAACAATCTCATGGGATATGATTCCCAACATGAATTACATGACAGATGGCCCGTTGGGCAAGCAGAAGCACCATAAACATTCCTAGAACATATAGGACCAAAAGTGTGAGTTCAACACCAACAGAAAATGGATTCCAACAAACATATACACTGAGGGAGCAGCCTACGTCCTGGGTGTGGTACGTCCTGAACGCTTATTGCCTCCATAGTAGAAACATTCATGAATCCCAAAACATGGACTAATCAAAGTGTTTGGCCCATATGATATGCTCCTCCAAGTCTTTCATATGCAAACATTGCCCCATGTTAACACACGAAAAGCAACAAAATCATTGTGCACTTACCTGTGCGTCTTGGAGACTCGCAAGCCGTCTCAGACGAGAAATGATGACGCCTTGATAGAAGTCCCGTTCAGAGCCGGTATGGGAGCGGAGCCTGAATGAAGCAACGCGAGACCTCCTTCTACTTCCTGAGCTTCGCCACTCGTTCTTTCTAGGACCGTGTAGTTCACTGTGTGCTGCTGAGATCACATACCCGGAATCATGATGAAAGGCGTGCGCGGACCGCATGAACCTCCGGCATGGCTTCGCCTCGTGAAACAATAAGCCACACCTGCCGTGCGCCGTTGGCCCATGATAAACTGTTGTTAATTACTGACAGCTGGCCAACGCGCATGGCAAGGACTACGAATGGACAAGGGGCTGCTGGGAAATGTAGTTTATCCAGCCCATTCTAAGCTCTTTTCAGATTTAAACACCTCTTTCGCCTCCACCACCCCATATTCCTGACATTACCTCCTCTCTCAGGGCCCTTCCAAGGGCTCGGTCTATCAGGGTGTTGCCGATGAAATTGTTTGACCAATCGTGGAGCATGTACCTCAGCGGCAGGTTCCCAAGAACAATCTTCTGGTCCATACCCTTTCCACTGAATGAGGTACCAGAATTGTTGATTCCTTCTTTTAACATCCAGAATGCTCTGCACCTCGTATTCCTCTTCACCATCTTTCAGGATTGCTGGAGGTCGCCTCGTGGTCAAGCCTGAAGCTGCGTGTTTAAGTAAAGAGACATGGAACACTGGGTGTATATGTAAAGATGCAGGCAAACGCAATTTCAAGGCAGTTGCAGATATACATTTGCAAATCTCATACGGCCCAATGAACCGAGGTAGAAATTTTCGTGATCCTATTAAAGACAAATTGCGAGTGGATAACCAAACTCTGTCTCCCACTTTATATTGAGGGCCTTCCTGTCGGTGCTTGTCAGCCTGTCTTTTGTATTGTCTCTTGGCTCTCTCCAGATTTTCTCGTGCCTTTCGTCTGGCCTCAAGAATCAACTGTTTGCGCTCCTGTAACACTGGCATATTTCCTATTTCTGGCAAATCTTCTGGTATCATATTTTGTTCATGACCATATAAACATTCATTAGATGCCATGCCCAAGGAAATATGGTAGGTATTGTTATAAGTAAATTCCGCTAACCATAAAGCTTGCACCCACGAGTTCCAACCATCACTTAAATAGCCCCGTAAATATTGTTCAAGTGTTTGATTAACTCTCTCTGTTTGCCCATCTGTCTGGGGGTGATAACTGGTGGAAAGAGCACAGTTAATTCCCAATATTCGACAAAAAGCATGCCAAAATCTGGAGGTAAATTGCGAACCTCTGTCTGAGACCATAATTTTCGGCAATCCATGCAGCCTTAACACATGTTGTAGAAATAACTCAGCCAGTTTGCCTGCACCAGGTATTCCTTCACAAGGAATGAAGTGAGCCTGTTTTGACAGAAAATCTACCACTCCCATATGGTGTCATATTGCTTATCCGGCGGCAGATCAGTAATAAAACCCATAGAAATGTGTGTCCATGGTTGCTCAGGAGTAGGTAAAGTCTGTAACAACCCTCTCTTTCTAACAACTGCTTTGTTCCTTGCACAATTCTCACATAATTCCACATATTTTTCCATATCTTGTTTCAGGAAAGGGCACCAAAAGTATTTTTCCAACATGGTCTGCATTTTTCTCAACCCTGCATGTCCTGCTAAAGGGGACTGATGACACCAGAAGAGAGCCTTGTCCTGCAACTCTTTCGTTGGTAAATACAATCTCTTCTGATGATAGGGCAACCTCTTCCGTATAATACGTGCCGGCACTGTACCATCTGTCTTGATGTTAAAGCTTTCTTGACTAAGTCTGTGACTTGTGTGGTAACGGCGCCAACAATTTTATCTGGTGAGATAACGGTTTTAACTTCACCTACTAGATGTTCCAAATTTTGTTGTCTAGAAAGTGCGTCTGCCTTCCCATTTTTGCTCCCTGGTCTAAAAGTAACCACATAATCAAATTCATTAAAGAATTGAGACCATTGCAATTGTCTTGGACTAAGTGTGTGTGCTGTCTTGAAATATTGCAAATTGTTGTGGTCAGTTACAACCACCACCTGATGTCTAGCACCCAATAAGTAGTGTCGCCACTCAAGGAATGCTGCTCGAATCGCCAACAACTCCTTATCGGTTATATAATAATTTTGCTCACACCCTGACAACTTTCTGGAGTAAAATGCAACCGGGTGCCATATTTCTTTTTCATCTTTCCGTGACAGAATAGCGCCTATCGCCACATTGCTAGCATCTGTCTCAACTTGAAATACTCTCTCCGTATTAGGATGTTGTAACACAGGAGCAGTAGTGAAGGCTACTTTCAACTTCTGAAAAGCGTTTTCATCTTCATCACTCCAAGTGAATTTCACGGCCTTTTTTAACAAATGCGTGATGGGAGTGATTATGTTTGAGAAATTGCTGATGAATCGCCTATAAAAGTTGGCAAAGCCTAGAAAGGATTGGATATCTTTGATGCATTGTGGCGAAGGCCAGTCTCTCACCGCCTGCACTTTCTTAGGGTCCATTACAATGCCTGTATTAGTAAAAATAAATCCCAGAAATTCCACTTGTGTTACATTAAAGGCACATTTCTCCACTTTGACACATAATTGACAATCCTGTAATCTTTGCAATACTGTTTTTACATGTCGCACATGCTGCTCTGGAGATTCAGAATAAATCAAGATATCATCAATATAAACAATAACAAAAACATCAATGAATTCCTGTAAAACTTCTTACATAAAGAACTGAAAAGCAGCAGGAGCATTACATAAACCAAAAGGCATTACAAGGTATTCAAACAACACAAACTTAGTCCTAAATGCTGTCTTCCACTCATCCCCCTCCTTCACCCGTATCAAATGATAAGTTCCTCTCAAATCCAACTTAGTGTAAATCTTAGCAGACCTCACTTGGTCTAACAAAACCGAAATCAATGGCAAAGGAAATCTATTCTTGATAGTTACCTTATTTAAGGCTGTGTAGTCAATACAAGTATGTAAAGTCCCTTCTTTTTTGGGAACAAAAAATAAAGGTGAGGAGACCGGGGATGTGGAATGCCTAGTAAATCCCTTGGTCAACATTTCATCTAAATATTCCCGCAAATACTGATTTTTTTTTTCTGTAAGGGCATAAATTCTGCTGCAAGGTAATTTCGCTCCTTCCTCCAAATCTATTACACAATCATAAGGTCTATGCGGAGGTAATTGCTCAGGCAGTTTCTTGTCAAACACATCACAAAACTCTCTGTCTGGTGCAGGAATTCCCTCCTCCACTGCTCCCACAATTTGATCTTTGGACCTCTTTTCAACTAATCATGTCACTGGTGCTGTGTCCGAAGAGATATGCTCTTGACATTGCTTCTCCTCAAACCACACTGTCCGTTTTACCCAATCAATTCTGGGGTTATGAAGCACCAACCAGAGTATTCCGAAAATTAATCCAAATTGAGGGGCTTCTATTAAATCAAACGTAATTTCCTCTCTATGCCCCTGTCCACAAATAATTTCCAATTTTGCTGTCTGCTTTCTTATAGGCCCTGATACCAACGGAGAACCATCCGCTGACTGTACTCCTTCTGCCTTGCTTTTGTCACACAGAGGCAATCCTAACTGTTCCGCCAAAGTAATATCCACGAAATTACCAGTAGCCCCGGAATCTACCATGGCCAGAACCTCCTGTTTCGTCAGAGCAAAACATAACATCACCAATATATATAAGTGGGAAGTCTTAACCCCCACTGTGTTTGCAACCCATCTGGGGAACTTGATCTCCATGGGGCCTGTCACCTGTGTTCCCCTTAAGGCCGACCCATCCCTTTTCCCGCTTGCTTGGTATTTCTCACACTGTCTCCACTTTTCTGTGGAGTATTGGGACATGTACGTATAAAATGTCCTCCTTGTCCGCAATAAAGACACAGTTTATTCACCTTACGTTGTTCTTTCTCAGCTGCTGACAAGGGCCCTCTTACACTACCAATTTGCATTGGTTCCACTTCACTTGTCCTTCCTCCTCTGCTTCTGTCTAAACGAACAAAAGGCCCCATTTCCAGTCTCTTTTTATCTCCTTTCCTTTCATTCATGCGATGATCCAATCTAAGAGCCAAATCAATCATAGCCATGCATGCAAGTGGTTGGTTGTGGTTCCACTTGAGCAATGCCATCCTTCAGTTCCTCACGTAATCCCTGGTAGAATAACACTGTCTGTTTTGCCACTGGCCACTAGGTCTCAATTACCAACCTGTTAAACTGGGTAACATATGTGACTAAATCCCAAACTCCCTGTCTTAATCCCAACAGCTCCTTATCTTGAGCTAATGACACTTCTCTGCGATCAAATAACCTGCCAAATTCTCCTAGAAAACCATCCCAGTTATATAACAAAGGATCATATTTCTGCACCAACGGCATTGCCCATGCAGCTGCATCTCCTGTCAGATATGAAATTACAAATGCCGTCCTAGCCTGAATAGATTCGAATGCAGTAGGTTTACACAAAAAATGAAGACGGCATTGGGTCAGGAATGTCATATACTTCCTAGGATCACCAGAAAAGCGCTCTGGGATTCTGACTCTGGGAACCCTTTGCCATATTAGGTCCTTCCAACAGTGTTCTCTGAGCTACCAGACTCTGTACCTGGGCCTTTAACGTGTCTGATTCCTGTTTTGCTTGTACTAACTCTACCTGAATATCCTGAAGCGCCTTAAGCACATCTGCCAAGGCCGGAGCGGTCACCTCCATTTGGCTCGGGTGGTTATAAGTATCCCAATTTGGGGGTGGCTTATTATGTCAAAAGCACCGTAAGAGAGGAAGGTATCGACACTCTCCCCCGAACCACAGAAGCCAAATGAAGTCAACCCTCCACCCGTGGTTGGCACAGATACCTGATATTTTAAATACAGGATACCACGTGGCAGCCAATGGGGGGAAGAGGGTTAGGGAGAGGTTGTGGATGGGGAAGGGGATGTAAAGGGAAACCGGATAGAGGTTTAGGAAAACACCTACAGTGGATAGGATAGGGGGAAACACAGGGAAAAAACCCTAAACTGTCTATTAAACTCTGACACATAACACACACATAGATCACAAAATATGCCCCCTTAATACAGGCTGAATTAGGATCTTAACTAGTGTAATTGTGCTCTCTAATAGCCCCTTGATACAGGCACATGTAGTAATTATGAGAACATAGAATACATGTATGCAAGCGTAACTGAAACAAACTCATGGGATATGATTCCCAACATGAATTACATGACAGATGGCCCGTTGGGCAAGCAGAAGCAACATAAACATTCATAGAACATGTAGGACCAAAAGTGTGAGTTCAACACCAACGGAGAATGGATTCCAACAAACATATACACTGAAGGAGCAGCCTACGTCCTGGGTGTGGTACGTCCTGACCGCTTATTGCCTCCATAGTAGAAACATTCATGAATCCCAAAACATGGACTAATCAAAGTGTTCGGCCCATATGATATGCTCCTCCAAGTCTTTAATATGCAAACATTGCCCCACCTTAACACACGAAAAGCAACAAAATCATTGAGCACTTATCTGTGCGTCTGGGAGACTTGCAAGCCATCCCAGACGAGAAATGATGACGCCTTGATAGAAGCCCTGTTCATCGCCGGTATGGGAGCGGAGCCTGAACGAAGCGACGTACTTCCTGAGCTTCGCCACTCGTTCTTTTTAGGACCGCATAGTTCACCGTGTGCTGCTGAGATCACATACAATCATGATGAAAGGCGTGCACGGACCGCACGAACCTCCGGCATGGCTTCGCCTTGTGAAACAATAAACCACACCTGCCGTGCGCCGTTGGCCCATGATAAATTCTTGTTAATTACTGACAGCTGGCCATCACGCACGGCAAAGACTAAGAATGGACAAGGGGCTGCTGGGAAATATAGTTTATCCAGCACATTCTAAACTCTTTTCAGATGTAAACACCTCTTTCGCCTCCACCACCCCATATTCCTGACACACTAACTGATGGTCATCTGGCAACATAGGCATCATTAGGAGGATAAGTGTCTTAAACTAATGGATACTGGCATACCCTGCACACTATATATACTGAGTTATTGGTTTGTTGCAATGCAATTTTATCAAATGGTTACATACTGTTCATTCTCGTTATAACTAACAGTATATCACAAAAAAGATGTAATTCCTGGATTCTACATGAGGTATTAATGTCATACATCATAGTTCTGAAAATTTAGATAATTAGAAAAAGGATGACACGTTTCAGCAATATAATCCCTTAATCAGGAGCGGCATTTTCATCAATTTCATCAATATTAAGCAGTTTATAAAAGTATTTTCTAGCGTCAATTCTAATCTACAAAATAAAACAAAGGAAACTCGTAAGTGTAAGTAAATAAATGAATCGTATCTGATTGCTACGTTACACCTTCTAGATGGTTTGAATCTGGTCACGTGTTGAATTCACCCAGGTTATCTCATGATATATCTGTAAGTAGTCATCAAAAACCTCGGGGAATGCTAAAGGGCGAATATAAAAGATAAAGCATTGAATTGGAAAGTGGCCTGTAATGGGTCACAATTTGTTATGCGCAGGTGGTCGCGTTGTAGATAAACGTACCTCACATATTCTTGTAAGAGAGTCTTGTCTCCTGTTGGTGTGTTCCCAACATTGTGTATCCCAAATCACTTATCCTCCTACTTATACTTGAGACTTTAAGTGCCAGAGTTGGGTCTTCTCCTCTGCACCTGTGAGCTTTCCTTGAATACTGAGCAACTATATTAACCTAGACCTAGTTGTGCACTCCATTTGTTTCCCTGAAACGTAGGCAACATTACCTGCATGACATATCTTTTGTTTGGTCTGTGCCTGACAAATAGCGGCACTCCTACAGGGCTACCAACAACAACCACCTGCAGAGGTTATACTGGCACGGCAAGGGAAACCAATATACCAAATTCCACAAGGCATAGTAGGTTAAACACACAGAAAAATGGGATTAAGAATACAAAAGGAAAAGGGATTCTATTTGCCTTTTAGACATTTAAGGGTTACCCAAAAGGAACAAAGAACCGGGGAAATATGGCAAAAACCTTTTGGGAGAGAATGTACAGGTAAAAATGAAAGAAGGCCAGGTGGCACATTAAACACAAAAACAGGCATCAGAAGGAAACTAGAGATCAAAAATACATATAGTGTGCAGTCAAGAAAGATCTCCAAATGCCTCCAAAATCAACCAAAATTGCTCCCTGTAAACCTCTGCTACTACAGCTTAAAACAAGAACACAAAGAGAAAAGTGAACGTCCCATCGACCTTTAAAAGGGCTCCCAAACCTATGACAGCACAACAATGTCTCCTGGTTACTCAATGGGCCTCATTACATTGTTGCCGGTCCGGAAACAAGGGTGCTGGTAAACTCACTGGCACCCTTGTTTCCGGACCGTCAAACTACATGTTTGTCTGCCAGAGCTGCTGTGCCCGAAAGGTCTGTCCCTGACTGTCACATTGGTTACAGTAGGCAACCCTTCACAGAAGCACCGGCAACGTTAGCAACGGTGCTGGTGCTTCTGTATCCCAACTCCCTATGTGAATGGGGATTAACAAATACACCAGTGCCTGACTTCCCGGCCACCGGGCTCATAATGAGCCAGTGGCACATGAAGTGAGGCGCAGGTACATTTTTACGGGTCTAGTGGCAACCCGCCAGTAGCATAGGCAAGGTTACCACCGGACGCGTATTGATGCCCAATGTCTCTAATTAGATCACTTAACAGAACCCAGCCCACTGGAACCCAAAGGATGCATCCGGGCACAACTGTTAGCTGATGGCCAGTCCTGCAGAATATTGTGTCAATGCTACTTTCGAGGGCCGTATTCAGTTTGAGATGTGCGCAAGTCTGCACAGAGGCGAGTTAAGATCTAAGGCTTTTGATCACAGATAAGTCAATAGTTTTATAATTGCTGAAAGAAATCCATTTCTGGACAACAGATGGTCGGTGACCTTTTTAGGTAAACAGAAAATCTTTTCAACAATCTCCGTAGCCTCGGTTTTTCATCCGTTATGATTACAGATTACAAAAGGTATATTGAGTTTATTACCCATGACTGGGTGCTCCAGTTTAAAAAGTATAACATTCCGTTTTATGTCTGCTGAATCCGTCTTTCAGAAGGTGGTGTAGAGACTGTATGGTCACGTTACGTGGGTGTATTCCTTTCACAATGACATAGTAATTAGCGCCTTATGCATGCAAAGGCCGAGAACTGTCAGAATGTTTGCAGTTACTTGATGGTATGCAGACAAGTGCACGTTTTGACAAGAGAGTATACATCATTTGGTTATGTGCTAGACAACAATTAAGGAATAAAACCAATCCAGGCTTGGTGCATATTGATTACAATGTGAACCTACTAGAGACCACACAAGACAACCAATAGCCCCAGACTTGTGTCGGCCTCATCAAGCATTGTCAGTGATGTGTAGCTTGGGTCTCTCGACAAAGCACCCTGTGGGCCCAGGTCTGGCCAGAAGGGATGTAACCTAGACCCAGTCTTCTAGGCTGGACTGGTCCTTTTTTGGGTAGGGCAGTTACAGATTTGCATATGGGGTTTCCCCTTTTCAACTGATGCATAACAGTCTTCAAAACAGTGCTGCAGAGGGTGCCTTGAGCAATTCCAGGAGTGATGATTGAATAAGAACCTTCCAGCCATCAACATTCAGTTTGGCAAATTCCAACCTGTTTTTGCAAATGAACTGCACCCCTCATTGTGCACTGGTCTCCAACTCTTTTTCCAGAGTTGGCATGCTGGCAGGTGCCCCGCACTGCTGGGGGGTGGGGGTGCAAGGGGACATGAGTGGGGGCCTGCTGGCAGGTGCCCCGCACTGCTGGGGGTGGGTGTGCAAGGGGACATGAGTGGGACATGAGTGGGGGCCTGCTGGCAGGTGCCCTGCACTGCTGGGGGGTGGGGGTGGAGGGGGTTATGCGTTGGTGATCAGTAGTGCAAGCTGACATGTGGCTTGCCTGGGGGGCATGCCCATGGTGGATGGGCTGCCTGCGGAACATGAAGTCCTCTGTGGTGTGGGCTGCCTGCAGGGGCGGTGGAGGGTGTAAAGGGAACACCTGGGAGGACCGGCACTGCCAATTCACATGTAGGACTCCCCTGCACCCCAGATGTACACGTACCCCACTCGCACAGGGCCTGTCGCGTGTGATAATTCCCGCGCACCCCCGAAATACACGTACCCTGCTCGACCAAGGCCAATCGCGTGTGAAAATTCCCGCACACCCCAGATTTACACGTACCCAGCCCAATCGCGTGTGAAAATTCATGCAAACCCCAGGAATACACGCACCCCACTCGCACAGGGCCTATCGTGTGTGAGACTTACCGTGAACACGAGATTCACACGTACCCAGGCCAATTGCGTGTGCAACTTCACGCGAACCCCAGGAATACACGCACCCCACTCTCACAGGGCCTATCGCGTTTGAAACTTCCCGCAAACCCCTGGAATACACGTATCCCGCTCCCCCAGGCACGATTGCGTGTAGAACTTCACGCGCACCCCTGAAATACACGTACCCCGCTCCCCCAGGCCCGATCGCGTGTAAAACTTCACGCGCACACACGAAATACAGACACAAGCTAATTTTTCACACAGCGGGTGTCGCTGTTTGCCGCATACCCCTTTGCATGTCATTTGTCCTAGGGGGCCACAGTATGGGACATTCATCAGAGCTGTATATTCGTGCTTTTTGTTATCGCACATTTTGGAGCACATTTTTTTTGTCAACGCAGGGACGCTACTGCCTGCCTTTGTGTGGCGGACGGGTTTGGGTCAGTGCGCGTCTTTGCCCGTACGCTGGTTTGCCCTATTTGATTCCATGAATATGTGTTGTAGGCGAGCGTGTGGGCGTTCCGCGCACTTGCCTCCTGTACTTCCCCCGTGATGCCCACATTTTCACGAGTTGTTCCCCATTCCGAGTGTTACGCCCTGTGTTACGCCTACTTTTGTTATGTACGCCACGCTATGTGCGCTTTCACTGTGGACTTAGCGCACGCCGTTAGATGACCTGTGCGCCGGTGTACGGCGTGCACTTTTTCAGCGCACATCCCTGATTTTACTTGCGCACAGACTTTCATGAATAGATGTGCGCTGGTTTCCCTGCGATATTCGCACTTGCACTGCGATTTTCGCTCTTTTACTGCGAATCGCACGTTTTCTCACGCTTGCGCACATTAATTCCATGAATCGTCCTGAATATATTTACTACTCGTTCAAGTGAAGGAGGTTGTGATCTTTACCAAATTAGGCCTACAAGGGACCGTTCATTTGGTATGGATAGGTAGAGCCAAATAGAAAATGGCATTATGAACACATTATGACTTGTGTGCATATAACGTAATGGTGTTCAAATTGTGCCATGCTCCAGGTACATTTCAATTGTTCATGAATGGTAATTTGTGCCCGTCCATGGCATCCACTTCTTATGTCTTTCACCTCCCACTATGTCAAAAGCACCGTAAGAGAGGGAGGTATCGACACTCTCCCCCGAACCACAGAAGCCAAATGAAGTGGACCCTCCACCCGTGGTTGGCACAGATACCTGATATTTTAAATACAGGATACCACGTGGCAGCCAATGGGTGGAAGACGTTTAGGGAGAGGTTGTGGACGGGGAAAGGGGGGTAAAAGGAAACCGGGTAGAGGTTTAGGAAAACACCTACAGTGGATAGAATAGGGGGAAACACAGGGAAAAACCCTACACTGTCTAGTAAACTCTGACACATAACACACACATAGATCACAAAATATGCCCCCTTAATACAGGCTGAATTAGGATCTTAACTAGTGTAATTGTGCTCTCTTATAGCCCCTTGATACAGGCACATGTAGTAATTATGAGAACATAGAATACATGTATGCATGCGTAACTGAAACAATCTCATGGGATATGATTCCCAACATGAATTACATGACAGATGGCCCGTTGGGCAAGCAGAAGCACCATAAACATTCCTAGAACATATAGGACCAAAAGTGTGAGTTCAACACCAACAGAAAATGGATTCCAACAAACATATACACTGAGGGAGCAGCCTACGTCCTGGGTGTGGTACGTCCTGAACGCTTATTGCCTCCATAGTAGAAACATTCATGAATCCCAAAACATGGACTAATCAAAGTGTTTGGCCCATATGATATGCTCCTCCAAGTCTTTCATATGCAAACATTGCCCCATGTTAACACACGAAAAGCAACAAAATCATTGTGCACTTACCTGTGCGTCTTGGAGACTCGCAAGCCGTCTCAGACGAGAAATGATGACGCCTTGATAGAAGTCCCGTTCAGAGCCGGTATGGGAGCGGAGCCTGAATGAAGCAACGCGAGACCTCCTTCTACTTCCTGAGCTTCGCCACTCGTTCTTTCTAGGACCGTGTAGTTCACTGTGTGCTGCTGAGATCACATACCCGGAATCATGATGAAAGGCGTGCGCGGACCGCATGAACCTCCGGCATGGCTTCGCCTCGCGAAACAATAAGCCACACCTGCCGTGCGCCGTTGGCCCATGATAAACTGTTGTTAATTACTGACAGCTGGCCAACGCGCACGGCAAGGACTACGAATGGACAAGGGGCTGCTGGGAAATGTAGTTTATCCAGCCCATTCTAAGCTCTTTTCAGATTTAAACACCTCTTTCGCCTCCACCACCCCATATTCCTGACATTACCTCCTCTCTCAGGGCCCTTCCAAGGGCTCGGTCTATCAGGGTGTTGCCGATGAAATTGTTTGACCAATCGTGGAGCATGTACCTCAGCGGCAGGTTCCCAAGAACAATCTTCTGGTCCATACCCTTTCCACTGAATGAGGTACCAGAATTGTTGATTCCTTCTTTTAACATCCAGAATGCTCTGCACCTCGTATTCCTCTTCACCATCTTTCAGGATTGCTGGAGGTCGCCTCGTGGTCAAGCCTGAAGCTGCGTGTTTAAGTAAAGAGACATGGAACACTGGGTGTATATGTAAAGATGCAGGCAAACGCAATTTCAAGGCAGTTGCAGATATACATTTGCAAATCTCATACGGCCCAATGAACCGAGGTAGAAATTTTCGTGATCCTATTAAAGACAAATTGCGAGTGGATAACCAAACTCTGTCTCCCACTTTATATTGAGGGCCTTCCTGTCGGTGCTTGTCAGCCTGTCTTTTGTATTGTCTCTTGGCTCTCTCCAGATTTTCTCGTGCCTTTCGTCTGGCCTCAAGAATCAACTGTTTGCGCTCCTGTAACACTGGCATATTTCCTATTTCCGGCAAATCTTCTGGTATCATATTTTGTTCATGACCATATAAACATTCATTAGATGCCATGCCCAAGAAAATATGGTAGGTATTGTTATAAGTAAATTCCGCTAACCATAAAGCTTGCACCCACGAGTTCCAACCATCACTTAAATAGCCCCGTAAATATTGTTCAAGTGTTTGATTAACTCTCTCTGTTTGCCCATCTGTCTGGGGGTGATAACTGGTGGAAAGAGCACAGTTAATTCCCAATATTCGACAAAAAGCATGCCAAAATCTGGAGGTAAATTGCGAACCTCTGTCTGAGACCATAATTTTCGGCAATCCATGCAGCCTTAACACATGTTGTAGAAATAACTCAGCCAGTTTGCCTGCCCCAGGTATTCCTTCACAAGGAATGAAGTGAGCCTGTTTTGACAGAAAATCTACCACTACCCATATGGTGTCATATTGCTTATCCGGCGGCAGATCAGTAATAAAACCCATAGAAATGTGTGTCCATGGTTGCTCAGGAGTAGGTAAAGTCTGTAACAACCCTCTCTTTCTAACAACTGCTTTGTTCCTTGCACAATTCTCACATAATTCCACATATTTTTCCATATCTTGTTTCAGGAAAGGGCACCAAAAGTATTTTTCCAACATGGTCTGCATTTTTCTCAACCCTGCATGTCCTGCTAAAGGGGACTGATGACACCAGAAGAGAGCCTTGTCCTGCAACTCTTTCGTTGGTAAATACAATCTCTTCTGATGATAGGGCAACCTCTTCTGTATAATACGTGCCGGCACTGTACCATCTGTCTTGATGTTAAAGCTTTCTTGACTAAGTCTGTGACTTGTGTGGTAACGGCGCCAACAATTTTATCTGGTGAGATAACGGTTTTAACTTCACCTACTAGATGTTCCAAATTTTGTTGTCTAGAAAGTGCGTCTGCCTTCCCATTTTTGCTCCCTGGTCTAAAAGTAACCACATAATCAAATTCATTAAAGAATTGAGACCATTGCAATTGTCTTGGACTAAGTGTGTGTGCTGTCTTGAAATATTGCAAATTGTTGTGGTCAGTTACAACCACCACCTGATGTCTAGCACCCAATAAGTAGTGTCGCCACTCAAGGAATGCTGCTCGAATCGCCAACAACTCCTTATCAGTTATATAATAATTTTGCTCACACCCTGACAACTTTCTGGAGTAAAATGCAACCGGGTGCCATATTTCTTTTTCATCTTTCCGTGACAGAATAGCGCCTATCGCCACATTGCTAGCATCTGTCTCAACTTGAAATACTCTCTCCGTATTAGGATGTTGTAACACAGGAGCAGTAGTGAAGGCTACTTTCAACTTCTGAAAAGCGTTTTCATCTTCATCACTCCAAGTGAATTTCACGGCCTTTTTTAACAAATGCGCGATGGGAGTGATTATGTTTGAGAAATTGCTGATGAATCGCCTATAAAAGTTGGCAAAGCCTAGAAAGGATTGGATATCTTTGATGCATTGTGGCGAAGGCCAGTCTCTCACCGCCTGCACTTTCTTAGGGTCCATTACAATGCCTGTATTAGTCAAAATAAATCCCAGAAATTCCACTTGTGTTACATTAAAGGCACATTTCTCCACTTTGACACATAATTGACAATCCTGTAATCTTTGCAATACTGTTTTTACATGTCGCACATGCTGCTCTGGAGATTCAGAATAAATCAAGATATCATCAATATAAACAATAACAAAAACATCAATGAATTCCTGTAAAACTTCTTACATAAAGAACTGAAAAGCAGCAGGAGCATTACATAAACCAAAAGGCATTACAAGGTATTCAAACAACCCAAACTTAGTCCTAAATGCTGTCTTCCACTCATCCCCCTCCTTCACCCGTATCAAATGATAAGTTCCTCTCAAATCCAACTTAGTGTAAATCTTAGCAGACCTCACTTGGTCTAACAAAACCGAAATCAATGGCAAAGGAAATCTATTCTTGATAGTTACCTTATTTAAGGCTGTGTAGTCAATACAAGTACGTAAAGTCCCTTCTTTTTTGGGAACAAAAAATAAAGGCGAGGAGACCGGGGATGTGGAATGCCTAGTAAATCCCTTGGTCAACATTTCATCTAAATATTCCCGCAAATACTGATTTTTTTTTTCTGTAAGGGCATAAATTCTGCTGCAAGGTAATTTCGCTCCTTCCTCCAAATCTATTACACAATCATAAGGTCTATGCGGAGGTAATTGCTCAGGCAGTTTCTTGTCAAACACATCACAAAACTCTCTGTCTGGTGCAGGAATTCCCTCCTCCACTGCTCCCACAATTTGATCTTTGGACCTCTTTTCAACTAATCATGTCACTGGTGCTGTGTCCGAAGAGATATGCTCTTGACATTGCTTCTCCTCAAACCACACTGTCCGTTTTACCCAATCAATTCTGGGGTTATGAAGCACCAACCAGAGTATTCCGAAAATTAATCCAAATTGAGGGGCTGCTATTAAATCAAACGTAATTTCCTCTCTATGCCCCTGTCCACAAATAATTTCCAATTTTGCTGTCTGCTTTCTTATAGGCCCTGATACCAACGGAGAACCATCCACTGACTGTACTCCTTCTGCCTTGCTTTTGTCACACAGAGGCAATCCTAACTGTTCCGCCAAAGTAATATCCACGAAATTACCAGTAGCCCCGGAATCTACCATGGCCAGAACCTCCTGTTTCGTCAGAGCAAAACATAACGTCACCAATATATAAAAGTGGGAAGTCTTAACCCCCACTGTGTTTGCAACCCATCTGGGGAACTTGATCTCCATGGGGCCTGTCACCTGTGTTCCCCTTAAGGCCGACCCATCCCTTTTCCCGCTTGCTTGGTATTTCTCACACTGTCTCCACTTTTCTGTGGAGTATTGGGACATGTACGTATAAAATGTCCTCCTTGTCCGCAATAAAGACACAGTTTATTCACCTTACGTTGTTCTTTCTCAGCTGCTGACAAGGGCCCTCTTACACTACCAATTTGCATTGGTTCCACTTCACTTGTCCTTCCTCCTCTGCTTCTGTCTAAACGAACAAAAGGCCCCATTTCCAGTCTCTTTTTATCTCCTTTCCTTTCATTCATGCGATGATCCAATCTAAGAGCCAAATCAATCATAGCCATGCATGCAAGTGGTTGGTTGTGGTTCCACTTGAGCAATGCCATCCTTCAGTTCCTCACGTAATCCCTGGTAGAATAACACTGTCTGTTTTGCCACTGGCCACTAGGTCTCAATTACCAACCTGTTAAACTGGGTAACATATGTGACTAAATCCCAAACTCCCTGTCTTAATCCCAACAGCTCCTTATCTTGAGCTAATGACACTTCTCTGCGATCAAATAACCTGCCAAATTCTCCTAGAAAACCATCCCAGTTATATAACAAAGGATCATATTTCTGCACCAACGGCATTGCCCATGCAGCTGCATCTCCTGTCAGATATGAAATTACAAATGCTGTCCTAGCCTGAATAGATTCGAATGCAGTAGGTTTACACAAAAAATGAAGACGGCATTGGGTCAGGAATGTCATATACTTCCTTGGATCACCAGAAAAGCGCTCTGGGATTCTGACTCTGGGAACCCTTTGCCATATTAGGTCCTTCCAACAGTGTTCTCTGAGCTACCAGACTCTGTACCTGGGCCTTTAACGTGTCTGATTCCTGTTTTGCTTGTACTAACTCTACCTGAATATCCTGAAGCGCCTTAAGCACATCTGCTAAGGCCGGAGCGGTCACCTCCATTTGGCTCGGGTGGTTATAAGTATCCCAATTCGGGGGTGGCTTATTATGTCAAAAGCACCGTAAGAGAGGAAGGTATCGACACTCTCCCCCGAACCACAGAAGCCAAATGAAGTCAACCCTCCACCCGTGGTTGGCACAGATACCTGATATTTTAAATACAGGATACCACGTGGCAGCCAATGGGGGGAAGAGGGTTAGGGAGAGGTTGTGGATGGGGAAGGGGATGTAAAGGGAAACCGGATAGAGGTTTAGGAAAACACCTACAGTGGATAGGATAGGGGGAAACACAGGGAAAAAACCCTAAACTGTCTATTAAACTCTGACACATAACACACACATAGATCACAAAATATGCCCCCTTAATACAGGCTGAATTAGGATCTTAACTAGTGTAATTGTGCTCTCTAATAGCCCCTTGATACAGGCACATGTAGTAATTATGAGAACATAGAATACATGTATGCAAGCGTAACTGAAACAAACTCATGGGATATGATTCCCAACATGAATTACATGACAGATGGCCCGTTGGGCAAGCAGAAGCAACATAAACATTCATAGAACATGTAGGACCAAAAGTGTGAGTTCAACACCAACGGAGAATGGATTCCAACAAACATATACACTGAAGGAGCAGCCTACGTCCTGGGTGTGGTACGTCCTGACCGCTTATTGCCTCCATAGTAGAAACATTCATGAATCCCAAAACATGGACTAATCAAAGTGTTCGGCCCATATGATATGCTCCTCCAAGTCTTTAATGTGCAAACATTGCCCCACCTTAACACACGAAAAGCAACAAAATCATTGAGCACTTATCTGTGCGTCTGGGAGACTTGCAAGCCATCCCAGACGAGAAATGATGACGCCTTGATAGAAGCCCTGTTCAGCGCCGGTATGGGAGCGGAGCCTGAACGAAGCGACGTACTTCCTGAGCTTCGCCACTCGTTCTTTCTAGGACCGCATAGTTCACCGTGTGCTGCTGAGATCACATACAATCATGATGAAAGGCGTGCACGGACCGCACGAACCTCCGGCATGGCTTCGCCTTGTGAAACAATAAACCACACCTGCCGTGCGCCGTTGGCCCATGATAAATTCTTGTTAATTACTGACAGCTGGCCATCACGCACGGCAAAGACTAAGAATGGACAAGGGGCTGCTGGGAAATATAGTTTATCCAGCACATTCTAAACTCTTTTCAGATGTAAACACCTCTTTCGCCTCCACCACCCCATATTCCTGACACACTAACTGATGGTCATCTGGCAACATAGGCATCATTAGGAGGATAAGTGTCTTAAACTAATGGATACTGGCATACCCTGCACACTATATATACTGAGTTATTGGTTTGTTGCAATGCAATTTTATCAAATGGTTACATACTGTTCATTCTCGTTATAACTAACAGTATATCACAAAAAAGATGTAATTCCTGGATTCTACATGAGGTATTAATGTCATACATCATAGTTCTGAAAATTTAGATAATTAGAAAAAGGATGACACGTTTCAGCAATATAATCCCTTAATCAGGAGCGGCATTTTCATCAATTTCATCAATATTAAGCAGTTTATAAAAGTATTTTCTAGCGTCAATTCTAATCTACAAAATAAAACAAAGGAAACTCGTAAGTGTAAGTAAATAAATGAATCGTATCTGATTGCTACGTTACACCTTCTAGATGGTTTGAATCTGGTCACGTGTTGAATTCACCCAGGTTATCTCATGATATATCTGTAAGTAGTCATCAAAAACCTCGGGGAATGCTAAAGGGCGAATATAAAAGATAAAGCATTGAATTGGAAAGTGGCCTGTAATGGGTCACAATTTGTTATGCGCAGGTGGTCGCGTTGTAGATAAACGTACCTCACATATTCTTGTAAGAGAGTCTTGTCTCCTGTTGGTGTGTTCCCAACATTGTGTATCCCAAATCACTTATCCTCCTACTTATACTTGAGACTTTAAGTGCCAGAGTTGGGTCTTCTCCTCTGCACCTGTGAGCTTTCCTTGAATACTGAGCAACTATATTAACCTAGACCTAGTTGTGCACTCCATTTGTTTCCCTGAAACGTAGGCAACATTACCTGCATGACATATCTTTTGTTTGGTCTGTGCCTGACAAATAGCGGCACTCCTACAGGGCTACCAACAACAACCACCTGCAGAGGTTATACTGGCACGGCAAGGGAAACCAATATACCAAATTCCACAAGGCATAGTAGGTTAAACACACAGAAAAATGGGATTAAGAATACAAAAGGAAAAGGGATTCTATTTGCCTTTTAGACATTTAAGGGTTACCCAAAAGGAACAAAGAACCGGGGAAATATGGCAAAAACCTTTTGGGAGAGAATGTACAGGTAAAAATGAAAGAAGGCCAGGTGGCACATTAAACACAAAAACAGGCATCAGAAGGAAACTAGAGATCAAAAATACATATAGTGTGCAGTCAAGAAAGATCTCCAAATGCCTCCAAAATCAACCAAAATTGCTCCCTGTAAACCTCTGCTACTACAGCTTAAAACAAGAACACAAAGAGAAAAGTGAACGTCCCATCGACCTTTAAAAGGGCTCCCAAACCTATGACAGCACAACAATGTCTCCTGGTTACTCAATGGGCCTCATTACATTGTTGCCGGTCCGGAAACAAGGGTGCTGGTAAACTCACTGGCACCCTTGTTTCCGGACCGTCAAACTACATGTTTGTCTGCCAGAGCTGCTGTGCCCGAAAGGTCTGTCCCTGACTGTCACATTGGTTACAGTAGGCAAACCCTTCACAGAAGCACCGGCAACGTTAGCAACGGTGCTGGTGCTTCTGTATCCCAACTCCCTATGTGAATGGGGATTAACAAATACACCAGTGCCTGACTTCCCGGCCACCGGGCTCATAATGAGCCAGTGGCACATGAAGTGAGGCGCAGGTACATTTTTATGGGTCTAGTGGCAACCCGCCAGTAGCATAGGCAAGGTTACCACCGGACGCGTATTGAGGCCCAATGTCTCTAATTAGATCACTTAACAGAACCCAGCCCACTGGAACCCAAAGGATGCATCCGGGCACAACTGTTAGCTGATGGCCAGTCCTGCAGAATATTGTGTCAATGCTACTTTCGAGGGCCGTATTCAGTTTGAGATGTGCGCAAGTCTGCACAGAGGCGAGTTAAGATCTAAGGCTTTTGATCACAGATAAGTCAATAGTTTTATAATTGCTGAAAGAAATCCATTTCTGGACAACAGATGGTCGGTGACCTTTTTAGGTAAACAGAAAATCTTTTCAACAATCTCCGTAGCCTCGGTTTTTCATCCGTTATGATTACAGATTACAAAAGGTATATTGAGTTTATTACCCATGACTGGGTGCTCCAGTTTAAAAAGTATAACATTCCGTTTTATGTCTGCTGAATCCGTCTTTCAGAAGGTGGTGTAGAGACTGTATGGTCACGTTACGTGGGTGTATTCCTTTCACAATGACATAGTAATTAGCGCCTTATGCATGCAAAGGCCGAGAACTGTCAGAATGTTTGCAGTTACTTGATGGTATGCAGACAAGTGCACGTTTTGACAAGAGAGTATACATCATTTGGTTATGTGCTAGACAACAATTAAGGAATAAAACCAATCCAGGCTTGGTGCATATTGATTACAATGTGAACCTACTAGAGACCACACAAGACAACCAATAGCCCCAGACTTGTGTCGGCCTCATCAAGCATTGTCAGTGATGTGTAGCTTGGGTCTCTCGACAAAGCACCCTGTGGGCCCAGGTCTGGCCAGAAGGGATGTAACCTAGACCCAGTCTTCTAGGCTGGACTGGTCCTTTTTTGGGTAGGGCAGTTACAGATTTGCATATGGGGTTTCCCCTTTTCAACTGATGCATAACAGTCTTCAAAACAGTGCTGCAGAGGGTGCCTTGAGCAATTCCAGGAGTGATGATTGAATAAGAACCTTCCAGCCATCAACATTCAGTTTGGCAAATTCCAACCTGTTTTTGCAAATGAACTGCACCCCTCATTGTGCACTGGTCTCCAACTCTTTTTCCAGAGTTGGCATGCTAATTTCCGCCTACTTGTACTCCCCCTTACTCCTTCTGTACACTCCCCCTATCTGACCAATGCTTTTGTGGCATTTTCCCTTTGCTCTTGAAACCCTTCCACTTTCCCCGTGTGACCTCTCTTCCAACTGCCCCTTCCACATCCACATGTGTCTGCAGATGTGTGAACCAAGATGCACGTTTCATTATCCAAAAGCTACAACTATTGTTTTTGTCAATGTCTTTTGTCTTTTGTGTTGTGCACTAGAGATCTTTCTTGTGCTACGTCAGCCTTTTTTAATGGGATGTTGAGTGACTTCAAATTACAGAGTAACATTGTCAGAGAGTTTGCTATTATGTTGCTTTCTGTCCTCCATATATTCATTACAGCTCAAATGGGTCCTGTTACCCCAGATTGTCTCTGGAAGAGGCCTGCCAGTGCAATCCTGGTGATTCACAGCAGTGACAGCATGTGGAAGGGGCAGGAAGCTGGCACATCATGGTCTGCCAGACAGCCCTACTGACAAGGAAATGACAGAAGAAAGGATTGGTTTCTGAGTCAGACCACCTCCCTGGAGAGCATGCTCTCTAGTTCAGGAACTCATAGACTCTCATTTGGCATCACACAGCCCTTGCAGGCATATTTTCTTCTTTATTTAGTTTGAAGGGTTCCTTAGGAAATGTTGTGGGGTGCTAATGGAAGTGAGGCAAGCAGAGATAATGAGCTTTTTAGTGTATTGCAGAGAGACCAAAGAAGATAGATGACATTTTAGGTACCGGGTGATTGAAACAAGGAGTTGTAAAAGGGATAACAAGACCAGAGTTGGCTCAAATTGGGGAGGAATGCATTCTGGAATGAGCCTGGTGGAGGGTTTGTATGTGCACTTCCAACGCCTTGTTCTATTCAGAGGCAGCCACAGGCTTCATATGCAGTGCTTTGCTTGTGTGTTTTCCCCTGGGAGATGTGAGCTCATTGGCTGTGTTTCCTGGTCTGTTGCGGTGGCCTTATTGACTTCCATTGGTCAGCCTGCTTGGACTGTGGTGACACCCTCCTCACCTCCTGGATTTGTTTAACCAGGAAAAACTCAATCCCGAGTGACAGCAAAATGAATTAATGAAGGACACGAAACTGACAGCACAATGCCTGGGCGGTGGCATCCGAACACAAAGTTGGTTCTGGTAAGCGAAAGGATTTTCCTTTGCAAACCTATTTGTGCTCCCTTCCTTCGGTGGAAGAGAGCAGCCTCCCCCCGCCCCCCTCCCAATATTCAGCACAGATGTACTCTCTTGTTTGCATGGATTGCAGTTTTTTTGTGTTGTCTTCCAAGGGAGAAGGCCTGGGGCAAGCCTCCGTATACCCCATGCAATATTTTGGCACCAATGAATTCAAAGTGGACAGTACTGACTGAGGAGAATTCTGTTATAGAGAAGTAGTGTGTTTGGCTAAGGTTTGGGGAGCAGGAACTAAACACACCCAAAGTGTAGAAAGCAGCAGGAGTGGGGCTCATTTTCTTTTTTTTAATGCCCATTTCAAGGAAGAGGTTGCCAATGATAGCACTTACATGCTGTTTGTTACGCAGCATGCACGTTTCCACTTTTACAACACAGAGTGGAAAAGTAAACTGTAAAAACAGGCAACATCTCCTTTACTCTTTACTCTTGTTCTTTGTCCAGAAACGATGTAAATGCTGCCTTCATGCAGCGCTTTCCTGTTAGCACTTTCAAGTATTCTTGTGAAATCCGCCTGCATTTAGCATATGCTAAATGCATGTTGATTCTGTCGGAATCCAATTCTGTTTGTTTGCATGATAATCTCAAAGAGCTTCTGCAGACGGAGGGGGAAGGATGGCGAGGAAACGTATTCACCATCCTGTCTCCCACACTGTCTGCAAAACGAATACATTTGTTTTAAATCATGGTTTACCACTCTGGGCCAAATACAACAGGCCCTATTGAGTGTGTTGGCTTTCACAAATCCACAAGTAGTCTCGGGCAGATAGCTCAGGGACAACGCGCTCGCGAGCAGCACAGGTGCGATCCCCGGGTCTGCGCGGTTATAAATAACCAATTACCATCTCAGGCCTCCCCTCATTTATCCCATTGGTTGCTGCTTCTTAAAAATGTTTAGCCAGAGTGGGAGTTTAGCAATCCATACCCCGACCCTTGACATTATTCATATGCATATACTGTGCTTCAGGGCAGAATCTAAGGCAAAGAGGGTTCATCCGCTCCCTGATCCCCCGAAGGTTAATTGCAGATTCAATTGTATAATTCCGTGTTTCTGTGTTCTGTTGTGATGCTACAAAGTGCTGAACTGTATGTGACACAGGTGTCCTGTGTTGTTCCCTCATCTGGTGTCCATCATTTCTTTTATGGAGACATTGCAAAGATCCGGAAGGGTGTATGTGCTCCACTAGTGAATATCTTGTAGTGCCTACATTTGGGTGTATTAATGTGCTTTATGCGAAATGCATTGCAGTGAGCAGAAGGTTGTAACACGATGTGCTGTGTGTGATTCCTCTGAACGACATTGCTGCAGATTTATGCCATGTTCTCAAAAGACAACACATTCATTGGGGTCCAAACATTTAAAGGATCTGTTTGTGTATATTTCATTGCACACATTCTACAAATATAATTCCCTAGGGATGTGTGTGCATTGGGGACTGGGCATGCTGGTGAAAGCATGAAGCATAGCTCCAAGCACTGAGATATCGCACGCAATCTTGGACCTCGTCACAACAGATGACCTACACATGCTAGCCCTGACCGAAACATGGCTCGCCCCCACGGCTGGCCCAGCACTCTCCATTGCAGTCCCCATGGGTTACGCTATCCTACAAAGTGATAGAGCAGTAAGAAAAGGTGGAGGAGTAGCCTTTATCTTCAAGGACTCTCTTATGCTATACTCCTATAATTCGATAACACTCCCCAACTGCGAAACCTCATCGGCCAAGCTCAAATGCTTGCAAACCAACACACTTACCATCCACCACATCTATCGCCCACCTGGCCCTATCACCACCTACCAAGATGACCTCACACAACTTATTGTGCCAACCTCAAACCATCCACACAACACCTAGTGCTTGGCAACCCCAACCTGGTGTTTGGTGACCCCAGTGACACAGATGCCATTGCCTTATCTTTGTCAGCTCTTGGATGTAATCACATCATTCCAGAACCACCTCACCTCCATGGTCACATCCTCAACTGGCTGCTAGACCACAAATGCAACACCTGCATCCTGTCTAACAGAACATGGCCATGGTCAGACTACCACACTATCGCATTCACCATACCTTTCACCAGCAAACGTACCAATCCAAATCCATCCAAACTCTAGCAACATCATGGCCTGCAGCTCACGTATCCTGACAAGGAGTAATAACATCCCGCTCATCCACTTACTTCTCCCCTCAACAAAGGATCCCACAGCCCTAGTAGACCACTACAACACCTTGCCCTGCAAGGCCAGTGACCCTCTGGCACCCCTCAAAGCCAAGAAATCTAAGAACCCAATGCACTGTAACTCCTGGTTCACTCCGGATCTCCGTGCTGCACGCACTGCTAAAAGAACGGCGGAAGCTACCTGGCATAAAATCCCAACTTCTGCCAACAAAAACCACCTCTCTAAGCTGTCCCACCAATACAAACAGCTTATTCTCACTTCTAAAGCCTCCACGTATAATGAAAGAATCTCCAACGCTGCATCCAGCTCACGTGAACACTTCACCATTCTCTGAGAGGTAGAAACCCCCATTTCCCCCCCTGCCTCCATCCTGAAAGACGACTGGTGTAATAAGATCCGAGACACCTTAACAGGCAAAATAGCCCAGTTACAATACAAAATATTAATAATAATAATAACTTTATTGTGGTATAATCCATAAGAGTGGCCTATCTACAAATCCAAGCATTCTTAGAACACCATCAAATTCTAGCTTCCCGGCAGTCAGGTTTTCGCCCTAAGCGTGAGACCGAAACAGCTCTTCTTGACATACAAAAAAGCTTGATCATACCAATGACATGGGCACCCTCTCACTCCTCCTACTTCTTGACCTCTCGGCAGCATTAGATTTCATGTACCACGTGATCCTCTACCAAGCCCTGACCTCTGCAGCCCAATACGCCTCTGAAGCCACTAAATGGATCACCTCTTTCCTGTATGACAAATCCTCAAAAGTATTCGCTGAGGAGGCTACTACCACACCCATGCCCACATCTTGTGGAATACCCCAAGGTTCATATGCATCTCCCACCTTGTACAATGTGTACACTAAACCATTGTTCGACCACCTTGACGGCCTCAGAATCTCGTACACAAACTATGCAGATGACACCCACATTCTCATCCCCCTCACTGACAACTACCTGAAAGACACTCTCAGAATCAACGAAATCCATGAAACCATACAATCCTGGATGGCCTCACACAGCCTCTGCCTCAATGATGAAAAAACAGAACTCCTCCTTACCGGGCCCCAAACCCAGTGTGCATTGTATACTTGGTGATATAAGCATCCAGTCCTTTTTTCACAGACATATTTGTGAGATGTAGGGATCTGTTCTCATTCACTTATTCCCAAAATCTTTTTTTGATATCATGACAAGAAAACAATACCCGCCATTGACAATATTTGTGACCTCCCCCTTTCCCGTCAGGGTATTGTGAAACCAGACATTAGGAATGCAGCATACTATCATTCTTGGAATTACAACCTTCCTCATGTGTTAAAAAAAAGCTTTGCAGGAAAACTAAATAAAATCAATGGAACATAACAGGTTTAAGAAAATAATAATGTATGTGTTTATTCTATTTTTATAATGCTCTTTCCTAAGTGAGACAAGTGTAATGTTCTTATTATGACTACACTGTATATTGGAAGTGTTCATTAGAAATAAAAATCGTACCATTTTTTTTAAAAAAAGAAACATTTTGCAGTCTTGGTACAATTACATTATTTCCTTTTATAATACGTTTTTATCTAAGAATACACACCATTTTGTTTCTCAAATTGTCCTTCCTTCTTGAAAAAGGTTCGTGCTCAGATTAAAAGCACTTATCTGTTTGTTTTTCTTTTCTGAACAATAAAAATAAAAAAAACGTTGTTTTAGACCCTGCATCCTGGTCCTCTCATCCTTACAAGTTATTATTATTATTTTTTTGAAACCCCAGCACACAGAGGCGTTGCCAGGGGGCGGGGGGCGGGCGGGTTGAGGGAGCCGGAGAAGGGGCTTGTCAAATTAATGTTATTGTATCCTTTGTTTTAGAGTGTCTTAAAACAAAACAAAACAAAAAAAATCATGCTCAAATAAAATCCTCAATGAAAAAATGAATCTGCAATAAAAATGCAATAACAAACAAAAAAGTGGAACACATGAAAGTGCTTTGAAAAATGTGGCCGTTAAAAACTCTATAACGCATGTGACTAATTGTGTGCCGTTGAGACTAAACAACATGTTTAGGGACCAGTGTCAGCTAAAAATGAAAAGTGGTGAATTCTCAAAGGGCTGTTTAAAAAAATAGCGTGCATGTAAATATCCGCTAAGGCAAAATGTGGCGCACCAAAGCTTCAATGCTTCGTTGCATAAAAAAAAAAAAAAAAAACTTAGGAGGCTGGGTGCACATTTAAAGTGAGTGGCTCTAGGGCTTCGTTGCCAATTTAATCGGCAACGGATTCGTCAACAGGAGGTTGTGGACAGACACCTCCTCGAGTGCATTGCAACCTACTTCCGTTTCCGCTTGCAAGCGGGAAATAGGTAAATAATGAAGATAGCTTGAGATTGAAATGACGTGATGAAAATAGCGGGTGTTGCTGATCAATTAGTCACAATGTGCGCTGTACATGGACGTCATTTAGGGGTTGCCAGGGGTTGCAACTGCAACTCTGAGGTATCACTTGCTACCTTTTTTTTTAGATTGAGGGTCATGTCATGGGCTGTGCCCAGCAGCATGTGGCTCTTTGTTTCTGGAGTGGCTGGTTTTCTGATAGCTATAGCAGGTAAAATAGCTCATTGGGTTGAGCACTAGCTGCTGAAATGTGTGTGTGTGATCTGCAGGTTGCAGGCACGACTCCCAGTAATGTCAACTCAGCCTTTCATCCTGCTGAGATTGATAAATGAGTACCAACACAGGTTGGGTGATATTACATGTATATTTGTTCTATATGAAGCGTTTAAGCATAAGTGCTATATAAAAACACATCATTACCGTTTGGCCTTGGACGTCTGTTTGCATTCATAGTGATTTGGTAATATGGGCCTATACACACTGACATTAATGATGCATATGGTGATCCATTCCTGTAGGAAATGTATATCACTTTACAGTGATATCGTAACCATATTGTTCGTAGTGTACTTATAAACAATGCTATGTGATGCCACTACCTGTTTTGTCGAGGGGTGAAAGGTTTTGTTTCATCGTTTCCTGTGATGTCACTTCAGGGTGGGGACAAAGGACATCACTTACTGTGATGTCATTAGAGGTCAAGGGTCATGTGATGTCACTTCTGCTATTCCTGGCATTTTGGTGAAAGAACGTCCATGTGTACACACTGTTTTTCAAGATGGCATGAGAAGAAGCAGAATGCCCAGATTCTTTTACTTAAGTTTGTGCTTATTAATTGGTGATATCAATGCCAACGTGTAGTTGTGTGGGCGAGCATTATGATGAAACGGTGGGAAACGACAGGCTCCAAGAAAGGGCGCATCTTAATAGTCGCACTGTGCTGATGACATTCCCACTCATGCAAGTGCATAGGAAGGGCACAGATACAAAGTAAATGAATAGGTCAGGAACTGACCCAAAATGATACCCGACTTTCATTCAGCTTCCCATCACCCACTTTGGTAAAACCCCGAAATCTAACAGAGCCATAAACACTTTGACATTTTGGAGCAATTAAAGTTGTTAATAACTGAATTAGAAGGGTTATCAACATGTATTTTGAAATTCTAAGATCACTGGGCTGAATAAATAGCGGGACATTGGGAACATGCGTCCAAGGTCCAGAGATGAGGGAGGCAAAAACACAGAAAAGAGAAACCAGCTGAAAGATTTAGTGGACGAGGGCTTTATTACAAGTTTGGCGGTAACTGTTTATTATGCGGTAACGTATAATTATCGCATGTGAAAATACTGGACACAAAGCATCCTAAAATAACCATGCCTGCAAATTACAGGATGCGGAATGTACCAGGCAAATTACAAATATCATTATCGGGAAAAATAACACTTGAAACACCATAAAGAATTAGCGGCATGAAAAAGCAGGCACAATTGAATGGCCCTACTGCACCATGCAACTGTACACATTTCACTATCAAATACACTTCCAGGCATACATGCAATGAATGGATGCTTCTATGATGTTAATCAATTTCGAAATATAATTGGTGACATGGACTGCACACATGTGCCACTTGTGCTCCTGATACAACAGAACATCCGCACAGTAACAGGAAACAGTAACATACACTGATTGCAAATTACATGTGATGCTGACATGACAATCACACACTGCTGTGCAATGTTTCCCCGTTCTACACATGACTCAGTGGTACTGCGCAACAGTGCCCTCCCTGTGTACATGGACACACATAGGGAACAAAGGGCATGTCTCTACGGTACCCTCAACACATGTGTCATGTCCCCCTCCAAATCAGTGGTGCGTTCAAAGAGGTCTAAAAGCAGCTATGCACAGCCACAAATGCACAAACACGTCATCTCACTGATCCCACACAAAATGACCCAGTCATGATTAGACAATGGGGGTCATTACGATCCTGGCGTTAAGGGTTTAACGGCGCCGTAAAAGGTGTCGGTGCCGTTAAACCCTTAACGCCTGATTACGAGGTCCCTTTGCGGGACCCGACCTTAACGGCTGGTCTGGACCAGCCGTTAAAGTAGGGACCCGCAAAGGGACCTTGGTGCTAAGTACGGTACCGCAATTTGCGGTACCGTACTTAGCGCCTTCCCCAGTCCCATTGAGCCCTATGGGGCGAAAATGGGGAAGGGCCATGGTTCAATGGGGAATTACCGCCCCGCCAACCTTGGAATGGGGTGGTAATTCCCCATTGAACCATGGCAGACCTGTTACAACACCGGCACCAACCATGATGCTAATAGCGCCATGGTTTAGCGCTGGTGTTGTAATGAGGGCCAATATCCCTATATGTGGCTAATTATAGAAACACAATGCATGCATTGATTGCTGTCTACCCACATATTTACAGGTGACTCTTTCCTTGGCTAGTGATCCCATACCCAAACCTCTAGAGCTCTGCAGTGAGGCACCATAATTTGGCACACGTTCAACCACGCTGAGATATAGAGAAGTTGTTTGGACTGCTGAAAACCATGTTCTGTTGCCTACAGAGGACTGGTGTAGCACCGAAGTATGCCCCCAACAAGGTAGGCCACATCATCATTGATGTTGTATGCACCTGAGTCTGTGCTTAATGTGTGTTGTGCAAATGCCCCAGAATACCATTATTACACAAGACAGTGATGGCAATGATGATGAAAAATAAGAAGACCCAGCCACATGGCCAGCATGAGATGGGAGGGAAGGACACATCAAAAGACAATGTTGAGTGACCTCACATTTCTGTTTGCATGTGTGGGACCCAAATGGGATAGTATTGTGTATAAATTGTGCACTGTGAAAATATATGATTTCAATCCGGTAACAGCTACACCTGTCACCTGTTGATCCACGATTTAAGTGTGAAATGATGACTAAACACACATAGAGTGTGCATCTTAGCCTTTATTGGGCACAGCATCTAGCCATGAGTGCACTCCCTACTGCAATCTCTCACCTCCCTTTCCCAACATACCCCTTAACCTCCACCTCCCCAGCCCACCCCTAAACGTCCGCCTACCCAAGCACACCTCAACCTCCCCCTTCCCAACACGCTCATGAAACTCCACTCTCCCCAACACACCCCTCAAAGCTCCCCCTTTCCAAAACTCCCTTCCACCTCTCTGCTCCCACACACATTCATCTACTTCCCACTTCCACAACACAGCCGTAAGCCTGCCCTCTCCCCAACACATCCACCTGCCCCCATTCTGAACACTGGCGAACAATACGTAACCATCTCCATTTGCCTCTGGGTTTCTTCCACTTGCTAGGTGGGCTTAGGGTGGGGGGCGAGATTGTCCTTTGACTTATGGGGTTGGCTGCAGGGGATAGATGTATCCAGGGTCGGACTGGGCCATAAAATTGTCTCAGGCACCTCTGAAAAAGTGGCCCACATTTGAAAATGGCTATTTATTCCTTTTTTGACACTGTGAATATAGAAACCAAGGGGGAGGTTTGTGATGAAGTGTGATGCAAACTGAGTATTTTACAGAATATTTATTCAGCAAAACTGGTCAGAACTTCTCGCCGCATGATGAAGTAACTCATCAAACTGGCCCAAATTGACCAAAAAAGTGGCCCACTTTGACCAAAAAAACTGGCCCACACCAGCATTTTGTGTTATCTGTGGTGTTGGTGGAGGTCAATGGCTTGGGTTGGCTTTGGCCAAGGAATGCAATTGGACTCGTGTCTTCTCCATATGTTCCAAAATACCAGATAGCATTGCAAATCCCTGGTATGCACACATGGTGCTCGTCCTCATGCACTCTCGGTGCTATCCGATTTTCCACACAGACAAGACTTTCTGCTTTCCTGTCTTCTTCCATTGACATATGTAATGGCCTTTCAGATGTCTTGGAGGCCAAGAAGGTTTCCATTTGACAAGTTATCCTGCTGCTGCAGTCTGGTCTCCATCTCTCAGACACTGGATGACTGCCTGGTGCTGGGCATCAATTATCTTGTGTTGGCCAGTGGCTTGAGTGCTCACAGCTGCCGAGTGTGAGGCAAGGAGAGAAGGTGCAGACAAGATTACACGAGCCACTTGTTTTTCACTATTGGTGGACCCATGTGAATCAGGTGGACACACTCTACAGTCAACCAGGTCATCATCAGAGCTATCTGTGGCAATTCCAGTAGGTGTGTCTTTCATTCTTTTCCGTGGTCCTTTCCAAGGTCCACTGACAACACCTCTGAATGTGGGATGAGTACTAAGACGTTGTGTCCAACTTTTTACAAGCACAACATGCAAGTTAGATGGCTTTTTGAGTGCTTCCTTCCTAGGGATGTGGCCCTTCAAATTGCACAGGCAGTGCATGTGGTTCACTCTGTGACAGTTGCTAGGCTGGTGGGCAATGGAATAAGTTGTCTGGTGTCTCGCCTTTTGCTTATGTATCTTCTGTGGCAGGAGTGGCTTACTCCCTGTTTTTGCTAGTGGTGTTGTAGTGATAAGGGATGGGGCAGGTGCTTGGGTGTCTGAAGTGCCCTCTTGGTCACTGAAGGTGTCCTCTGTGGAAACACATGCAAGACCCGTGGTCAGTTACCCTGCCAATGAGGGCACCAGTGATGCATACATGCTTAGCAGGCCTAGCAGTGCTCATCTTCTGTGCATGCATGCTTATCTAGCTGGTCTGCATGTGTGGGTGTCTCTAGCATATGTGGTACATATGGGATGGGCAGACTTGCTGTCATTTCTAGATTTTCATATGCTATCAGCAGGTGTGGTGCAGTAGCAGGCACACTACCAAAATGTTAGGGACTTGTCTGGGATGGTGTGCTGTGTTTGGTTGAACACATCACTCTTCCCTTTTCAGTGGATGGTGCGACAGATGCAAATTAAAAAGGGGGGTCGTAGCAGTCCCTCTCCCAGACATTAGTCCTGGTTACGAGCGACTTACCCAGAGTCTTTAGCTCACTATCTTTCACAGAGGAGAAATATTCAAAACATATCAGTCTTTGTCCTGCCCTGCAGCAGTCCAGCACCAACATGCTAGGCAATTCTCCTCTGAACAAGAGTACCAACAGCAACCCCAGACACCTGTTTCGGTCTGGTTGGACCTCAACAGTAGGGTGGAGCTGTGCCTCTCTATGAATAGTGAGCAAGGGGTCCATGTCTGGATTCCGCTAGTAATTTAGGGTGAGACCCAAAGTTACTTAAATATGCACATTAACAAAAGGGGTCCTGGGAGTCCCTCTGCCAGACATTAGTCCTGGTTATGAGAGACTTACCCAGAGTCTTTAGCTCATTATCTTTCACACAGGAGAAATATCCAAAACATATCAGTCTTTGTCCTGCCCTGGGTCAGTCCAGCACCGAAATGCTAGGCAATTCTCCTCTGAACAAGAGTACCAACAGCCACCCCAGACACGTGTTTCGGTCTGGTTAGACCTCATTAGTAGGGTGGAGCTGTGCCTCTCTAAGAATAGTGAACAAGGGGTCCACGTCTGGACACCAGTAGTAACTTTGGGTGAGACCCAAAGTTACTTAAATATGCAGATTAACACGTGGGGTTCTGGGAGTTCTTCTGCCATACATTAGTCCTGGTAACGAAAGACTTACCCAGAGTCTTAAGCTCACTATCTTTGAAGTAGGAGAAATAGCCAAAACATATCAGTGTTTGTCCTGCCCTGGGGCAGTCCAGCACCAAAATGCTAGGCAATTCTCCTCTGAACAAGAGTACCAACTGCAACCCCAGACACGTCTTTCGGTCTGGTTGGACCTCATCATTAGGGTGGAGCTGTGTCTCTCTAAGAATAGTGAGAAAGGGGTCCATGTCTGGATTCCCCTAGTAGCTTAGGGTGAGACCCAAAGTTACTTAAATATGCAAATTATCAAGGGGGGTCCTGGGAGTCTATCTGCCAGACATTAGTCCTGGTTACGTGAGACTTACCCACAGTCTTTAGCTCACTAACTTTCACAGAGGAGAAATATCCAAAACATATCAGTCTTTGTCCTGCCAGCCATCACCTTTCTGTGGTGTGACACATGGACATGCTGTGGGGTTTACTCCCATGCACTTTATGTATGTAATTATGTTTACGTTATAATTGTTCTTTTATAGCACAATTAATACCAGAAATTGGTTTCTAAGTTCAGGATCAGGATTCGAACCTGTGTTACGCTGTGTTGTCTTACCATCAAGACAAACGTGTTGCCTCTGTGCTATTTATTGGAACATATATGGCATACTCACCAGCTGCTACATATGCAGCTGTCGTGCCGGACCTCTGTGTCTCCAGGTCCAGTGATGCCACTTATGTTCACCACAGTGGCTTCCTTTGCCTCCCAGGGCTGTAGATATGTGTCTGACAATATTTTCCTTACAGTTGCTAGGGTATCCTGCTGAGGGTCCGAGATGATGGAGCAGAACCTTTACTTAAGATCATGCCACCTCTTCTTCACATCCCTGGTTGCACAGGGATGTGCAGACACAGTCTGGGCCTTCTCACACACATTGGGCCTCATTACGACCCTGGCGCTCATGTAATGAAGAGTGCCGGTACGGGACCGGCACCCTTCATTACGTGAGCGCCAATTACGAGGTTCCCTTTGCAGGACCCTGTCATGATTCCTGCCCCTCATGTCCCCAGCCCTCCAAGATGTAAGGCTGGAGCCAGGCCTTGATCACCTACATGGCCCTCAAGGACCTCTCCATCCCTCCAAAGACCCACTTAGAGTCAGACTTCACTCCCATAGGATAACATTGGGGATTGGACTTGTAGTGCATTGATGGGGACAAGATGGATGCCCCCACATATTTCGGTTCCCAGAACTGCATGTGCAGTCTAGTCTTTTGGGTGTGGTTCAGCCCAGAGACACCTGGGATACCCAGAGACTATTTAAGCCACGCCCAGGCTGAGAAACATGCTTTGCGTTTTCTGCACCTGCAGCGTGACACTCACCGTGTTCGGATCGGTCTCCAGTAGGCCTGCATCTTCCTTCTGCGGTCAGCCCCTGCAAGAACAAGAACACTGTTAGGAACAGCCTTACCTTGCAGCGCTTCTGCCCATCATTCATCGCTCCTTCTGTTCTGCGGGCATCTTCGGCGGTGTCATTCCCATCCCGGCATGCCGCTTCCTAAGGAAAAGGGAAAAGAACAGAAAAAGGCATTAGTAAGCATTCAGCAAATCTTTGCTTATTTTTAAAGACTGTACAAGCTTCAAACGCTTACCTGAATCCCAGCCGCTCTGGGGGAACTCTGTAAGACACTCCAGGTTAGCGTGGAAACATCTAGAGGCACCGCATATCGCGCTTACTCACCACATTTCTTCTTCATAACCGGCATCCACGCTGAAAACGTTGCGGCACCGGAAAGACACAGAAAAAGAACTCAGTTCAATACAAATACGAAAGGGTTGCATCGCGCTCTCACTCACCTTCAGCGCTACTCATCTCAGCAGCACGTCGCCATCCCCGGATGCCGGCCATCATCGAAGGAAGGAAAGGAACAAAGTTAGAGAACTGTTCAAAAGACTCATTCTACTTACCTGTCAGACTCTTGCCAGTGAAGTAACTAGGCAGCAACGAGCCCACATCAATCAACGCGCCCATGAGCTGAAAGCAGGACGGAGAGCACACTTTCCAAGAAAACAAGGTGAGCAGTGGATCAAAGGGAAGGGTTGGACCCCGGGGAAGAAGGGGTTCAAGCACACAGAGACAATAGGGAGTTAAACTCTACCAATCCTGTGTTTAAGGCCCAGTCTCCAGTCGAGTAGACTCCAGGGAAGTGTTCGAGATCGTAAGAGGTCAGAACAGGCTGAATGACGTCCCCGTGGATACCAGGTGAGCGTTACAGACCCGGACCAGATGTCTGGTAAAACCAGACGTCTTTTCCGGGTCCCGCGAGGGGAAGAGAAAGGTAATAACGGGCCATTTGTAATGTGCCCGTTATTACCTCCCTCCCCATTCCCATTGAGCACTAGGAGGGCTCAAATGGGAATGGGGAATGGTTCCTTCAAGGAGGAATTATTGGATCCTCAAATGTTGGAATGACCCGGTTATTCCTAATTGAAGGAACCCGGTAATGGAGCCCGGTTTGGCGGCAGTCATGTTGCTAATAGCACCATGGCTGCCTCCAAACTCGCAATGAGGCCCACAGTGCTAAAATGCTGCACTTTAGGTAGGGGCCGTTTTCACCATCAGGATGCCCACCAGCCTTGATGTCTCCTTGTCTAACTCATCCACAAAGACAGAGTGCTCCTGCTTCATGAATTGTGGCTTCCACTTACATGAATCTCTTCTTTTTCCTCCTGCATAGCCCCTAAATTAATGTCTGCCACTACTTCTATCCGGATAATTACAGAGGCTCAGATTTGCCAACAATTGCCTGGATGTAATGGCCTCACAGACGGAAGCTTTTTCCCGAAATGAAGAATGTATGTGTCCAGTATCGCTATTACAGAGATGTAACAAATTATGGTTATTTTACATGCAGTGCTTGACTGTTACAGCATCTGGTAAATACTTTTACCCGCATGATATATAATATGATATGATGTGACATTTACAACACGTATGTACACAAATATTTCTAAGCACAACAAGATAAGCCAGGGGAGAAAAAGAGGGGACAAAACATTGATCATTCTAGGCCTTAAGACAGAGATCATTGGCGGCAAACAATTCCTGAATTGTGTCGACAGTCTGGTATGAGGGAAGGTGCAGAGGTGGCTGAGGGGAGCCTGAAGGAGAGCTGGGTTTCATCTGCATAACATGGAAAATTGGAGCAGAAGGTAGCGATGTGGTGGGCAAGAGGTGCCAGGTAGTGGTTGAAAGGCCAGGGAGAGAGGTAAGACCCCCCTAGGGAACACCACAAGTAGAGAGAGGGATAGAAGAAAGGAAATACCCCAGTTGGACCTAAGAGGGTCGGTCGGTGAGAAAGGAGGTCAACCAGGCCAGGCCTGATCAGCGATACCAATGTTGTCATGGAGCCGATTGAGAAGGATGGCATGGTTGACAGTGTCAATAGCAGTGAATAGATTGAGGAGAATTAGGACAGAAGGGAGACTGAGTCAAGATTGGAGTGTCATGAACCGTCGTCTGTGCCCCTTCTGGACTTACTGGTCCCTGACCAATAGGGGATTGAATGCAGTAATCCTTCCAACATGGCTGCTTGAAACAGAATGCTGCTGGCCACTCTCTACACTCCAGGCTGTATGCTCTACAAAACAGACACGCCCCGCGGCTCTGCGCGTCTCAACGCTACCGCTTGCTGTAGTCAGACGTGTGTTGCCGGAGTTCGCTCGGGGCTCTCTTCTGATTCCTGGTTCCTGGTTCCTTGAATCCCCCTTCCTTCCTTCCATTCCTCTACCTTACCTCCTATCTTCCTGGATTTTCTTCCGCGCTTGGGTAACGGCGTTCCGTGCCTCCGAGTGCGAACATCATTCCTTCCTGGTATCCACCCTGGACTTCTGAACGTTCCCGGAAGTTGGATAGCGAACCTCACGCTGGAATCCAAGGACCAGCGCTCGTGTTTGTACAAATCCTGGGCCGTGAGAAAGAAGACATCACAGAAGGTCACAAGCAAACAACAAAAGCAGGTGAGAAGGGGAAAGTCTTGTGACATATTGAGAAGCCTAAAAAGTGATGCAGATACAGAGATGGAAGCCGCTGTTCAAGACCTCATGTGAGGCATGCAGGAACTAACCACAGAGGTACAGAAACTTAAGGCTGAGAATGCTGCATTGAAACAGCTAGTTTTGTCATGTGACTCTGCAACTAAGGAAAGCGTGTTATTGGGAGGAGTAGTGGACAAATATGATGGTTCTTCAAGGTCTCTCTGTGCCTTCCTTGATTCATGTTTAGTGCACTTCACCTTCAAGCCCTACCACTTTTCCACTCCTAGAGCAAAGGTGGGCTTTATTGTCTCACACCTCACTGGAAATGCCTTGACCTGGGCAACCCCTCTAGTTAACTCGGGCAAAGCCCTCCTGGATGATTATGATGGGTTTGTGGCAGCTCTAAAGGCCATGTTTGATCACCCAGAACAGATGTACAGTGCTCAGGAATGACTACTCGAATTTCAACAAGGATCCCAGGATATGCTCACCTTTGTGACTCGTTTTAAACAACTCGTGAAGGAAGCATGTTGGTCTCAAGAAGCCAGCTTCACCCTCTTCCGAAGAGGTCTGAATGAAGAAATAAACGATGAGTTAGCTAGGGTAGCTCGCCCAAGATCCTTCCAGGCTCTCATGGACCTTTCCTTGCAAATAGACTTCCGAATCCAAGAAAGAAGAGCAGAGAAAAAGAAGTCTAAATTGGCTTTCCAAAAGGCCGCCACAGAACACCTGTCTAGACCTGAGCCCACAGTTTCTCCAACCCCGGACCCAGAACCCATGCAACTGGGGGCATTCCGTGGACCCATTACCCCACAAGAAAGGATGCAACGGATTCACACTGGTCTGTGCATGTATTGCACCTCCGATAAAAACTTGTGAGAGAATGCCCTATTACTCCTCCAGAGCGTTCGGGAAACGCCAGCTCCCGATCCTAGAAGGGGCACAGTTTCGGGAGAGAGATGTTTGCTCCACATCAATTCCATCTTTGAACTCTCCTGGACAAAATAATCTTGTGGTTCTACAGGCCTTTCTATCGCCTTCCAAGAAAGAATCTTACCCCATCCTGGCATTAGTGGATTGCGGAGCCATGGGCATATTCATAGATCATGATTGGGTCACTGTTCACAACATTCCACATGAAACTCAAGGAACTATGCAACCTGTTGAGGCTATTGATGGAAGACCTCTGTCTTCAGGACCCATAACCCTTTAGACTAAAGAAATCATACTCTCTATAAACCACCATCAAGAGAGGATCAAATTTGACATTATAAAATCAGCCCATTATCCAATGGTTCTAGGAATGCCCTGGTTACAAAAGCATAACCCCTACATCCATTGGGCAGCAGGCTCCTTGTTCCTAGGTTCTGAACACTGTATGTGTCACTTCTTATCCCTAGATTCCTTACCAAAGTCTTCTGAAGACTCGCAAGAGAGTCAGCAAAATCCGGTCACCGTCTCTAACATCATCCGGATTCCCACGGCGTACCAGGCCTTCACTGATGTATTTTTGACAGCTATAGTTCAAGCTCTCCCTCCTCACAGACAAGAAGATTGCACCATCGATACTGAACCTTAAGCAGTGATTCCTTTTGGGAGGATGTTTATTTTATCAGAACCTGAAAAAAGGGCCCTCCGGGAATACCTGGATACGAACCTGGAAAATGGCACCATACGACCATCTAAATCCCCAGCGGGTGCTTCGTTGTTTTTGTCCCAAAAAAAGACACCAAGGAGCTCAGACCATATCTAGATTACCATGGCCTTAACCAGTGCACTCTCAAGGACCGCTACCCACTGCCTCTCATCTCGGATATCCTGGAAACAGTCAGAGGTGCAGTAGTCTTCACAAAACTAGACCTAAGGGGTACCTACCATCTTATTCGTATAAAGGAAGGTGACAAATAGAAAACAGCCTTTAAAACCCCCTTTGGCCATTTTGAATACCTAGTTATGCCCTTTGGACTTGCTAAAGCCCCAGCGGTCTTCCAATGTTTTATGGACCGAGTGTTCTCTGATATGCTGTTCATCTTCGTCATTGTATACCTGTACTACATACTGATATACTCCAAGGACCATCTAAAACATGAAGAGCATGTGAAGGCAGTTTTACAACATCTACATGAACATAAGCTCCTGGCCAAGCTTGAGAAGTGCCTTGTCCATGTATCAACTGTTCACTACCTCGGATTCGGTCTCAGCCGAAAGGGAATTGGAATGGACTCCTCGAAGGTAGACTCCATTTTCTCCTGGTCTGTTCCAACTACTGTAAAACAAATTCAATCCTTCCTCGGGCTTGCTAATTTCCATCGGAAATGTATACCAACTTTTTCGGAGATTGTGCATACTATCGTTACATTGTTAAAGAAGGACACCCCCTTCCTGTGGACCTCAGCCCAAGATATGGCGTTCCAACGGTTGAAGTCGGAGTTCACACAAGCCCCCTTTCTAGCTCAACCCGACATTGGTCGACCCTTTCCTGTTGAACTGATGCTTCCAACTATGCCATTGGGGCAGTCCTAAAACAAGAATTGGGTGACAAGTTAGAACACCCCATCGCCTATCTTTCTCGCACCTTGACTACCAGTGAAACTCATTACTCCGTTCTGGAAAAGGAATTACTAGCCATCCTTCAAGCATTCACTGACTGGCGTCATCTCCTCATGGGAGACAAACACCCAGTGCGAGTTCGCACGGACCATCTTAATCTTCAAGTCCTACAATCTCTAGAATGTAGAAACAGTCGTCAAGCCCGTTGGGCCTTCTTTTTTGCTCAATACCAGTTTCAAATCCATCATGTCCCTGGAACACACAACATAATAGCCAATGCCTTATCCAAACGTCCTGATTACGAACCCCTTGAAGATCGGACCTTCCCAAAGATCTTTCCCCACACAATATATGTTGCCCAAGCACTTACCCTCCTGGAGAATATCCAAATTCAAACTCAATCCTCTGAAACCTGGAAAGAGTTTAAGAGAAACAATCGATGGAATCTCAAAACAAAGGACGGATATCTATTCAAGGACAATCGGTTGGTCATTCCCACTTCTGGACTGAGACAAAAGATCACAAGCCTATGTCATGATACCTTTCATTCAGGACACCGTGGCATTACCAACACCCTCCATTTAATACAAAGACAGTTTTGGTGGCTGAAGATGAAGGATGATATCAGGATCCATATCCAGACATATGCAGTCTGCAATCAGAACAAACATGATAATAAGAAACTGGCAGGTCTCCTGCTTCAACCAGCAATACCAACAAGACCCTGGGAAATCATTGCCCCAGATTTTATCGTGGAACTACCATCATCCAGGGGCTACACAACTATCATGGTTACTATTGATGTTTTTACTCATATGGCTCATGTTACACCTTTATACAAACTGCCATCCTCATCTAAACTTGCCGGAATCTTCCTGGAACACATATTCCGGCTTCATGGGCTACCTTCCAAGATCATTTCAGACGGAGGACCCCAGTACATATCTCAGTTCTGGAAGCAATTATGTTGTATACTGGGAATCCAACGTGCCTTGTCTTCAGGTTATCACCCACAGACCAATGGAGCCACTGAACGTGCAAACCAAACCCTGGAACAATACCTTTGTTGCTTCGCTACCAAGGTCCAAGATGATTGGTCACTCTTAATTCCTGTGGCCGAATTTGCTTATAACAATTCGGATCATTCAGCTATCAAAACCAGTCCTTTCTTCTGTAGTCAAGGATTTCATCCTTCAGTTCTAGCCTCCATTCTCCCACATCCTACCCCAGTTCCTGCAGTAGTTTCCTGGATTGAAACCCTTATTACCGTACACAAAGAAGCAAAGGAAGACTTAGAAAAGGCCCGAAGAGACGTTAAACATTATGCTGACTCCAAAAGAAGACCTGGACCTTCCTACTCAGTAGGCGATAAAGTCTGGTTATCTTCGAAGCTCCTTCTTCGACATCTGTGCCCAAATAAATTGGCTCCCAGGTACTATGGGCCCTTTTTTATACAAGAAATCATCAATCCAGTGGCCTTTTGACTCCGACTACCAGAATCATGGAAAAGGATCCATCCAGTCTTCCACACCTCACTGTTAAAACCATATCTTCAGTCATCTCGAACAGCTCCAAAATCTACCCCAGTAATTGTCAATAACCAACTCGAATACGAGGTTTCCAGAATCTGTGACTCTAGGTACCGAAGTGGTCAACTACAGGTATTTGGTCAAATGGAAAGGATACCCTCCCAGTGAGTGCACCTGGGAACCCATGTCAAACATGAATGCCCCCAGGCTGGTTCGAAGATACCATCTTATCCATCCGGGCAAGCCCGAAGGAGCTGGGCTTCAGAGGAGGCATACTGTCATGAACCATCGTCTGCGCCCCTTCTGGACTTCCGGGTCCCTGAACCATAGGGGATTGAATGCAGTAATTCTTCCAACATGGCCACATGAAACGGAATGCTGCTGGCCAGTTTCTATGCACCAAGCTGTACGCTCTACAAAACAGACACGCCCCCGCGGTTCTGCGCATCTCAATGCTACCGCTTGCTGTAGTCAGACGTGTGTTGCCGGAGTTCGCTCAGGGCTCTCTTCTGATTCCTGGTTCCAGGTTCCTTGAATCCCCCTTCCTTCCTTCCTTCCATTCCTCTACCTTACCTCTGATCTTCCTGGATTTTCTTCCGTGCTTGTGTCACGGCGTTCCGTGCCTCCGAGTGCGAACATCATTCCTTCCTGGTATCCACCCTGGACTTCTGAACTTTCCCGGAAGTTGGATAGCGAACCTCACGCTGGAATCCGAGGACCAGCGCTCGGGTTTGTACAAATCTTGGACTGTGAGAAAGAAGACATCACAGAAGGTCACAAGCAAACAACAAAAGCAGGTGAGAAGGGGAGAGACTTTTGACATGGTGAGCATGTCTTCACGGGTGTGCAGGAGAGCAATTTCCATGGTTCTGGCATCTCTGAAGCCAGACTGGCAGTGATGGAGACAACCAACAGATTCAGTATGTAGATTAAGCTGGGAGATGGCCATCTTTTCCAAGAGTTTACCCAGGAAAGGAGTGATGAAGATCGGGCGATAGTCAGAGAGGAAGGATCACCTGAGGGCTTCTTTAGAAGGGTTTGCACAAGGGAGCACTCAAGGGGGAGGGGAACATTCTAGTGGCAAAGGAGTGATAGCAGAAATTGTCCAAGGGTGGAGCGAGGGTGTAGATGTGGTCCTTGATGGTTCTGGATGAGCAGGGGAGAACCTGCTTTAACAAGAGGTTCATAGATCAGATTTGTCTAGAAACATTGTCGGGGTAAACAGGGTAAAGGAGGACAAAGGAGGAGGAGAGACGGCCTCAGACAGTCCAGGAGTGGAAGAGGAGGAATAGGAGGTGTTGAATCTGATAGAATGGGGAGGCCTGATTTGTTATCATTACAGAATCATTACCCACCATTACCCATCATTACCTATTGTTAGAGAATCATTACACATTGTTACCCAATATTATGTTTAGTTATCTATCATACATTCTTATTAGTACATGTAGTAACATTAGACTTTCCACATTATTCTGCCACGTTGTATGCATTTGCATTTGCTCATAGAATGAGGCCTGTTGTATTTGAAATGCCATGTAGTGCAATTTGGAGACACATTGTTATAATTGTAGAGACACATGTACAGATATGTTATGTATTATGTATGTATGTAGAGAGACACTTATGAGTGTGCACTTAGAATATGCATGAAGTTGGCATTGTAGATAGCGCTTGGATTTGCGAGAGAAACAGTAAACACTAGAAAGCATGTAGCTAGCTTCTAAGCCATTCTGAATGGAGACACACAGAAGCGCCACTTGGTTCTGTGCAAAGTTGTTATGGTACAGTTTGAAGAAGGAATTTGTAAACAGTTTAGTTGATAAGAGGTCGCCTTTACCCTAGTAGAGACACAGAGAAGGGAGACCTAATCAGCCTTGGGCTGGTGTTCGGAGTGAGAGAAAAGGTGGGGGCCAGGCAGCGCCAGGGGAGAGGAGCTTTTGCAGGGAGAGCATTGCACGAAAAGGAGAGAGGGATTTCAATGGATATGAATGGAGAAATAGATGGTAGGATGCTTTGCAGACAGAAGGCCATGCTAGTAGATAGGATGGCAAATGTCACATTGACACAGAACATGCAGTGATTGACTACAACACAGAGTGAAAGAACATACAACATAGACTTTTAGGCACGGCTCAGATTTAGAATGCTTGATGTAACCATGTATATGTGTACGTCAAGGAATGGTATAACCAGAGTTGAGGGGAATTGAGTTTTTAGATGTAGATGGAGTTCGAGTTCGATGAGAGAGAGATGTCTGGTTGGCATGAGATCGAGAGGCATTTGGTGGGGGATTGATGCAGCCTTGATGCAGCCTTGGCAGACCAGCTTGGCAGAGGCTTGAGGCAGTTCGAGTGACCAGATCTTGAGAGAGGGGCCTGGCCCTGACACTGACTGACTGATTGCAGAAGTTAGTGGGAGAGGAGAGACACAGAGCTGGAAATGGGAGTATTGCTGCTCACACAGAGCTTTGGGTTTGGAGAGGGGGAAATCAGACAGGGATTGTCGGAGAGAGAGAGAGTGAGGAATGGTGTGGATTGGAGAGGAATGTTGAATGCTGGCACTTGCCAATGTATATTGCATTAGACACGATATATCCAGCTAATCACGGGCTTGCATTAGAAGCCTGTAAGGCTTATAGTCATTACACTGCATGGTAGATTTGCACCAAAAGTATACAAGGTGCAAATTCGATATTTGCATTATCTTATTGTTTGCACCATGCCTTGCTGTGCATGAATACATGTATTCTATTGTTATGATTGAATTGATTCATGTGTTTTCTTTGTGTCTTATGTTATTGTGTCCATAGGAGTAAGATATGGGTATGTGTTGTTAAGAGTAATCTAGAAGTAACACAGTGCACAAAGGCCCTGCGATACGAAAGCGGGGGGGGGCATAGTGATCCACACCCCCCTAGAAGATTGTCTAAGATTGTCTAAGACTGATGCATGGTCGCCCAAGTGGGCCTAGACCATGATAGGATTAATATTAGGAATAGCAAATGGCGCTCGTAATGCAGGACTTCACTAATGCTGACTGATAACATGGAACAGAGGGTTTAGTCTGCAGAGTTTTGCAGCTGGCTTTGTTGATCCACTTATCCATTTTGCAGCAGTCAAAGTTTGAACATTGTGTGCAGCTGTGTCTTTTTTTTGTTAGTTTGTGGGAATAAATATTTTATGTTTTATGGTCTGTCTGTCTTGGGGATCATATGAATTAGAGCATGCTTCGTCAACAATGTAGTTCACTGTAGGAAGGGGGATGCAATTGTCTGACTTAATTTGAATCCTGAATTGAATTTGGAATTGATCCAGAGCAGTATTTCATGACTGGTAATTTTTTTGGGAATGAATGTAAATTTATATAACCGAGCGAGAGAAACAGTTTTTCTTGAAGACGCTTGTGGTATTTTGTTTGCTTGGAACTCTGCGGAGACTGACACTTTTTGGGGAAATCTGACCTTTGTTTTGGAACCCTATTGGTTGAAATTTGTGTGCACATTTTTGGCAGGTTGACCACTGTATCTGCATGTTTAGAGAAGACTTGAACTTGTTTTTTGAAACTCACTTGAGTGTCGTGAGATTTGTTTGGAGAGATATCCCGAGGGTGAATAATTAAAACTACAGAATGAGCTCATTTCTTAATGATTTGAAAGCAATACGAACTCAGCTTAGAAATATGCTTGAGGCCTGAGAAGTAGTAGCACTGGCACCAACCATATTGAAAATGAATAGTGAAATAGCTATGACAGAGATGACACCATATATTAGTGATTTGCAGACAATAATATATCGTCTCAGACATGTAATTAAAGACTGGGAAGATGTCCCAGTAGCAGACCCCTTGAACTTTTTGTCAACAGCAGCGATGGGCGGGAACAGAGTTCTTAGAGAAATGAATATTGTTTGTGGGGAGAAAGAGTTACCTCGGGATAACGACAGAAATAGTGTGACCCAGAAAGCAGTTTGTTCCACTGATAGGGCAGCAATAAATGAAGAGATTGCAGCAACAGCAGAGCAACAAATGGGACAGATTGAATGAGGGGTTGCCAGGAAATAGAGGACATGAAAAGAGTTCATAGAGGGTTTGCCTATGAGGATTTGGAAACACCTTTGCAGGAAAACAGTTATGTGCATGGAGGCACTTATGTGAAAATCTTTGATTTGAATAGTAATGGCATTTTTGATGACATTGTTGGCAGGAGTGATAACAGCAGTATTTTGCCTACGTTATCGAGTGAACATTTTTTTTGTCAAATGACATAGAAACTTGGATAGCATTGAAGGAGAACGTGAATAGAGTGAATTGTGCGGAAGTTGGATGTTTTGAGACACAGGATTGTTTGAATTTTTTGAGTTTGAATGAGTGCATGAAGAGAAATAGTATTTATGTTTTGATAGCAATGCAGCAGAAACAATCGCGTGGGATTAGCAGACTGTTTATTTGAGTCGGAATGTTGTTTGAATCTGAATTGCATTGCACATGCGGGAGGCAGTGTTTATTTGAATGAAATTGATTTGTTTTTTCAACATGGAGTGATTCAGCTTTGTGAATACTTAATGTTGAAAGGGGAATGTGTGGCTAGAAGACATGGAAATGACACAGAAAGCAATTGTTTTGCAGGACATGGAGTGCAATTGCATGGAAGGAAAGTAGTGGTGCAGCATTTGAATGTGCAATTTTAGAAGTTTCAATTTTTGGAGTATGTGAAATTGGCTGTTCTTTTTTGTTTTCAGAAGGACAGAAATGGAGGAGACAGGAGAAATGCATTGTGAGGCATGATTAGACAGGCATGATTAGACAGATGCACTAGAACTGATACACTGAGAGAAACTAGCATTGATTTCTTTTGAAAGATGTGGGGAGTTTAGAACTAGCTATGTGCAGCAGTGCACAATGAGAATGCTGTTTTGTTTTTGGCTTTGAATACATCTGGAACTCATTTGAAGACTAATACTTCCACTTTTGTTTTCTTTGCATGAATCTGGAGAAGACACCTTGACCAGACCGAGATCGCATTGATGACAGACCAGATTGCAAAGCATGAACTGACCAGACCATGATTGGCAGCAGCATGACGACTGAAAGCAGCATGACCAGAATGATGAACTGACCAGACCAGACTGACCAGACCTTGATGAAACTAGGTGACTTTGCGTGGCTGTTTTGAAGCAGCACCAAGAAAAAGACTGGCTTTTGTCACCTTGTGATGTGACACCATCTGATTTTGCTACGCTTTATAGCAGCACTTCTGGGGAATGCCGACCGACCGATTTGAGGCCTTAGAGTGTGGCTCTATGGCTGTGCTCTGAGAATGTACCCAGAAAACTTGCGTGCTGCCTGAATTCCTGGCATGCCAACTTAATGCCATGGAAAGTGAAGATTGTGACTGACTGTACAGAGAGAATACACCTTGCAGCATTCTGCCCCAAGAGAGAGAGAAAGAGCAGTGACAGATGTTCAGCAAAGAGAAAGGAGAAATTCATTTGTGAGCTGCTTTGTAATCTGCAGCGAGAAGAGAATCCATTTGGAATGCCTTACCTTGTGAACCAGAACCAGACACAAGTGTGGGCCTGAGGAGAAAGAGAGAAATGCAGGAATGAGCAGGTAGACGCACTCTGAAAGTATTTGAATTTGTGATTCTAACAACGTTTGAAAAGCAGTGAAGCTTTGTCTCCTGAGTGAAAGAGAGAGAGCATTGACACCATGGTGCTTTGAAATTTGCACTTGCATTCAACGTTGGCTGGTCCCTCATATGAAGAGCAGGGACTAGCATGGCAGGAATTGGAATACTGGCATGGCATGGCAACAACTGGCAACAGCATGACCTGGCAAGGAAGGAGAGAATTTGAAGCTGGAGTTTGGTCTTTAGAGAACGGCCAATGTGCATGGAATTGCCACTGGAAAGTTGCCATCTGCATTGTTTTGCAAACACTCGCCTTTGTTCCCAAATTTGGAGAAGTGGGAACGGAGGCATAGGGAAAAGGGAGCTTATGAGCTGTTTCAATCTGCATCAAATTGAAAGCTCTGACACGCAGTTTTCCTGGTGCTACCATTGAAAAGTGAAGGACCAGTGCAAGCCTGTGGGGACAAGTGGGGGGCATATGGTACCAGCACAATTGATGCTTGCTCCTGCCTTTTTGGAGCTCTGTTCAAAAATCTGCTAACGTTTGTTGCTGTGGAGAACTTTTCCGCGACAAACATTGAAAACCTTTGCTGAACACATACATTTGCTCATTGTGACATATTTGTGCCCCATTTGTGAACACTGGCTTCCTTGACACACTTTGTTGACATTCCTTGGCTGAGATTTGCATTACAACTGGATTTGTACTGACTTGGAGATTGTGCACAGATGTGAGGACACACATACATTCTGCTGGAATACAACTGATTTGATCACAGACCGACATGCAGTGAGAACCTGGAAATAACTTGGACTGGAAAATTAAATGAATTGGCCTGTATGACCAATACACTGGATGCATACACTGATATGTATGCATTGATCTGTAATGAATTGACTTGGCCTGTTTGGCTACTGACATCTGAAATGAGCTTTGACACCTGTGAAAGTGACATTGTTATTTTGTGCTTGACACATTGAAAATGAAAACACCTGATATCCACAGTACACATGCATTGATTATATGCATTGCATTATCGTTTTCTGCTTGTAGACAATATTGGCTTTTGACTTTTGGCTTTTGACTTTTGACTTTTTGCTAATAGAAATTTGAATATGCTATTCTGAATGCTGGCACATTTGCAGCTATGCATTTGATTTTTAGCTTGCCACTGATAGAGTGAAATGCTTGCATTTTTAAGGGTATTTTGGATCATGAATAGAATGTTTTTTTCAATTTGCAATTTCGCTTGGTTTTAGCATGCCACATTGCTATGTCATGTTTGACAGATTGTTAGTAATGATTGTGTAATGATAAGAGCAGAGATTGTAGAATCTGATAGAAGGGAGAGGCCTGATTTGTTATCATTACAGACTCATTACCCACCATTACCCATCATTACCTATTGTTAGAGAATTATTACTCATTGTTACCCATTATTACCCCTTTAGGAATCATTGCATCATGTTTAGTTATCCATCATACATTCTTATTAGTACATGTAGTAACATTAGACTTTCCAAATTATTCTGCCACATTGTATGCATTTGCATTTGGTTATAGCATGCGGCCTGTTGTATTTGAAATGCCATGTATTGCAATATAGAGACACATTGTTATATTTGTAGAGACACATGTAGAGATATGTCATGTATTATGGATGTATGTAGAGAGACATGAGTGTGCACTTAGAATATGCATGAAGTTGGCATTATAGGTAGCGCTTGGATTTGCGACAGAAAGAGTAAACACTAGAAAGCATGTAGCTAGCTCCTAAGCCATTCTGAATGGAGACACACAGAAGCGCCACTTGGTTCTGTGGGAAGTTTTTATGGTACAGTGTGAAGAAGGAATTCGTAAAGAGTTTGGTTGATAAGAGGTCGCCTTTGCCTTAGTAGAGACACAGAGAAGGGAGGCCTAATCAGCCTTGGGCTGCTGTTCACAGAGAGAGAAAAGGTGAGGCCAGGCAGCGCCATGGGAAAGGAGCTTTTGCAGGGAGAGCTTTGACTGAGAAGGAGAGAGGGTTTTCAATGGATATGAATAGAGAAATAGATTGTAGGATGCTTCACAGATTGAAGACCATGCTAGTCGATATGATGGCAAATGTCACATTGACACAGAACACGCAGTGATTGACTAGAACACGGAGTGAAAGAACATACAACATAGACTTTAAGGCACGGCTCGGATTTAAAATGCTGACACACAGAGAAATGAAGGAATGCTTAATGTAACCATGTATATGTGTATGTCATGGAATAGCATAACCAGAGGTGAGGGGAATTGAGTTTTTAGAAGTAGATGGAGTTCGAGTTCGATGAGAGAGAGACGTCTGGTTGGCATGAGATCGAGAGGCGTTTGGTGGGGTATTGATGCAGCCTTGCCAGACCAGCTTGGCAGAGATCGATGAGCTTGGCAGAGGCTTGAGGCAGTTCAAGTGACCAGATCTTGAGAGATGGGCCTGGCCCTGGCACTGACTGGCTGATTGCAGAAGTTAGCAGGAGAGGAGAGACACAGAGCTGGATAGGGAATATTGCTGCTCACACAGAGCTTTGGGTTTGGAGAAGGGGAAATCAGACAGGGATTGTCGTAGAGAGAGAGAGTGAGGAATGGTGTGGATTGGAGAGGAATGTTGAATGCTGGCACTTGTCATATGTATATTGCATTAGACACAATAGATCAAGCTAATCACAGGCTTGCATTAGAAGCCTGTAAGGCTTATTGTCGTTGCACTGCATGGTAGATTTGTAGCCAAAGTATAAAAGGTGCAAATCCGATATTTGCATTATCTTATTGTTTGCATCATGCCTTGCTGTGCATGAATAAATGTATTCTATTGTTATAATTGAATCGATTCATGTGTTTTGTTTTGTGTTTTATGTTATTGTGTCCATAGGAGTAAGATAGGACTATGTTGTTAGGAGTAATCTAGAAGTAACACAGTGCACAAAGGCCTTAAGATACGAAAGCAGGGGGGGCATAGTGATCCACACACCCCTAGAAGATTGTCTAAGATTGTCTAAGACTGATGCATGGTCACCCAAGCGGGGCTGGATCATGGTAGGATTAGTATTAGGAATAACAGAGGCAGAGAAAGAAAGGGTGGACAGAATGTCCTGAGTTTTAGTGGTGAAAAGAGAAGCCATGGCTGTGCAGGGGGCCTGGGAGGGAACTGGAGATTTAGAGACTGCAGCAGGATTGGTCAGCTCCTTGCAGATTTTGAAAAGTTCGACTGAGTTGTTAGTTGCCGCAGAGATGTAGGCTTAGATGTAGGCTCTCTATTTAGAGAGAACAGAGATTCTGTACTGCCTTCAAAGCAGGTGGCAGGCCAGTTTGTCAGGGGCTGTGCCTGATGCCCTCCATTTCCTCCCCGGCCACCTTACACTTGCGTTTAAGGGCCACTAGGTCAGAATCATACCAAGAGTTGCATTTGAATTTGGGCTTTAAGCAGATCTTCATGACAGGGGCCAGGACATCCAGAGTGTTAGAGATAGAGAGATGAAGTTTAGATAGAGCTGTGTCAGGGTCTGAGTCAGCCAAAGGTGCAGGAGGAGGAGGAGAGAAAGTAGCGGCGAAAGACTCAACTGACACACGCTTCATGGCTCGGATGACCGAGAAGCTAAGTGGCAGTGCTGGAGTCAGCTTGACCTGAGGCGTAGAGAGAGAGAGGTGGGAGGACAGGAGAAAGTGATCACTCCAAGAGAGAGGAGTTTTGAGAGGGTTAGAGAAGGGGAGGTCTGCGGAGATCAGAACATCCAGAGTGTGTGCTGCAGAGTGAGTCGGGCCAGAGGGAAGAATAGAGAGAGAGTGAATGGCAGAGGTTGTGAAAAAGGCCTGAAGAAGGGCTGGTAGCATCCAAGTTGAGGTTCAGGTCTCTCAGGAGGAGAAGTTGAGAAGCAGATGCAAGGAGGGAGGAGAAGAGGTCTGCCCACTCAGAGAGGAAAAGGGCAACCTGGCTATACAGCTTAAATAGTGGCCACAGTGAGAGAGCGGCCAGGAGAGATAGAGAGCCTGCAGACCAGGAATTTGAAGGAGGAGTAGTCCTGCACAGGAATGAACAAATCCTGAAATCCAGAAACAACAAATCTATACCTCCACAGGAATGGTTGGTTCTGGGTTTCAGAGAGGATCTTGTAGCCATTGGGATAGAGAGTGTCAAAACTCATGACAGAGCTTGCAGTGAACCAAGTTTCAGTGAGACCGAGTACATCCAAATCAAGCTCTTCCAGGCGACGACAGATGTCAGTGGAATGTTTGAAAGCTGATCGAGAGCTGAGAGTAGCGATGTGGAGCAGCTTGCCACATTTGAAGGACTTCTGGGGAGGGTGACAGGCCAGAGGTACGCCTTGCATATGTGTTGGAGCTGCCCGAGGATGGGCAGAGAAGGAAGGAAGACAAGGTAGGGTAGTTAGAGAGGGAGAAGAGAGTGACAGAGGGGTGGCAGAGGAGGGAGGCAACAGGGTGACCACAGAAGCATCACAGGGTGACAAAGATATGGCACAGGATGGAGGCATCAGATGAGCCAGGGAGGGGTAAGACGGGATAGTTGGAGAGGAAAGGAAGTTGATAAGGCACGGGAAGCATCTATCTAAAAGGAGGAGATTGGCCTGAGGACCCTGGACCAAGACAGTGGTTTCTAAGTAGACATTAATGATGGTCTTAGAGGAGTGAAGGTGGCCAGGTGGGCCTCACACCAGGTACCACCATTAATGCTGGAAGAGAAAAAGGAGAGAGAACAGACCTACGATGCAAGGGAGCGCACACAGCTATAGAAGCAGGGGAGTGCACATGGCTATGTTGTGAGGGAGCGCATGCATGCAAACAGGTAGCATGGACCTACAATGCAAGGTAATGCATGCAGCTAGAGAAGCATGGGAGAGTAATCAGCCAAGTTGCAACAGAGTGCACATGGCCTGAAGAGTCAGGGGAGAGCATTCAGCCTAAATTGAGAGGGAGTGCACAAGATGGGAGATGCAAGCATGTGGGGGGAGGATTAGCTGCAGGTGGAGCAACACGTAAGAAGGAGAAGGGGCACAAGGTCAGGGGTTGCCTGGAATGTAGCAAAGCTAACTCTCCTCCCACCTTCTTACCTTGTGGCCGCAGACAGGAAGGTGAGGTCATCCGCAATCACAATCTGTGCTGCTACCCCATCGCCGCCAAACACCTGCTTCGCTCAACACCAGGCCTTGTCCTGCGAGCGCTTTGCCGCAGAGGGTCCGTACCTCTATTTGTATAGACACAGACGTGTGGACGTAGTGAAGCATGCTACGTATAGTAAGAGAGCATCTCATGCACACCTGCATCGGTCAACACTGTGACCTTGTCCTGCAAGGGCTTTTTTGCAGCAGACAGTCTGCACATTGGTTCTTATAGGCATGGAAGCGTGGACATAGCAAAGTGTGCTAAGTATAATCGAGCAGCGTCTCCTTCTCACCTGCGTCGCTCAGCACCATGGCCTTGTCCTTCGAGGGCTTTCATGGTGTAAAGGTGTAATTGAATGGCATGCCTTGATTTACAGCTTCAGTATTTTCAAGACTGTCTTTTACAAGTTTTTTTTACTGCCATCCTTGTAATCAGAGTTTATCTTTTCACACCAGAAAGACTGACCAGCAGAATTTCAGTGCATAGATCACTAGCTCTGTTCACAACCAAAGTAACGTAGCACGAAAAGTGAATTGACAACTCAATTCATTTCCAAAAATAGAAGAAATTGACTGTAATGTAAGAGTACTCGAGCCTCATTTACTAATGAAGGACATCATTTCTTTTCCAACAGAAAAGACAAACATAGAGCAGTTTTAAGGCACTTGTGGATCATTTGATTATTCAATATGTCTTTGTTTTGTTTTTTACGTATTGTGCTAACATGCCTTTCTGCTGCTTCTCTGTGCTTTGAGAGATTGCAGCATATTGTAAAGCCCAGTGTTATTAAACACTCAATATTACTTATAACTGTACATTCGAAGCCCCATTATTATTAATTGATCACCATTATATGTCCAAACAAGTGTAAGGGTGACCCTTTATAATCTCTGCTTTGAAAGCAGAGTAATCTAGACAAATACAAGAGAAAATAAAGACACAGGAAAGGATTTGTGAAAAAGGTTCACAGACAATTCAGTTCTTGACAGCTATTTTAATTCCTCTGCATTTGTGAAAAACATTGGTGATTTACTGTTGTAAACTGTTTAGTGACATTGGATGATCATAACCTTGGGATCTGTGTGCCCAGAGGGGTAGTCCACTAAGATTTAGGAGAGAGCAGCTAGTGGTGCCAAAGCAAAGGCACTGATAGCCAGAATAAGAATGGGTAGTAAAGGAGACATTTGGGTTGCATAAAACATTGTGGCCCTCATTACAAGTTTGCTGGTGCAGAAACAATGGTGTTGGTAAGCTTACCAGCACTGATGTTTCCGGACCGGCAATCTACGAGTCTACTGCCGGGTGCCGTTCCGCCCACCATGTATGAACCTGGCGGGAGAAACGGCACCCATCAGCAGACTTTCACAGAAGCACTGGCATCATTATTAACAGTGCCGCTGCTACTCTGGTCCCCATTCCCGTGGAGTCCTAATGGACTCCACGGGAATGAGGACCAACAGTTATTCCGGCAAGTCAGGCGCCAGTAAACCAGTAAATCATTACTGGTCCGGCGGCTACCTGCCGGTTTTTCCGGCACAGATTCCGCTGGACTTGTAATGAGGGCCTATGGCTATGAAATAGTTGGACCTTCACTCCCAGTATTTCTGCTCCAATGTCACAGTCATTACCATTGTATTTCCTGACTGTACCAGCTAGGAAACAGCTAGGAAACAGCACTACTACCAGTTTCTAGTTGGTCAATACTTGTTTCATATGCAATTAAAAACCATGCAACCTACAGTGGCAACTCAGGAAGGAACAGGAGTGAAGGAGCGGAGGGGGGAGTGGGCTTTCAGCATTCAGTAAAGTTTTTGAAATGTGGATATAAGTGCATTTTGTTTAGAAAGCAGACAGAGGACGAATTGGAAAAGCCAGGGACAGAGGAGAACATGGAGAGCAAACAAAGGTGTTCTCTAGCACCTTGAAGCTTCTCTTGTGCTAGTTGGAATTACCAATAAATATCTCAGACCAAATAACCGGCCAAACTCAAAGAAGATAGCAAAGTACTACTTTATTCTCAGGTTAATAAAGCCGGGTCAACTGGCAAACATCAGACATATGCTTACTTTTTTTTTTTCTTTTTTCTTACTGTTTTATTCTCTGTTTTCTCCTCCTCTCCCTTCTCCCTTCTCCCTCTCTCTCCCTGCCCTCCTTTACATTATTCTATGCACTTAGAATTGTCTCTGGACCTAGTATGATGGCAACAAATGTTTGTCCCCCCCCACTTTACTTGCCCTCCTCCTCCAGCACTATCTGAAATGTTGTCAGGCCTAGTATGATAGTTGCTTGTTTTGTTCTTCTCCCTCCTTTCTCCTCCCCCCTCCCTTACCTCTTGTTAGTCTTCGGCTCTACCAGAAATGTTGTGAGGCTGAGTACGGTAGTCGCCTGTCTGTTTCCCATTTCCTTCCTATCTGTGTTTTAGCTCTTGCACTATCTGAAATGTCATCAGGCCGAGTACGATAGTTAATTTCACATTTTTGATGTTCATGGCCTGTGAGAATGGCACTGTATTTTCCCTTGTTCCCTCCCTTGCCGTGAAGCGCTTTGAAACACATTGTTTATAAGCGCTGCTATATAAATAAACTGTCATATCATATCACACAGACTTGATTACACAGAGGTCTTATGCCCCAATATGTGTCATCTATGAAATCATCTTACGCGGCAAACCATAAAACCTATTAGTGGGAGGGATTGGTTAGGGAAACACATCTGCTTATAGAATATATGGGTTAATACTTAATTGGCTGTCTCTTATCTGTTATCTGATTGTAAAGAAAGAATTTAAGCATACTGGTCTATGCAACATTGCATAGCAGGTTGCCCCATGGACCCACTGATTGGTTACCATTATCACCCAACCTTGGACTTTCAGCTCTGACAGCAGCACGTAAGGAAACCAAAATACTGGTGCTTGCTTGAATCATGTCAGATTACGCCCTACTTTCCCAATTAATCCATCATCTCTCCTCAGACCGGCCATGAGCCAACGTTTCCCATCTGTACTTGACCTTGTAGCCTGTTCTCTTTTCTAAGACATTCAAGGGAGTGAAAGCACATCACTATCTTCATTCAAGGCTAAATTAATAGCCCTTGTTTTTGACTTCTCAGTGACATGTGAAGAGACCACGGTTTTGCCCATTTCATCCGCTTAGTTACTGCTATTTCAATTAATTATACTGAGTGGCATTGCTCCTCTTGGCCTCTTGCACACAAAGAAGTTCTTCCAGTGTCTCCTGACTCTGCAACCCTGATCAGCTTCAGAGGTTATTGAATTTAATATGTACATGAGCCGGCGTCCATTTCACAACTATGGCCATCCTTGCCACATTATATATTCCTCTATAGCAAGCTTCTATCTATCTTTTATACTTTGCGTTACTGTGTATTTACACTTATTGGTCAGCAAGCTACTTCGTCTTCTTTTACATTCATGATTACTTTATCACTTCATATATGTTTCTCAGCATATCTTTGTATATCGTCTCCATGACATCACCCTTCCCTCGTCAGATTTCACTCAGTGTTCCATGATGTCCAATGCTGCGTGCTGACATCCTTCCATGCAGCATCCTTTCACACTTCCAGTGCGAGGGTACATTTGATATGGTTATCTGAGTGCATTTCATCTCTCATAAAATCAATGAGGTATAGGCATAATGTATGGAATCTCAAACAGAGCCCTTCTCCTGCTGTTCCACTATGACAGCAGTGAGGGGGCAGGAGGTAGGGAAAATGCACCCACCTGATCCTCTAAACCCCTCCAACCCCCTGTTGAGCCCTCGTCCACATTCCTTTCTTCATTCTCCTTTTTCATCTCATACTTTTGTTTCTTTGGGACCCATATCTTTGTCAACCCTCCAAGGGGACCGCCATTATGTATATGTTCATTCACACTCCAGGTCATCTGGCAGCAATCTCCTGAAGGTGGACAGAATATCCACTGTCCAACATACTTTGTATGATCCTTGGGATAGTTTAACTGTGTTCCTGGAGGTGCAAGGGTCCTTTTCTTCATATTCTCACACGTACGTTCCTCATTTTGCATCTGCTCACCAGTTCCAGTGTCTATATCAGTCATGATCTTCATCCAAATAGCTTTCTTGGCAGTCTTCTTGCATTGTCCCAAGATGATCCTTATGAGACAAAATCCTAGCAATACCAACACTAGCACTGCTCCAAGTAATTTGAAGACATTTGCCAACCAAGTTGGAATCCTTGCAAACAGAGATGAAAACCAACAATCGTCCTCAGTCTTGTCTACTTCATCCTCAATTTTAGTATGCAGGGTTGACAACATTGTTATTGCTTCTATCAAAGTCCCATTTCTTCATCATGAGCAGGTTTATATATGTACAGGAAAAAGACCCGATCTTGGCACACAAACCTCCTTCCATTGCTTTAATTAAGTTCAGGACATACCTGTTCTAAAAGGCCATCATCCCGATTGCCATCAACTCTTCTTTGAACGCATTGAATCCTTTTATTGCCATATTGATCATTTGCAGCAGCTCCCATCTGGTGATTTGCAGCCACTTGCTGCTCACTGCAGTCTGAATTCCTGCCAAAATTATAGCTGAATCAGTCTTTCAGTAGGTGATATACAGACTGTATGTTATGTTATGTTATGTTAAGTTATGTTATGTTATGTTACTTTGCATTTGTATAGCGCCTTATGTACCATTGGTATGATCTGAAGGTGCTGGTAGGTTGAATGCCCCCGGGGAAAGTAGTTCAAGTCAGTAGAGAGAGAGAGGAAGTCATAAGGTGCGTGGCTGCACCGGATATGTGTGCAGCTGGCGTGGCATTTGTAGGATAGCTGCTTGGTAGCAGTAGGTGTGGTGGTTGGGAGGTCAGGAATATGTGTTCATTCTGGTGGGTTGATATCCAGACTGATTTCTGGCTGTGTTAGGCCTGAGGAGATGCTTAAGCCAGCTGTGTGCGCTCAGCTAGCTGTGCTTAATCAGGATGATGTGGAGTATGTGGCAGGTGTTACTATGAGAACAGCTATACCGAATATGTCATAGTATCACTGTGTTCTAATTCAGTGGTGGTGTATAGGAGAGAGTGAGCGTCGTAGTGTGATATGGTGGTTTTCGGTACAGACCTATTCTATCTGTTTTATTCACTCTGTCCGTTCACTCAGTTTCGTCTGTTCATACATTTCGTCTGGTTCCTCATTCAGTTTACTAGTATTTTCATCCATGCAAACATTCGATCTTTCATCTAGGTAAACTGCTCTATCCAATCTGTTGATCCATTGTATCCTTCTCATATGTTTAGTTTCTTCCATGTGTTCTATCTTCATCATTTGAACTTTTCCATGTGTTTTACTCGCTTCATCAGTTGCTTCCGCTCATCCATTCCATTAACTCCCTCCGTTCCATCCACTGCCTCCGTTCCATCCACTCCCTCTTTTTCATGTACTCCCTCCATTTCATGCACTATCTCCGTTCCAAGCACTCTCTCCGTTCCATCCAATCCATCCGTTATATCCATTCCATCCGTTCTATCCACTCTCTCTGTTCCATGCGCTCAAACCATTCTATGCACTCTATTCGTTCTATGCGCTTCATCCATTCCATTCACTCCATCCGTTCCATTTGCTCCATCCTTTCCATCTACTCCATCCATTCAATCCACTCCATCCATTACTTCCGTTGCATCTGCTCCATCCCATCCATCTTCTATGCACTCCAACAGTTTCCATCCACTCCCATCCGTTCCCAAATGCTCCCATCTGTTCCCATCCGCTCCCATCCGTTCCATGCGCTCCCATCCATTTCAGGCGCTCCCTCCGTTCCATACGCTCCCTCCGTTCCATGCGCGTGCTCCGTTCCATGCACTCCTTCCGTTCCATGTGCTCCATCTGTTCCAAGCGTTCCATTCATTCTATGCGCTTCGTCCATTCCATCTGTTCCGTCAACTCCATCTACTGTATCCACTCCATCTGTTCTATCCACTCCATTTGTTCTCTACGCTCGGTTTGTTCCATCCACTACATCCGTTCCATCTACTCCATCGGTTCCATCTACTCTATCCGTTTCATCTACTCCTTCCGTTCCATCTACTCCATCCGTTCCATCTACTCCATTTGTTCAATCTACTCTATCCGTTCAATCAACTCCATCCGTTCCTACTACTCTATCCGTTCCATCTACTCTATCCGTTCCATCTTCTCTATCCGTTCCATACCCTCTGTCCGTTCCATATGCTCTGTCCTTTCCATCTCATCCATCCGTTCCATCTACTCTATCTGTTCCATCCACTCTGTCCGTTCCATCCACTCCATCCGTTCCATCGACTGCATCTATTCCCTCCATTTTGACCATTCCCTACACTCCATCAGTTCCCTACACTCCGTCCGTTCGCTACACTTCATCTGCTCTATCCACTCCATATGTTCTCTCCACTCGGTTTGTTCCATCCACTCCATTCATTCCATCCACTCTATCCGTTCCATCCATTTCATCCGTTCCATCTACTCCATCCGTTCTATCCACTTCATCTGTTCTATCCACTCCATCATTCTATCCACTCCATCTGTTCTATCCAATCCATCTGTTGTAGCTACTCCATTTGTTCTCTCTGCTCCATCCGTTCCATCCGCTCCATTTGTTCCATCCACTCCATCCGTTCCTTCTACTCCATCTGTTCCATCCACTCCATCCGCTCCATCCGTTCCATCCGCTCCATCCGCTCCATCCATTCCATCTGCTCGATCCGTTCCATCCACTCCATCCACTCCATCCATTCCATCCAATCCATCCGTTCGATCGGTGTCCGGTCAAATGTTAGAATGCAAAAGGCCGAATGACAAAAGGGTCGAGGCAAAACAACCGAAAACAAAAGGGTCGAATTTTTTTTTCAAATGTATATCTTTTTTTTTTGCTTTAGTATAGGTAAAAAAAAAAAATTGACAATTTTTTTCAGTCATTTTGCCGAGACTCTTTTGTCATTCAACTTTTGCATTTGAACATTTGACCTAGAACCGTTCCATCCACTCCATCCGTTCCCTCCACTCCATCCGTTCACTCCACCCGTGCATTCCCTCCACTCCATCTGTTCCCTTCACTTTATCTGTTCTATCCACTCCGTTTGTTCTCTCCACTCTGTTTGTTCCATCCGCTCTATTCGGTCCATCTGGTCTATTCGTTCCATCTGGTCTATTTGTTCTATCCACTTCATCTGTTCTATCCATTTCACTTGTTCTATCCATTTCACCTGTTCCATCTACTCCAGCTGTTCCATCCATTTCACCTGTTCCATCTACTTCAGCCATTCCATCCATTTCACCTGTTCCATCTACTCCAGCCGTTCGATCCATTTCACCTGTTCCATCTACTCCAGCCATTGCATCCATTTCACCTAGTCCATCTACTCCAGCTGTTCCATCCATTTCACCTGTTCCATCTACTCCAGCCATTGCATCCATTTCACCTGTTCCATCTACTCCAGCTGTTCCATCCATTTCACCTGTTCCATCTACTCCAGCCATTCCATCCATTTCACCTAGTCCATCTACTCCAGTCGTTCGATCCATTTCACCTGTTCCATCTACTCCAGCCGTTCCATCTACTCCAGACGTTCCATCCATTTCACCCGTTCCATCCACTTCAGCCGTTCCATCCACTCCAGCCAATCTATCCACTTCAGCCGATCCATCCACTTCACCCGATCCATCCACTTCACCTGATCCATCCACTTCACCCGATCCATCCACTTCACCCGTTCCATCCACTTCAGCCGTTCCATCCACTTCAGCCATTCCATCCACTTCAGCCTATCCATCCACTTCATCCATCCGATCCATCCCTTTCGTCCGATATATCCACTTCATCCGATCCATCCACTTCATCCGATCCATCCACTTTATGGTCACGTTACATGGTTGTATTCCTTTTGCAATGACATAGTAATTACCGCCTTATGCATGTAAAGGCAGAGAACTGTCAGAATGTCTGCAATTACTTGGTGATATGCAGACAAGTGCAACTTTTAACAAGAGAGTATAAATCATTTGGTTATGTGCTAGGCAATAATTGAGAGATAAAACCAATCCAGGCTTGGTGCATATTGTTTGCAATGTGATCCTACTAGAGACCACGCAAGACAACCAACAACCCCAGACTTGTTTGAGCCTCATCAAGCATTGTCAGTGATGTGTAGCTTGGGTCTCTCGACAAAGCACCCTGTGGGCCCAGGTCTTGCCAGAAGGGATGTAACCTAGACCCAGCCTTTTGGGCTGGACTGGTCCTTTTTGGGTAGGGCAGTTACAGACTTGCATATGGGTTTTTCCCTTTTAAACGGATGCATATCAGTCTTCAAAACAGTGCTGCAGAGGGTGCATTGAGCAAGGCCAGAGGTTATGATTGAATAAGAACCTTCCAGCCATCAACATTCGATTTGGCAAATTCCAACCTGTTTCTGCAAATGCACTGCACCCCTCATTGTGCACTGGTCTCCAACTCTTTTTCCAGAGTTGGCATGCTAATTTCCACCCACTCATAATCCACCTTACTCCTTCTGTACACTCCCCCTATCTCAACAGTGCTTTTGTGATATTTTCCCTTTACTCTTGAAACCCTTCCACCTTCCCCGTGTGACCTCTCTTCCAACTGCCCCTTCCACATCCACATGTGTCTGCAGATGTGTGAACCAAGATGCACGTTTCATTATCCAAAAGCTACAACTATTGTTTTTGTCAATGTCTTTTGTCTTTTGTATTGTGCACTAGAGATCTTTCTTGTGCTATATCACCCTTTTTTAATGGGATGTTGAGTGACTTCAAATAACAGAGTAACATTGGCAGAGAGTTTGCTATTATGTTGCTTTCTGGTCTCCATATGTTCATTACACCTGAAATGGGTCCTATTACTGCAGATTTCCTCTGGTAGAGACCTGCCAGTACAATCCTGGTGATGAACAGCAGTGTCAGTATGTGGAAGGGGTGCAGGAAGCTGGCACATCACGGTCTGGTGGACAGCCCTATTGACAAGGAAATGTCAGAAGAAAGGATTGGTTTCTCAGTCAGACTAGGGCGTGTCACTATGGTAGGAGGAAGTCCTTTTACAGGTACAGAGATAAGTATGTACCCACCATAGGATGGATCACAGGGCGACTTGATGTGTTCAGTACTATCAGCGACACATGACCCCCAGGAGGAATCATGAATACAGCCTAAACCGCTGGACTAATATTCACCAAGTTTGCGGAAGGAGAGGTGGCTTTCTTCCTGAACGCGTGCTTTTGTAAATTTGGTGTAAATACTCCAGTCGTTATTTTTTAAATGGAAAAGAGAATGGTTCCTTTACAGGGGACAGTACCTACCCTCTGAGAACCTACTTGATGACACCAATCAGCAACTCCAACACACCTGCCCAGGTAAGTTACAACACTGCCCATATTGCAACTCGGGCCAGAGTGGAGCACACAATCAGAGTGCTGAAGTCATGTTTCCACTCCCTTGACCTGGTGGTCTGTTGCTATATGCACCACCACTAGTCTGCAGGATCATTGAGGCAGCATGAGTCCTGCACAATGTTGCAACACGGCGTGGCGTCCAAGTGGATATGGTGGTGGCACCCCATCCACAACCACAAGCACGCTACTTGCGTATGGCTGGGTAAAGGGCACGTGGGGAGGCTGCACATACCCAGCTTGTGGCAACTATTTTCACCTAACCCGCCGCCCCCTGTGGAGTTGTCAGGTGTCTTGACCCACGTTCAAGTTATCATGCTGCAACATTTGGTGCTGTGGGCTTAGGAAAATCCAAGATGGCCGAAAAGCCCACATTTGCACAAGAATCCAGGAAAACTGCGCAGTTTTGCGCACACCAAAATGGTCGCCTAACCTGCCACTCACCAGTGCAAGCGTGATGGGCCAGGAGCACCATTAGTGAAACGTGGTGCCAAAGGAAAAATATCAGTGCCGGTTAGCTAAAACAAACGCTTTGAAATCACATTTGTTTCTCTGAAATGCAAGCTCAAGATGCCTATTCCAAACATTGCAAGATATTCAAAAATCTCACTGAACACCAGCAGACATTTGGCAGAATGTAGTCTTGTGTGCATACAAAATCTGGAAAGGTGAAGAGACTAAAATAATGTTCATAACACAACTGGCTGAGCGGTGGATGTCAGCAGCTTAAGTGAAATTGGACTTAAAACCACTAAAATTTAAATGTTTAAAATAAATGAGTGACCTATTTTTTGAGTGTCACATACGTTGCAACTGTTTAAATGTCATAGTTTCGAACTTAGAATCAGCGTTCTAGCTGCATGTGTAAAAATTGTAAGTTTGATTTGAATGAAGAAAACTGGAACAAAAGTGACATTTAGCTGAAGCCTGGCTTGAAGAGATTGAATTCTGCCTGACAACTACCCCCGACAGGAGTGGAAACTTGCCCAGCAACTGCATTCCCAGGCCTGGCCTCCCTTCTGCTGCACCACCAAAAGGAGATCACACCTCTCTGATTGAATTAGGGGTGGGGTACCTGGGGCTGCAGGAAACAGAACAATGAGCTTTCCTTGGTTCAGCAAATGTTAAATTAGGGGGGACATAAATGGCTTCCTCTTGGAAGAAACTGGGAGGAGAATTGCATCTTGGAGCCACCTGAGCTGGAGACGGGGACAGACAGAAATTCCCCCATGCCCCCATGTGCTTTGGAACCTAAACCACACCCATCTGGGCCAGAGCATAATTTTAAAAAGATGGATAATTCATAGTACGAAATTGTCAAAATTATATAATAATATCATTTATTCTTGTGATTTTTCTGTGCACATTTTAAGAGGTGTTAGGACTCTGTGGTATGTTCTGGAGGGTAGTAGCGGAAAATAAGGTATTACCCCAAATGTCTGTATGTTAAATATCTGACACTTTATCATCTGATGCCCATTCTCCTTGCGCATGTGTGTGTAAATTCTGTAAAGGTGTAGAGGTTGTGTTCTTGATGAAAAGGGCAGAATTCTGTCAGAAGTGGACATGACATCTTACAAAGACAGGGATCGGATGATTTGGTGCTACAGAAAATATGTTAACTGGACATATAATATTAGAAAAATTGTACATAGATAAATATGTATTTGGATCAAAAATAGATTTGTGTGCAAATTGACAAGGGGAGGATCCTCTGACCCATAAACTTACCTCATCACAATGACACTCAATTTCCTTCCCCCAATCAAGGGAGAGAGGAGAGCTTGGCCAATGATAAGTTGTGAGGGGCAGGCTTAGTTATGCCCGCGCACACACCCATTTTCTGAAGACATAAAAGGAGCCACTGGGACCCAGGTAGGGACATTCACTTTCCACTTCAAACTGTTTTCTTGCAAAGCATTTTGCCGGACCAGACAATATCCACAAGACTCCAGAACCAGAACTTAGAAAACCAGACTCCAGATTTCAGAACTTGCAGCAGAGAGGCCTAGTCCAAAAGTTGAATCCTTCTCAGCAGGCCTCAGAATCCAGCAACCTAACCAAACTATTCAACAGCCGGGCAAGCTGTTTTATTCTGGCCTAGAACATTGTGCCAGAAACACCCAGAAAGCAGAGCTGTATGCAGTGCCAAGAACTTTTGCCAGAACCAGAGATCCAGACCAGCAGAGCAGAGCTGACCCAGAACGCTGTGAGCAGAACCGGTACCAGAGACAGTCAGTGGCGAGAGAACCACATCTAAACCTGTTGACGTAGGCCCATTCCTTCCAAGACTAGGAGTGAGTATCCTGAAAGCTGTGCCAGAACCAATCTCTTAGTCTAAAATAATCTGATTCAAACCATTTTAACCTGTCCAGAACTGCATCATAGAAATTGTGTGTCCATTCTCTGATTAAACCTGTAAAAGTGTCATTTTGCCATTCTGAACTTTAAAATTTCATTTCTGAAAATCTACCTCCACTAAATTGTCCGTATCTTTGGAACCGCGTGTGCTAGGAACGAGATTTAACTTTCATTTCTACTTCCGGAACTGGCTTGTTAGACCAGAAAAGTAATCCCATAGCTGAATGATACGTATAATATGTTAGCCAGAAGCGAATCGCATCATGTGACAAACATCGCAATCCAAGAAAAATGAATGTAACCAAAGGGAGTCCATTTTGTGAAATACCAGCCATTTTCTTTTGTAATGCTTTGCAAATATATTCTATGTTTTAGATCCGCACACGGTGAGAGCTACTGCTTGAACCCTGAAATGCTAACGCAGACAGGAATGTCGAACTGTGCAGAAATACATTGGGCCTCATTACGAGGTGGGTGGTAAGGGATTACTACTCTGCTACGAGTTCCCTTTGTGGGTCCTCTCTTAACGCCTGGTTTTACCAGGCATTAAGGACGGGACCCGCAAAGGGACTTTGGAGCTTATAACGGTACCGCAATTTGCGGTACCGTTATTAGCGCCTTCCCCATTCCCATTGATCCCTACGGGGGCTCAAATGGGAATGGGGAAGGGCCCTGGTGAATGGGGAATTACCGCCCCGCCAACCTTGGAATGGGGCGGTAATAGCTCCATTCACCAGTGCGTAGTCGGTAAGGATTTGGAGGCAGCCATGGCGCTAATAGCGCCATGGTTACCTCCAACCTCGTAATGAGGCCCATTGTTTTTCCCTCTCACTATGTCCTTGAAGTTGAGCAGAAGCCACTTCTAATCAATAGTCCAGTTGCCAGTTTGTCTTGCAAGCACTGTTGTAAAAGGTAGTTAAGCATGAATTATATTCTCCTAGCGGGGCTCCTTCATGGAGGATGGTATTTTCTGCTTCAGAACTACCTAACCCTTAGCTCATGAGCTGTAACAAACAGAAAACGTAGTATGGAATGTTTCTCTGATAAGAACAAGATATCCTTACCGAGCCAGAGCTCTATGTTCCTCATAACAGAAAGCTGTCTCTGCTGCCTTTGCTAGAATAATTATGTTTAGACTGAATGAAGACTTGTCATAACGTGTCATAATTGTCAATCACTGAACCATAGCCTGTATGACATGTATGAGGGCGGGTCGAATTGCTTTAACAAAGGATGATGTACGATGTATATATATTGCTGCTTGAGTGCTGTTCGCTCTCTTGCATCTCACGGGGTCTGGGAACACACATCGTGAGGCATTGAGACCCAGTCGGCCGACTAAGAAACTCTGAATAAAACCAGACTTGTTTGGAAAACAAACCTCGCGACTGACGTGTCATTTGGGTATATGGTTATTGTGCCTTAGTTTCCATATGCAGCCTTTATGATTATCAAATATGATGCCGGAACAGGGACCTTCCCATTAATGCTCCATCGCATACAATGACGTTGAAGGAAGGGAAAAGAGAAAAAACGAGTCCAGGACGGAGCCGTCGGACCGGGATCGGAAGGTGTTCGGGGTACCCCTGTAGAAGTGATGAGAGACTACTCTGCAGATCTGTACACAGCCGATCCCTGATCGACGAGCAGCTCCCAGAGAGCATCAAGACGAGGGTCCTGGAAATGAGGCAAATTGAGCCAGACACGCGGTCGCAATGATTCTTGGTTGCATCCGTATATGGGTGAATTTCGCCCTGAGTGACAAATTGGTTGATCAGGTGAGTAGTGCCTCGATTCTTAAATGTCCTGATATTGGTCGAGAGTTGCACTTGAAAGTTCAAACACCCAGAGTAAGAAAAGGGTAAGATTTAACCATGCCTGGTAAATTGTCTTCCTGTTTAGTGAGATTTTTTTCACTGCGGTAGACAATCTTTGGAAACTGGCCAGTTCGCACCACCCAAAGGGTTGCAGGCACATAAGATCTACACAAAATATGGAATAGGGGCAATAGTGTTCAATGCGGTTTGGCATAGGCAGACCAGACGTGTATCAGACCTTCAGTGGCCTGATAATGGGAGCTTTGAATTAGCGGGTATAGAGCACTTAGAATCAGTATTGCTACGAAAAAAGGCCAGGCCTGCAGCATTCGATGTTGTAAGAGACTGGATTAAGGAAGCTAATCTCCGTTTGAAAAGTAGGGAGAAACACACACGTAGAAATAAAACAAATGCAGATAAAGTGCTAGATCATGATCAGCATCAGCAGCCAGAAGCCATTAAGACAAAGGATAGGGCCTTCCAATTAGATATACATAAAATATATCCTTCACAAGATTTGCATACATCAGATGAACTAATAAACAAAATATTAAATGAGCGAAGAAGTGAACATCAAAGTACTGACCCAGTTGCACCTCCTCCTTATGTACCTCCTATTCCCATGATTCCATCGCACCTGCAATAAGCATTTCCTCTCCCACTGTGCCTGTGACATCATTTCCTCCACTGCCTTCAGAGCATGAGTTATCCGTTTTAACAGGTAGTTCTACAGCAATGGGGTCTGAACGAGGAAATATTAGACAGACTCGTAATATGATTAGCAAGAAAAGTAAAGAAGAACTGAAAGTGTCAGCCGAAATGTATATTGATGATGACAATGAAGCGGCTGTGCAAAGTTCCATATCTGATCATAGAGGCCTTGGTGAACAACAGGTATTGTTAGAATGTATGGGGGATTATCTTGTTAAAATATGAAGTGATTTGACTGATACAGTGGTACCGCAAGAGTTGCATGATTTGGTTGTTCTTTCGAATTTGCAAGATAATGCGGCAAAAGTACGAGAACATGTCGGGCGAATATTTGTGTTTAAGCGAGAACTTGATCGATTGCATAAAGAAATAATGAAAAGAGATGAACCGCATATGTCGTACGTTCAAAAATGGTTTTTACCACCATTGAAACCTGTTAGTGAAGAGATGAGAATTTGTACGCGAGATGTGCTTAGATGGATTATGGATGCCGCCATTTCCCCAATTGAATTGCATGATACCTTTAGTCAGTATACACCAGAAATGCAGAGAAAGGTGTTAAAGGTTATGGTGGAGTATTTACAAGATGCATTTATGAAGAATAAGATGTGTTGTCCCACTGATTTAATGACCAGTTATAAAAGAGCATTTTCACCTGAAACTGGAATGACTGTTTTTTCTCTTGATCTAGCTTTGTTGCTTAATAGACAAATGAATGTAGAATCCCCTACTTTGCAATTACCCATGAGGGAGGTGCCTCCCAGGTTTGTCCCGAAAGTAGAGGTTGCTGCTGAAGGAGCGTTTCCAGCACGAACGATAGAAGCTCACTATATCGCACAGTTTGTACATGTCCCTTTTTCTAGGCAAGAAGTCAATACTATAAAGCAGACGGTCCCTGACATTAAGAAAAATCACGTAGGATTCTATAAGAAAATTGAATCTGTTTTAAATTCATCTGTTTTTACACTGAGTGACATTGATTTGTTGTTTCCTGTGATTCTTCCTGTAGATATATGGAAGCATTTTAGAAATATAAATGACGCGCCGATGTTAGGCGGTACATGGGAGAATTTGATTAAAATTGATAGTGAGATGAAGGCTGAAGAAAAGCCACCGCAAGTAATGTTGGCTTTACCATCGCGAATAGTAGAGAAATTGAAAACTTTAGTGCCTGAAAAAAGAATAGTTTGGGATAAATTGACTGCTTGCTTACAAGGGAAATTGGAAGGAGTGACAGATTATTTTAATCGGTTTGAAGAGGTATTTGCAGATTTTAGTGGTCAAGATCTAAGTACCGAACCTGGGAAGAGATTGCTTGTTGATAAGTTTGTGCAAGGGTTGTTACCGGAAATTCAGACTTTAATAATGACATATGAAAGTGCATGGCAAGGAAAATCACAAAGTGAAGTATTACATATGGCCCAATATTATGAGAACAGAGTAAATTCAGAAATGGAGAAGGAAATAAGGGATAAAGGAGATTTGAAAACAAGAGTATTGTTACAGCAAGTAATGAACAATAATAGAGGTGGTGGGAACGCACCGTCTAGAGTCCAATTTGCATTAACGTCCAACATAAAAGGGGGTTCAATGGGTATTAATCAATGTGCCTATTGTAGACAAGAAGGCCATTTGTGAGCACAGTGTCCACATATACAGAATAGAAATGGGACTATTCCGAGAAGACAGAATAGAGGTCGTCCAGGAATACTAGGGCAGAATAGAAATCAACCAAAGCCACAATTTCAGGATAATCAGGGTAATCAGAATCAACAATGAAACAACACGAATGGTGGAAATGTTTTTGATAATCAGTCCAATGCATATTATTCTGGCGATTTTACATATGACGATGTACTGTTCTACTAGGACAGCCCGAAACAGGGGTTGTAATCAGTACCTATTCCTGTTGACCAGAAAGGGTCCTACGTAAAATGAAGGTTGGGAATAAGAACAACATTTTTTTAGTGGACACAGGTGCACAAACATTTTCGATTGGCCATGAGCAGTTTCCAGAAATACCACTGTCAGGGCATAGAAATGTCTCAGTAGGGATCTCAGGTACGCCAGTAATGAGTCCAGTTTCACAACCATTACCAATCACACTAGGTCCATTTACAGAGTCTTGCCCATTTCTTTTGATGAAAATTTGCAGTGAAAATTTGTATGGATTACATTTGTTGAAAAAATGTAATGCAGTCATTTATTGTTCTCCTGATGGAGTGTATGTGACAACCCCACCACAAAAGACTCCTGTATCGCAATTCATATCCACACCATTACCGACTGAATTGAGTAAAGTACCGGCTTGTATATGGGCGGTGACCGACAATGATGTTGGTTGTTTGAAAGTAGAACCAGTAAATTTGTTCTGAAAGAAGGAATTACATTACCGCGTATTCCGCAATACAACATTTCGGCTGAGGGAGAAAGAGCGTTGAAGTGCATTGTATCAGATTTCATTGCTAGAAATGTAATTGAAGAAACTTCTGGTAGTATTTGCAACAGTCTGATTCTTCCGGTTTACAAGAAAAGAGGTAATGATACACCTTATCGTTTTATAATTGATTTATGTGGAGTGAATAAAGTGGTTGATCCGCAATTTCCATTAGTGACAACAATTTTGACTATGATTCTAGCCTCCGTATCATATTTTAGTGTAATTGATTTGAAGAACGCATTTTTTAGTATTCCAGTGCATCCAGATAGTAGATATGTGTTTGCTTTTACGCTAGGAGGACGTTCATTTACATTCACATGTACTCCTCAAGGCTACACTGGAAGTCCAAGTATTTATAGTAGAGCATTGAAAGAACAACTAGACATGCTTGAATTACTGTCAGGGTGTGTATTGTTACAATAGTTTGCTGACCTGCTTATAGCAGCAGACTCAGAAGACATTTGTAAAGAAAGTACTGTTGCGTTGTTGACACATTTAGCGGCAAATGGTCACAAGGCTTTATTAAAATAATTCCAATATTGTCTTAAGGAGGTGGCCTATTTGGGCTTCCTCCTTTCGAAGGAAGGAAGAAGACTGACACCAGAAAGAATAGAAAGCATCTCTGATATGCTTATTCCAAACACGCAGAAAGAAGTCAAGGCTTTAACTGGCATGGCTTCATAGTGTAGGCAGTGGATCACTAACTTGTCAATGATTGTGAAACCAATAGTGGCATTGACACAGAAGGATGTTACCTTACCTTTGCCATGGGACATGGAATATCAAGAAGCATATGACCTGCTCAAAGCTGCATTATGTTGAGCTCCAGTTTTGGGCATGCCAAATTACGACAAGAGTTTTAAGTTATTTGTGCATGAAAATAATGGATGTGCTTTGGCTGTTTTGACTCAGGAACACAGGGGGAGAAATAGACCATGCGGTTACTTCTATTCTACGTTGGATCCTGTTGCATGTGTTTTGCTGCGTTGCTTGCGAGCTGTTGTTGCAGCCGCCGCATCAGTAAAACAAACCGAGGGAATGGTTTTAGGTCACTCTTTAACCGTAATGGTATTTCATTCAGTAGACATTCTTTTAAATAGAACGCAGACGCAACACTTCACATCAGCCAGACTAACAAGGTATGACATTGTCCTATTTGCGCAGCATGTTCAAATTAAGAGATGTTGTGCTTTAAATCCGGCCGAGTTAATGCCTCCTCCCAGTGAAAAAGGGGATGAAAGAAATTCTCACACCATTGCTTAAAGGTTACTGAACAAGAGACAAAAGGAAGAATTGATTTATCTGATACTCCACAGAAAGAGCCAGATAGAAAAATGTTTTGTGATGGTTCTTGTTCTTATTTATTGGATGGCACATCAACTGCTGCATATGCCATCACGACACTGAAAACTATTATAGACAGCAAACAAATCCCATATAACTCAGCACAAGCTGCAGAAATAATAGCGTTAACCAGAGCATATGAAATTTCTCCAAACCTCAATGTAAACATATATACTGACAGTCAGTATGCCTTTGGGGTGGTACACAATTTTGGTCGATTATGGGCTGAAAATGGTTTCCTGACGTCACATGGAACCAAAATCCAACATGGCAATTTGATAGTGAGACTGTTGTCAGCACTTGCGCTTCCCAAGCGATTAGATATAATGAAATGTGAAGCACATAAAAAGACAGAATTGCGAAACAAACTGCCACTGATTTGCACACATAAATGTATTTTGAAACAACAGAAGGAGTGTCTTGCATGATAGAGAATGGAACTGAAACAGTTAAAGAGATACAAGAAGAAGCTACTCTAGATGAAATTTAAAAAAATGGTCTGAGGGTCCAGCACAATTAGATTCTGAGGGTTGTTGGGTGAAAAAAAAAATAACTGATGGATGTTGCAAATGCCTATGTAACGGCAATGGTTACTATGGCTCACAGTCCAACACATATATGTGCGAAAAAAAATGACGCAGCACCTGGATTCTGTATGGCAAAATACAAACATCAGAAAAACTGCTGAAAGATTGGTTCAGAATTGCATGCCTTGTTTGTAACATAACATTGGAAAGGGAACAGTGACTCCAGTAGGGAGTTTTGGTCCACCGTGTATGCCATTTGAAGTCATCCATTTTGATTTCATAAAAATGGAGAGGTGCCAAAACTATAAATATGTCCTCGTAGTGGTTTGTGCATTTAGTAAATGGGTGGAGGCCTATCCCATGAAAGATTGTACCGCTATGTCCACTGCCAAATCCATGCTAAAAGAGTATTTTCCCCGATTCAGGCAACCCTGTGTCATATGGTCAGATAATGGACTGAATTTTATTGCGGCCGTGATATTGCAAATTTGCGCAGGTCTCCAAATTGATAAGCGATTCCATTCGGCCATACACTTAATGAGTGCTCGTTTGGTAAAACGCCAACACTGTATCCTGAAAAATAAATTGAGCAAGATTTTCACAGGGTGGAATTTGAAATGGCCCAATGCATTGCCACTGGCTTTATTGTGCATGCAAACAGCTGTGCAGGAAAGGACTGGCCTCTCCCCATATGAAATTGTCATGGGGAGACCAGCCAATGTGTGGAATGTGCCACGTCCAAAACGACTAAGGGTTGTTGAGCAGCCGTTGCTTATCGATTACTGTAAACAGTTGACTCAAAAATTGCGTTTGGTTCATCAGCTGGTGCAGGCGGCTCTTCCTGTCATATATACAGGCCCAGGACATTGTCTGCAGACAGGCGATTGGACTCTTGTAAAGAATTTTGAAAGAAAATCTTCACTTGTACCGCACTGGAAGGGACCTTTCCAGGTGCTACTGGCTACGTAGACTGCAGTCCGAGTGAATGGCCAAAAGCCTTGGATCCACGTAACACACACAAAAAGAGTTCTGTTTCCTTTGCCGCATGAGAAAGAGATTGATGATCCTGACATCGAAAGTAAGACAGTTGTACCTGATCACAAAGATATCACCACCAAATCCCCGTCAGAAGTCCTTCCTGAGCCCAGAAAAGGGCCTGGGGAGATTACAACGAGAATCAAAAGACCAGTGTTGCCTCAACATTGTTCGACTGCTGCCTCATCATCACTTATTGCATCACAAATTGGCACTGATCCTGCATCTGGAGATGAAAGTGCATTGCTCATCGATCATACTGTACCTGGAGCTGCAAGGTACAATTTACGTTCACGAAATCGGAAGTGATCAGCTTTTGTTTTGCCTTTGTTTCTAGCTCACAGATGGAGCTGGGAACGGAGGCCTAGGGAAAAGGAGCGTATGAGCTGTATCAGTTGAGAGCTTTGCCACGCGTTTTACCAGTGCTACCATTGAAAGTGAAGGCCTTGGCGTGAACAAGCGGGGGCAAATGATACCGACACTATAAAATTGATACTTGCTCCTGCCTTTTTGGAGCTCTGTGAAGTTAAGCATCAGCTTGCTGTCATTTTAAGCAGGCTAACCTGAATTGGCCTGAACTTTTGTTGCTAACGTGTGTTGCTGTGGAGAACTTTTCCGACGGACGCAGAAAAACTTTTCCTGAAATAAACATTATAGATGATGACTGCTCCTGCCTGCACCAATGCTGTTGATCATATAAAGATTGACATTAAGTCTGCCCCAAGAAAGACATTGTTTAGAAAGAATAACGTGCTTTTGATTATGATACCGCTTTGCATTTTAATTACACTGATCCCAATGTTTTGGTACTTGGAGACTATGCATCCCTTAAACTCTCTATTGTCAGCTACCAATGTTCCTACTATGTGTACCTCAGCACATGTGCTCTTTTATACTCTTCCGTCACAAGAAGTGAAACATAGAAAAGGTTACGATAATAACACATTATTGCTGATTATGAATATCACCCATTCTATCTTGAATAGGTCCAATTGTTGGGTTTGTTTCCATTTACCCCAGCACGGGGAAAGAGGAATGGGTTGGTGTGTACATCCTTTGCCGTTTAAGACGGCCTGTTATGCATTATTAAGAGCGCTATTTTTCGGAAAATTGAATGTTAGTGTTACTGGACAGTTTGATGGACAAATATAAATGAATTTGAAAGATTGGTATTAGAACCTTTGGGTTGTTCCGTCTTTGCAAGCATAAGCAAAATAAAAACTGTAACAACAAGTCCAGTAGATAGGCTCTCAAGACCAGTCCCTAATCACTTTTAAAATGGCTCCGCTTGGAAACAAAGACACTGTGCCTCCCTACTATACTATTAATCATAGTCCACATTCTGCCCCATTTTGCTTACGGAAAAAGGGTTCCCACCCAGTGGGAACATTTACTAAATGTATCAATACTGCTGTGCTTGAACAAGAAGAGAAGCCATTATATATAGGAGGTTCTGTCTATTTTGTGTGTGGAGATCAGGCTTATCCATGGTTACCTAGAAACTGGGAAAGGACCTGTTATTTAGGGATACTTTTACCTGGTATATTTCTTGCCAAAACTTCTGAAATAGCAAAAATATCTAGATCTCGGCCACGACTAGATGATACTGCTGGGCAGATTTCTGGGAATATAGTGAAATCATTTATACCATTTTGGGGATAAGCAATAAACTCATGGAATATAAGAAAACTGTCCAGGGTGTTAGAGAAAATGATAAATGGAACAACTGATATACTTTACATTATGACACTGGAACAAAAAAGCAATTAGACTAGTTGCACTTCAAAATAGAATGGTTATTGATATTATTATGGCTGATTGTGGAGGTGCATGCAAATTAGTGGGATCAGCGTGCTGTGTATTTGTAAGTGACTCCTCCCATAGGATATTTGATGCAATTAAGAAATTACATGTCCTAAGCTCCGAAATTCATGTCCCCATAGGTGGTTGGAATCTAAATATAAGTTTATGGTTCTGGGAACTGCTACGATCCTGGGGATGGAAGCTAATTGCAATCTTGGTTACTTTTCTGTATCTCTAAAAATTGGAGTGCACTGCTTGGAAGTCATCAAATAATTTCTCTTTAATCGTGTTGCTTCCACGCAGTGTGATTTATCACTTCTCAATAAAAATTACAGAGTGGGCATGTGTCCAATTATTAACACCTTGTCCACTGTGTTTGTCTTAAAAGAAAGGATGTTGTATAACCAAGCTCACTATCTATTGTGTGAGTCAGGTGGGTTAGGTCATCACCCTGAGCCAACCTACGTCGACCGGTTTCAGCAGGTATATCTGGTTTGCCGATTTCTTCAGGATTTTAGATTGTGACAGATAGTTAAATTGTTATACTGTGTTTTTTATTTTAATTTGTTAATGTGCCATAATATGTCACAATCTAGAGTCCTGAAGAAAGCGGCAAACTAGAAATCCCCGCTGAAACTGGTCGACATATGTTGGCTCAGGGTGATGACCTGACCCACATCACTCACACAATACATAGTGAGCTTGGTTATACATCACCCTTTATTTTAAGACAAACACAGTGGACAAGGTGTAAATAATTGGACACATGCCCATTCTGTAATTGTTATTGAGAAGTGATAATTCACACTATGTGGAAGCAACACAATTATAGAGATAGTTGTTTGTTGACTTCAAAGCAGTGTGCTACAATTTTTAGAGATACAGCAAATTAGTATGTTAGTAGAGGGCTAGATCTCTATACTATCCCCTCACCTAGATAGGTGAAACACCAGCTCCCCACTAGGGATAGTGACACCAAGGGATAGAGAGAAATTCTTTGTAGGGACATTTAAGTAACTGTAGGGTACATAGTTGGAGGAATAACTTGTTGGAATAGATTGATTCTGTCTCTGTCTGCTATTAGATGCTCAGGTACTCAAACCATTTTGCACCTGCTACCGTCAACAGCCAGTTAATACAAACAAAGCAGTGCCTTTCCCATGCCTACACAAATGCCCAAACTGTTAGCATTGCCAATGCTTGTTTTGCTTCGCCCTTGATTTACAGGAACATGCATTAAGGGTAAAGCAAATATACTACTTGGCTAAACTGAACCACCTTAAATATAGGTCGGTCTAGTCAGTAATAACATTTATGATACATAGTCAGCCTGAACATACTTTCTTTTACTGGCTGGGAGTCCTTTAATGGTAATAATGGCATATAGTGGTGCAGCTGGAATGGCCATTCATGGGAACAACCAGCACGAATATATTTTTATATTAGCATATGTTGTGTACAAAAACAGCATGACATGCACTGGAAAATGTTCCTGTGCATGGTTGGTGACTTGCAACTATTGGGTTTTTTCATGTGCTTCCGTACAAAACCAATTGCAAACTGTATGGATTTCTACGCAAATTTGCAAAGAAAGTGCTGTAAAATGTATCATTTTAACCCAATGTTTCAAACATTTTCTTGGGAGTGAAGCACCCCTCAAACTCCCCTTCTTTGGTTTGGCCTACATCACTATTCTTTGTCGATCCTGCATAATTGATGCCAATATTTAGGCCTCTTCAGTACAGAAATTCAACAGCCCCCACTTTACATCATCTATCTGTCACTGTTTATGATGCGTGTTTTAATGTGCACACATGGGCAGGAAGCTCCTTAATCCTGGTATGACACACCACACAGCGTCATACCATTCTATATATCTTTATGTATATGATACAAAAGTTAGTCTGGCATAAACCTTTCTTCAGTACAGAAATCTAACTTTGCTGTAGTTGATTTGCAGTTGTAATAATTACCCATATTTGGGTTCCTCCACATAAATTCAAGGAGAGATTTCTTGCGTCTCCATTTTGCGGCGGTGCAGCCACTGGCCCAATGCAAAAAATGGTAAGGGGGCCTCACCCGATTTTTTGCCCCGGGCCTCACCACACCTCGTGACAGCCCTGACTGGGCAGTTGTTTGCAACTTCACTTACATGCAAAGACGAAAGCTCTGCTTGTGGCATGCCATGGCCCGAGCCACACGCCTGTGCATATGACTCCAGACACTGCCTGGGAGAGAAACAAACTGCACGTGCCGCTGCGCAGTGCACTCTGGAGTCCAGTCACAGTGTGGCTCACTACTGCCGTCGAAGCAAGCAAGGAGCATGAGCGAGCAGGCTAACTGAGGCAGCAATGCCGCGTGCAGATTCTCAATCTGGGCAGGGATAGTCACATCCTATTTGCCTTTTCAGCAGCAACCAGCGAAATTCAAGTGGTTGCAGTCCCACTTGCTGCTTGCTAGGCTGTCTAGTGTGGACGGAGGTATCCCTGCAGCGGGGACTCTGGTGTGGATATTGGTATCCCTGCAGCAGGGGTTCTGGTGTGGGCACAGGTCAGTGGTTGTTTATTGGATAGGTGAACAAGTGTTTAATTTGGATCCACCTTTAAAAATATAGAAACTGCTTTTTATTTCTTCCACATCTGCTTATGTGTCTCCCGGCCCCCTCTGTCCCAGTTTTCTTCTATCCTGCCTCTTGTTCTCATGCCCCCCTGCTTATGGATGGGGTGATGGGTCGGGTCGGCTGCTTGAAAAGAGAACAGTCGTAATCATACCGTAACCTGCACTGGCCCCTTGCCACACCAGGGACCAGGTCACGGTGACCCAGTCACCCCGCAGCTACCCTGAAATGCAGTAGGGGAACTGCAGCACAGTGCAGGCATTAAGGGAGGTGTGGAATTTGGATGATCACTGAAAAGCTTATCACTGGCCACTGATTTAAGAGGTGCTCTGTGTGTCTTTTCAACACCTTTGAAACTGCCAAGGCAAAGAGGCCAGCTGGTAATCTCACAGCAGCCCACTGGTTTGCACCCCTTACCATCTTTGGTGTGCACGTGCACCAAATGTCAAAAGGCTGCCCCTAACTGATGTGCGTGCATAAGGGGGGCCTAGAAAATGTCCAGGCTTTGAAGGCTTAGAACCGCCCATGTCTCTTGTTCTAATCATTAATGGTCAACAATGGGAATCGCCAATGGTGGAAATTTGGGAGAGAATTGGAGGTTGCCTACCTTTGTAATCAAGGCACATTGGTGGAAGGAAACTTCTAGCTGGAGGGATGTTGAAAAGAATACATTTTAGGATTAGCAACTCTTTTTAAGTTTCTTAAATGGGGAAAGTGAACAAAGGAACGTGTGTTCTGCAACCAGGCACAACTGCCACACTTAATCCGAAGCTTACCGTGCTACACAGGACAATGTTTCACTGTAGCATGTAAGCTTTCCCAGGCTATGCCACGCTTTCTTGACAGTAGTAAGGAATTGCTCTGTGGAAAAATCCCTGACAGTGGCACTAAACCATTCCTTGCCTGAATGGAAGATTCTAGGAGTGCCCTCGCAATGCTACCCACATCCAGCCCAGAATGAGCCAATCCTTAGAATGCTGGTATTCCTCTGCTTTTGGGGTTCAACATGTGCTGGGTTGGTCACCTCTGCAGAAAGAATATGTGTTTGCTTGAAAGCAATAGTTGAATTAATTACACGCTCCTATTTCCTGTAATGACAGGAAGCAGCTTCGGGTGCTCTCATTGTAGCCTGTTTCACAAGCACAGTTTTCAACTGAGTGCCTTGATGTGGGGAAGTCGCCTCTGCGGGCTACATCGGTAGGTTCTCATGCTGTGTAACAGTCACTCTCTGTGGATTACCCTGCATACCTGTTGAGGTTCTCCCTTTGTCTTCCAATATTACCTCTCACAGTTTTGGGTGTTCATGAAGACTGGACATTAACAAGGCAGGACAGATCTGCCCCCCACCCTAACATGCTCTGGCTCTCTCTGCCAGATTATCTTCCACCATTCAAATTTGCTTGCAAATATTAAAGCAGATAGTGGGGTGACCATGCATTTTAAGATTTTAAGCGGCCGTTACTCTGCTACGAAACACGAGAGTACAGTATAGTGTATGTTTCTTCACCTTGATTCGAGCTTCAGCTTCATTCCTGTATGTGGTCATGGCTCCCCTCGGTCGGTGACTGCAATATACTTTATCCCATGTGCAATTCACCTGTGCTCTGATTAAAAACACACCGCTGTTGCAAACATGATTAACCTTTGGCACTCGAAACACCTGTGTTTCTGCTGTGGGTATTATCATGTTAAAACTCTAATTTTCTGCCTTTTGTATCGCTTGCATCCGAAATTGCACAGAGGAGCTGGGTGTCTGTCTTGAGTCACCTCGCCAATATTCACATTACACATTAGACTCAGTCATGTTTGTGTGTGCAATATACACAAAGATATAATGGATCTGGTTGACATACAAACAATAGCAACAGAATTTAACTTGAGCACAGAGCACGCAAAAGAAATGTGGTTTTTTGAACAATTGTGAACAATTGTGCGTGATCATCACTCACAACAAATAAATTCATTTTACTCTGGTTTGTGTCTGTAGCAAAGTCTCCAAGGTGTCCCTTGTGCCCCCAGATTTTATGTGTCTCCTACGCCCTTGTACCTTTCCCCTTGCCATGCAGTTGACACTCAAATTTCATGACATGAAATAGCCATCATTACCTGACGTAATGGTCTGCAGACAAAGAAAAATATGAAACATAGTCCACGTAACACATACATGCCAATAACTAATTGAAGAGCCACGGGCACCTCTCAATGAAATGAAATACATGCCAAATGAAATACATGCCAAGCACAAGTTCCAATACAGCCATCAACATGACATGCAGCAAATGTGCATGCAACACAACCACATCCATTACACAATGTCACATACACAATGTACGCTTATCTCCAAATGCTGCATGAAACTGTGAAGACAGCACATATGCATAGAATATAAGCCAACCATACCATGGGCCACCGTTGGAAGACAACCAATGTCATGATAAGGTTGGTCATCACCTGCGTAATATAGGGACATAGCACTGCACACAGTCATTGAAGCACATTATCAATTAACTCATGTGTTGTGCATCGCCTAGGCATTCATCCAATAACCCCAAAGGTTTCCAAGGGCACACAGAGCAACAGGTTGGGGACAGGTGAATATAGACAATAATTTACTAACAGAGATCAATCATACAATCAATAGCACCAATAAATCATAATAATAACTGGGAGGGTAGACAAGGCCACAATGCCTTCTGACTGTTCCCAATGTGCAAGTGTACAGGTGATGTTGTGAAGGGTAAATGTTCAGATTAGTGCATGGAGAACATCTTGTGGTGAAAAGGGCAGAAAAGAATACGCAAATGGAAGTGATAAGTCACGTGGTGATGCTGATCATGAGCATGTTCAGTATAAACACTGTACTTTACATGATACATGTGGGGGTCAGGGCACCAAGGACACATAAGGGCCATGGACATGAGGCATGCTACTGAATCAATAGCACGGAAGAGAGTGGGCGAAGGAAGTGGAGAAGAGAAAAGACTTGATGATTAATGTGAGTTTAAGGAGTTCATGATCATGAAGCAGAGGGAGAGTGAGTCTATTACACAGACGGCATCAGACATAGGAAATTAACCTACCACCAGCCTATACAATACCGTAGTGCTTTACACACAGGGAGTAGTTGTCAGAGGAATGCAGGAGTATAGAAAGGGAGTATTTAATCATGAAGCGTTGAAGACGGTACAGGGACCCAGACAGCCCTGTGGATGATACACAGGGATTACAATGCAATCTGTGATGAGTCTGTGAGCTACTGAAGCCTTAATATTGCAGGAGAGATGTTGTCTCTGGCCCTGAGTCCAATGACGAGTCTTTCAGACCTAATCTGGGTAAGCTGTAGGGGTCACAATGTGGACCAAGGAACACTTCGGAGTAGGATGTTGCAGTACTGTAGCCTGGAGAGTACCACAACATGTGTAACATTGCACCTCTGTGTGATGGCGTGGAAGAGAACAGTAACTTTGAGCATCAAGAGTGACAACTCGGACTTCTTGACAAATCTCACGAATAAGAGGCATGAAGGGAAGGGGCTATGTGAAGATGAATCCAAGATTGTTGCCTTGGGATGAGGGGGCAGGGAGTGAGCCCATGTAGGAAGGAAAGAGTCAATGTCAGAACTCGGCTGCAGGGAGCCAATCAGGACATTCTAATGTTTGAATGGCTCACACGCCAAGGTAATTTGCAGCGCACCAGGCCAGGATGGCTGAGGGGCAGTCATGGTGAATGAGAGTGCAAGTGTGTAAGTAGGAACATTGCTGAAGAGTAGTGGTCATCAGCATAGCACATGAATCTCTTTTAAACTGAGTCAAAGAAGCATTGCAGAATGCAAATGTATATGTCAAAGATGCATGGCAAAATAAGGGACACCTGCCTGATGCCACAGATGTAGGCTGAAGTAGGGTAGAAGAAAGGATACAGAATGGTTTATTTGGAATGGTCATTTAGGAATGAGCTAAGCAAGTCCACTGGCTGCTCATGTGGCATCTTAATGCAGATGGAATGCTTCACTGTGTGAAAATCAGATGAGATATCAAGGAGGATGAGGACAGCAGGGGATTATGACTTGAGGGATGCCAACAATCATTCATGTGTGTCCTGGAGAGCAGTGACTGTGGCCTGGACTGTTTCAATCCCCACTGGTGTCCATGGACATCCCCAACAACAATCTCATGCAGGTCAATTTGTGGGATGGCTAACTTGTCAAGCAGGTACCCCAGGAAGGTGTTGCAAGAAATGTGCCAGTTATTTGGTGGTTAGGAAGGCACTGCACATGGCATAGTAAGGATGGTTTGCACAAGTGAGTGCTTGATGTAGGATGGAAACTAAACAGCAGGAAAGGAGTGTTTGCAGCGATCAGCAAGAGCAGTTGCCAGAGAGATGTTGCCATTGATGATACAGTAGGAGCAGCAGCATCCCAGTTGGGATGACACCTTCTTGGAGTTGTCAACTCTGGTGACTACTTCAGGGGAGACATGAGTGAATGTGTAGAATGAGGAATGATGATGTTGAGTGTTGGGAGGCAGAGGTGTGGAGTGTTGTGTTTGAAGAGCCTGTCATAAGTAGGTTTAGTCAGTCATTTGTATTTGCAATACATATGTGAGGTAAGCGCATTCCAAAGGTACTGTGAAGGAGCTGTTGCACAATATACAGTGGATGGCTTGGCAATTACTGAAATACTTACCTCTAGCACCTCTGCCAGAACCATGCTTGATGTCACAATGTACTGTTGCACACCGAGGGAGCCACAATGGAAGACGACATAAGCAGAGAACACAAAGCAATGTGATACATCAAGCAACAATATCATGCTAAAGGTACACTGTTAACCACCAGACCAGGGTCAACGTAGACTTAATTGTCCAGAATACCAATGGTCAAATACTGCATCACATCAAATACAGAAGTATCCTGCACCCAGCCACGTTGCACTAGAAGCTGCAAACACCATGGTGCAGCATGCATGGGAAAATCATGAGAAAGCACAAACACCCCTAACTCTTAAGTACTGGTACACAACATACCATCCCACACAAAGTCATACATTGCAATGTTTGTGGCTTTAGACTGATGCTGCACACCTTAATGGTTGATCCATAATCTGGACATGCCAAATGTGACATACAACCATTATACCACAAACCCTGCTAGGAAAATGAAGTGTCACTTATCACACAGGATACAACTTCCATGAGATTCACATCAGCCCAAACATCAGCACCTGCCACAAGCCACAAACAGTTGATCATGCTACCCACTCCCAAACAAACATGAAAACCCCACACAGTTAGAATGCACAGTTATCATAATCAGTGAACAGTGGCACCAGCAATCCATCTGAAGCACATGACCATCAACATCATTAGAAGTCCCCCCATGAAACATGCCCCCTTAAGAAGTAGTGTTTCGCCACAAGCTAAGTCATTCCAAAAGGAAAACACACAGTGCCACACTCACATGTAAACACCACACAAGCGTCAGCAAATGCCATTCACTTACCTGGCCAGGGAAACCACTTGACTTGCATACAATGCACACCGTCGGGAGACTCTTCGCCTACATTGAATACTAAGCATAGTAACAGCACAAACAACATGAACATACATGACATCAAATGATTTACTAAAGAAAATATGCAGACATCATCCACTGCAGGATCAACACAGGGTGAATGGAAATAGACAGTGATCATCCCAGGAGTACAGTGTACCACAACAGAGAGAGGGAGAGAGAGTGACACAGAGAGGGAACACCAAGGAAATGACAGATCAAGGAGTACACTGCCTGGTCTTCAGATGTACAATGACATGCTGTACATAACAGTAGGTGTGCCCATAGAAGAATACACATAGGTAGGTAACACAGTGAAACGAGCACCACTTAAATTACCATACCGGCATGTCAGCATGCAAAGGACATATAAGACAAGCAAGACATGCAGCAAACATGAACAACAATGACGCAGGCTAAAAATGCAAGACAGTGCTAAAGCTTACCTGCTGATTATGCCGGCATGGTGTCAATCCCACATCACTTTCACCTGGAACTGTGTTTCCTAAATAGGTACAGGAATGACAGTGACTGGTGGAGGGCATGGGGAGCATGGACTTGAAATGGCGCAGGGTGTCTCACCCAGAACAGCAGTCACCACCACATCACATATTACTGAAACAACATGAGAGAAGACATTAAAACAGCCATTGTGAAGTACCATTGACACAACACACATGTGCAATGGAACACCAAACCCATAATTACCTGCACATGCCATCCTGTGCATCAACATGCAAACATGCTAGTTGACTTCACTAGGCATGCCTGCATGTACACCACAGCACAAGTGTTGGCCTTGAGGTGTTAATGACACACCGCAAGGACAATTAAGAAAAAATGAACAAAAATTACAAAGGGCAAAACAAAATATGCAATGCCAATATCCAGGTATTGGGGTGTAAAAAACAATAGAAAAAAGACAAGAATAAAAATGTCTATAATAGACTGGGGCGGGGGAGCACCCAGGAGGGGGGAGGCGCAAGGTGCACGTCAACTGCAACATGGGTGGATGTTGAAAAAAACAATTCCCTCCATGGGCTCATGGGCCACACGGCTATCTTGGACCAGGAGGCATGTCTCTGCTGTGACCACCATCCTGTGTAGAATCAGAAGATGGTAGTGGTGCAGGAGGCTCACCACGTAGTGCCCTTGCCTGGTCCTCAGTGGCAGTGGCCAGGCTAGACACTTATGAATTCATCTGCAAGATGAATCTTCGGAGGTCATCATGCATGACCTCACGGAATGCACAGATTCCCTCTGAGATGGTCTGCCTCAATAGTTACGTCTCATGTTGGTACTGTGTCTTGCAAGCTGCCTCTTCCACTTCGAGTGAAACTCTGTGGGCCAACAACTCTTGCCTCAGGGCTTCCCTGGGGCCCGACTCTCTACAAGCATGGATGCCTGCAGAACCTCAGATCGGCCTGTCAGTTCCTGCTGTTGGCCTCCATGTGCAACCTGTGTGAGTGGCATGTGAACTGGAATGTCTGCAGCTTGTGCTGCACCTGTGATTCTGATGGGATCATGGAACTGGCCACCCTATGCATGCCCTCAGACAAGATCTTATAGGCAGCACCCTGTTGTTGATCAACACGCAACATCGACTGTTCCCACACTGTCTCCCCAGCCTGTACACATCCACCATGTGTGTGGGACCCAGGCCTTGAAGGGTATTTTAAGGCCTAAGGCAGACCCCCTACAAAGAAACTGCATTAACAGTTACCAATAAACCATGGTGGCACTGTGTTTACTGAGCAACTATTCCCTGGCATCACAAAACTGCATTTAGCAGCTACCAAAATAATGTCTGCACCTTGTTTCTTCATTCAAACAAAAGAAAGTAAATGAAGAATCCCTCTGCACAGCAATGTTCATCATTTCATTTTTAAACATCCCAAATCTGTGCCCTTCATGGAAACCTACCCTGGCACTTGTGGGGCAGGCACTTTCAACAGTGAAAACAGAAATGGGGCTGCATAGCCTCAGTCCACTGACTGACAAAGTTATGTGCTGCTTTGAATAATGGCATGCATTCCAAGGACATTGCCCTGGTGACTTTACATTTTAAACAGCAGAAAATTCATTTTATGCAACCTAGCCCTGCCTGTGTCTTGCATCTGAATGCCATGAAATAAGATAGACCCTGTAGGACAGCATTGTTTTAATTTGATCAAGTCTGTGAAAAGCAGTAATTACATTTCTGTTACAACGGCTAGCATTTTGCTTTGAAAACAAAGTAACACACCAGTAACTCTTCAGAAAAAAAACTCTCTCTCTCCTTTTGCTTGATGTCAGTTTCAGAGAACCCTGGTGTTGGATAGATTTCTGTGTATTAGAAATTGACTAGGGCTATAAATAATGTTCAGAATAAAGATGCAAGAAAGAACCACATTTGTAAAAGTGACATCCAAGAAGAATTGACCCACGGGTAAAAGGGTACTTTTGCTAAGCAAGAAAATGCCTTTTAAAAAGTGAGATGGTAAACTAAGGCCTTGTGCTTGGAGAGAAATGTGAGGGGAGATGGGGGTTTGCTGTTAAATATATACATGATATTTATTCCCAAAAGACTTGCTTTCTGGTTAGAGAAATACAAATAAATAAATAAATACAATTACTGTGAGGCCAGCAGAACAGGTTTGACAGGCCCTGGATTCAAAGGGCCCTGCCTCCCCTCACAACTGAATCACCTTCCCCAAGTGGTCCAGCCCCTGGTCACATGAAAGGGGCCAAGGTGGAGAATCTAGCACCCTCATCAGGTGAACCAGTAGTGCTCCAGCATGGGACAATGGACAGCCATGGCACACAAGTGTGAATTCCTGGTGACACCTCCCCTCAACTGAAACTGAAGGACTTCAAAGGTGAATCCATGGCAACACTGGCCTAAGCTGACCAGAGCCTGACATTTGGCTGGGGCTTGGAAGGAATGCCCATATTTGTAAAACAAAGCCAGCCCTGATTGCAGAGACTGTTCAGATCATGTCATTTATTTCAGTGATCAAAAGACATATTAATGTGAAATTATGACCATTTAAATGTCATGTTTGTGCCATTAAAATAAGATGTAGGTTTTTCTAGCATGTTGGGGACGCAAACACCAGGAAAATGCTGTTTCTGGGGAAGGCATACATGGTACAGCTATGGAAATTAATTAAGAAATGCCCTGTGATAATATGTATAGATATATAAATTTGTAGATTTTTAGGGAAAACGGTTCCCACCAAAAATTGCAAAAGATTATTAGAAGGACTAAACAACCTCATACAAAATTGGGAGTTGGAATGGCACGTTCTGTGTAAAATATGGAATCTGCCTATGTGAGTTTCAAAAGTGTAACAATTGTAAAAAAAAGTGCATTTTTGTATCATAACTGATTTTGGCAAAGTAACTGTGGGGTGGCCATGTACATCAGAAAGCACACACTGTAAAACTGATGTCATGTCCCTGAGTCCAGCCGGCTGAGAGGGAGACGGTGACATCCATAGCTGTTCTAGCCGATTTTAAGAGGTATGTCCAGCTTGAGTCTGCCCCCAAAGTAAAAACCTCTGATGTCATGCTCCTTATATAAAGGGGAGGCATAGGGAGCTCTGGGCTCTCTTCTGACTTTTCCAGCTCCTGCACATCCAGAGATCCAGACGTTCCATATTCACCCTGCAAGATTCCAGATTCCACTGCCAGGCCTGGGTAGCTAACCCTGATCCTTGCAGTACCTCTTGAAACTGCAGAACCACCATCCAGGATTAAACCCTAAAAAATCCCAGTAATTCAGGGAGAAAGGGGGAAAGGCTGTGGAACCCTTTTTGGGGATGATCCAGTGACCAGATGACTTTTGTCCCGCTACCTGTTTTGCCCAGCTGATGCCCCTCTGTGTATAGAGACCAGACTAGGCCCAGTTGTTCCCCTAAAGGAAAGCCGCTGCTGCACAGTGACCATATCCTTGTCCCGCTGTCCAGATACCTGGTTGGCTGTCCAAACTACCTTATTCAAATATTGTTGTAAGTATCAACCCTCCCCAATATCCAGGCTTGAGTACTATTTTGAATAAATTAATTAATTCCCACATAAAGGGACACACGGTGTGAGGGGTTAAAACTGCAGCTTAACTCATTTCACTGGCAGCGTTTCTCTTTTTGAAAATCTAGTCATGAAAATATAGTTTTAGTAGAACTGGTAATTTTCCTTTTGAATTCGATGTTCCCCATGCAACTGCTTTCACTTTTAAAAACTGAGTTGTCCCGTGAAATTGTTCCCGTTTAAAAAACGAGTTTCCTTTCCCTTCAAGTATCATATCCTGTCACCCATCATAAATCACCCTTTCACTGAAGTATTATACCTGTGATTTGCCTTTGTATCTTAGCCTAAAAACCGATTTTCGATTATGTATGTTTAGCTCATTTCCAAGCTGTTTTGTCAATTTTAACCTGTGGAACTAAGTAAATGCATTTTTCCCACTTGTGATTTTGCTGCACTGTTTTTCCTTCCAAAGTCGATTTTCTGAACGGTATGCCTGTTGTTAGTACATTGCCTTGTAGTTGCTAGCGTTCTTACTTCGTTGATACAGCCACACTAATTCTTACCTCATTCATTCAACCGCCCAAGTAAAATAACTATTTAGTAATTCCGAGTGCTATTTTTCTCAATTTCAAAGGTTTTCAATCTGATTTTGCCTCCCATTTAGGGGTGGAAGGTCGGATTTTCATTCTGTTTGTTGCATAAGATACCTGACCCCTTGCTACTCCTATCTACCCACACAAAATTTGGTTAACAGGGGTTTGAAGGAGTGTTGCAGGGGGAAATACTAACTATGGTGCTATCTGAACATAATACCCGAAAAGTAATTTTGCTTTCTTTTAATTGTGCATTGTGTCCCCTGTGCTAGAAGGTTAAACTAAGTGTATTCTATCATTTTACAGCATAATTGTCACTGCGCTGGTGGTTGCTGACCTATATTGAATGTGTTTGATTTTTATTCCCAATTAAAATAAATAAATATTTCATTATCACACACCAGCCCGGTTCATGGCCCACTGTGACACAGGGTGTATGTGAAGCGGGTTGTGAGATGGATTGGATTCCTTCTCAAAGCTGAATCCAAATTTATGAATTTAAAACTGTTTTAATTTTGTGCTGCATCCTTGGCCAGTATCAAGAGTACTGGTCTGGAGTGTGACACCTCTTTAAAATCCTTAACAGCATGCCTGACCCAAGGGAGCATGGCCCTTGCTGTGATGCCACTGCTTTTGGCTGCAGGACTGAACCCATCCCCTGGACATCTGGCCCAGGACCAGAACCCAATACTTGGGAGCGTGGCCTTGCAGCCGTAACCACCACAGATGGCCGTGACACAACTGACTAGACTTGTGAAGATGCCTGAGCCCCTGCAGACTCACATGCAACAACAGCTCCAACACTTGGTAGAATCACCTGCATTGGACATCCGGTTCAGCACCAAAGCTACTGGATTCATCGGAGTCAGTGTTGAACCTAGACATTCCCAGGATGGACTGTAGCACCAGTGGATTCTCATGGGCTGCCATACCACGTCCTCCACTGGTGGTCTGGTCCGGCTCAGACTCCTGTTCCTCCTCTACCTGCTCCCCTCCATCTAGTGCCTCATCACCTGCATAAGGACATATAAAGACATGAAGATTCATGTTAATTGCATCGACAATAAACATCTGTATCGCATTGCTGTCCTGCAACACATTGCTGTGCATGTCACCATGGGAGAAATGGCATACGCACACTATGTACAAAGCCATCTTATCATGGCACATGCAGACTTGCAACAACATCCCATGTCACTGACCATGAAGCCAGTGGACACATTGACAACAGACATGGTTCTCTGAAAGCACATTTTGTCCCATGGCACAGCAAACTATTGACAAATACATGATAAATGGGCATCGTCATGTGGCTATGTTACATGCTATTATATTTCATGTGAACAAGTACACACATATTCACAGCCAAGTGCACATCAATTACATGTCACATCAGTGTAGAACTGGCACAGGGAGAGCACACAGTGTGGAAATGGCCTGAGTGTGGAGTCCCAGGTGTGTGATGCAGAGGGAGTAATTACATGCACTAGGAGATAGGAAGAAGGGACAGTGACACAAAAGAGGGACAGGGGGTTGTATCCATGGAGTGTGTGCTGAGTGTGGGAGGTTGACAGGGATGAATCCTGACAAATATTTGACAACAGGGTCAGTGTCATAGCTGCAGTAGGAATGTGCACAGTGTTGAAATCTCCAATGTCACTCATGGCACACTGTGAGGCCAGCTGATAGTCTTCATGGAAGTTATCTGTAGCATGGAACCACCTACCTACATATGTGGATGGAATATCTACACCATGCAATGCATGGTGTGTAACACATGCTTCAGACAGAAGTACTTGTCTAGCAGAGCACAGCCATTGACATTACTGATGCAACTAACCAGATGCCACGTTGTGGTAGCATGTTGAAAATGTTGTTTGTGTATGCTGCTGCGTGATGACTACTGTCACAATGCCATGTGCAAAGGATGTACAGCACATGGGTTTCATCCACTCTAGAGTACACTGTGCACGAGTCAGTACACAATGACATGGTTCACCCAGGGCAGTCATTCAAATACAGGCACACATGCAACATAATCATACTTCTTGTATTTGTTTTCCCTCCACATACTCTGGATGAACAAGCTTGGTCACTCACCGGACTTGGCCTTGTAATCTTCCAGGCATCCCACGCCTTGCACCTGATCTGTATGAATGAACAGGCTCATGACCTGTTCATGCGGGTTGAGCTCCTGGTCCTCTTGTTGCTCCCCTCCAGTTGCCAGAGCAGAGGCGAGGTTGGCACCCATCTTGAATTTGGTGCAAAGGTTGAGGTCATTCCACTGCTTCATGACCTCTCATACCCTAAGGCATTTATGTCATCCGCGACACGCTGCCAAAGCACCATATGCTGAGCAGGTGTATGTGTGCTCCCTGGTTGCACGCACAGGCCATGGTGGCATGCGCCCATGTAGTCCACGAGGATTTGAAGTTCATCATCATGGAAGCTTCTGTACCTCGACGTGGCGGTGTCCTGTGACATGCCATGAGGTTGAGACTCTCCCTGCTGTGTAGTCTTTTCCTTCTTGGCACGTGACCCAGATCCTGTGTTGCTGGACCACTCAGGGTACCAGATGCTGGACCACTAGTGGCCTGGTCCATGGCATCACCGCCTGATGCTGGGAGTGCATCTTTCACTGCACATCCCTTACCCTTTGGGTTACAAACAGCAGCTGCCACTAAAGGTCCATAAGCCTGGGGGGGGGGGGCAGCAGCTTCTGCTGCAGGTTCCTGACTTGGGGGGGGGCTGCAGCTGCCACTGCAGCTCCCTGACCCAGGCAGGGGGGACCACAGCTTTCCTCACACATTCCTTACCCTTTGGGCTACAGACAGGCGCTGACACTGCAGGTCTGTGACCCTGCGGGGGGGACAGCAGCTTCCGCTGCAGGTCCCTGACCCTGGGGGTGAGGGGGGCAACAGCTTTGGCTTCAAGTCCCTGACCCTGGGCGGTGCGGACAGCAGTTTCTACTGCACATCCCCTACCCCTAGAGGGGGAGGCCAAAACTTCTGCTGCACGTCCTTGACCCCGGCCATCTCTGCCACCTTTTCCTCTTGGAGCCATTCCAATCATGGTCCAGGTGGACTTGAACAAAGGAAGGCACACCAAGCAATTGTCATGGTCAATCCAAGTCAGGGGGCAGTGTATTTGATGGAAAATGTACTGCTGTGGTCCAGTACCCCTGGTGAAAAAACAATGGGACGTGTAATGAACAGGCACCCCAAAAAACCAAAAGAAATGCGTATGCAAGACCTCAATAGCTTCTGTAAAAAGAAAAAGCGGTACGTGATACGCTGTGTAACCCAGCAAGAAGAAAATAGCACACGTGAAGCCCAGAAAGCAACTCTAATGGTAATAATGGAAGTACACGATACACAGGGGCACCCAGATTATGAGAAATGCGTATGCGACTCACATCTGAAAAAAGAAAAGTAGAAGTGCGTATGCGCGGTGCGAAATCCCCCATCAAAATAAGAAGTTCGTACTGTCCTAGAAGTTAATGAATTGCGTGGCACACCAGAAATCGCAGTAATACACTCATCTGTCCACTCCCAATCGCACATGCGGTCTGATTTGCTTCTACATACTTCTAAATCCCGATTCTTGAGTGCTGAACGCCAGCGCACAGTGCGTGTCATGTAAGTTACATGCTGACGGCCTTTCCTCTGATTACATGTGTCTGCGCTAATTTCGAACGCACAAAGTAACAATCACTCTGTTTCCGCGATAGACACGGACAACCCACGCTCCTGCCTACAAGCCTTTTCACCTACTGCCCTGAGCTGCCTCCAACACAGCCATCTGCTGCAGCCTGCCCACTATGTGTGCCTGCTGCCCACCTGCCCTGCAGTTTGAGTGCCTGCTGTCCAGCCATTGCCAGAGTTCCTGTCCTTGGTCCTTTGACCACCTCAGTCGATTCAAAAGACTCCCAACATGCCATAGCATCAACACAGCTACACAGCCCATCCCCAGGACCCTCCTTACCCACCCACACCTGCGTCGGGGGTTGCCATGTCAGCACCAACATCATCTGACCATAGTGGGATGCCATCAACACACAGGGGGCGGCATCCCGGTCCTTCAAGCATGTGCACAAGCGCTGGGAGGACCTTAAATCCAGGACCCACAGCAGGACCCTGTGCTTCCTCCAGGCCGGTACCACCATAGAGAGGCGCACATGCCAGCTGTCTACCACCAACATGCGGGTCCTGGAGAAGTTTTATCCGGTGCTGCACACCCAGGTCAGTGAGTTGCACCAACGTCTGGAGACGTCAGGTCAGTATCCAAGTGTTGCTAGGCTCCACAGTGCATGTTCCTGCATGTTGGGAGTGAGCACCCTATGCTTACAGCAAGTATGCCTCTGAAACGGATGTCTGCCTGCATGACCCAGACAGTGCTCCCCATGTGTGCAGTCAACCATATGTGAATTTGATGAGATTTCATTTGCTTGTTGTGCTGTACTGGTGCCTTTCAGAATGTGCACATGTTTTGTTACTTGTGTCTGAGACCTTCTGGTGTCACAAGTGTGACAGTTGAGGTAGTGTTTGCCACGTCATGTGCATGCATGGTGTTCACGTGTATGTGTCAAAGATGAGAATGTGCATCTGACCATCACTCATGGCTGGATGCAACAGGTGCATTTCAATGTGTGACATAGTCATGTTGCGGGATTACAGTTGACGGGACTCTGATGTGATTTCTCATCGAACTGCTTGTGGACTCTAAGTTGATGTGTGTGCATGACATGTGTATGAGCACATGACGCATGTGTGTGTAGCATATGCAATTGATTGATTGTGAGAGTGGCATATAACCTCTGAAGTCTGTTGTGATGGACAAGCGTGTATGTGAATTGCATGTACATGTGTGTGTGGTGGTGGAATAAGATGGTTGTTCCCTTGACTACTGAACTTCATGTTTGTTTTTCCATGCACACATTGGTGCAGTACACTGATGTTTGTGTCTGTGTCTCCTGTTTCACAGTTGCGCTGGAAGAAGAAGGCAGAAGCAGTGCTGTGGAGCAAGGCAGCAGGGATGCCTCCACTAGGCAGAGGTACGAGGCCCAGACACACACCCATGACAGCACATTGTCAGGGAGCGATTTTGCTGGTAATGCCTCAGGACCATCAGGCAAAGCTGCTGGGGGTAAGTCCAAAAGGGCAAAGCTGGTAGAGGTAGCAGCGAGGGAACAGGTGAAGCAACACAGGGGCCATCCAGTGTGGAAGACACTTGAGAGTCATCCAGGTTGGCAGGGGTGGAGAGAGAGGAGGTGGGCGTAGGAACAGAGCCCATGGGGTGAGGTGGGGATGGTGAGGTTGATATGACTACTGCAGTCCTGCTCCTGGGGCATGAGGCTGTGCAGGCCCCGCTTGTGGTGCCTGTGGAAAATCCTGTCCCTGGGCCAGCAGCTGCAGCTGTATGCACCTGCCGGCATGCCTCAACCCTGACCCAGCTCCAGGAGTCAGATGATTTCACACAGATCGACACCCAATGCCATCGGCCTTGACCATTCAGGACATTGTTGTACCCCTGGTGGCTGGTGTGGCGAGGCATACCGCGTGATACGTGATGATGTGCAGGCTTCCTGTAGACTGCTTGCACGTCATCACGATGACGCATGGTGTCTCCTCACATGGATAGCAACATTCCTGGTCCAGTTTGTGTTGTGCTGTGTGGGCTGTTCAGTGATGTGACCCCCTCCTTGTCTTCCTCCTGTGTGCCAGTTGTTCTCTGGGGTGCCTCTGGCCCAGATACCACTAGGCCCTCTCTGCAGCAGTCCAACCCATATTGCCCCGTCTGGTGGAGCCAACATCCCTGCCTGATTTGGGAGTCGAGGGTCAATCGGCAGAGGTGGTCACTGTGCCAATCCAGGCACGCAACAGGAACTCCAGCAATGGAGGGACAGCAGACACCCACAGGCAGGGCATGGGCCGTACACCGCCGGGTAATGTCATCAGCCTAGATGGTGTACACATGAAGCAGGCACCGCGCACTATGGCAGAAGAAGGCTCTAAGGAGGAGGCTCTTTTTCTCAGGGCGTAACATCACAAGGGGGCGGGTACACAGCGTCAGGCAGGATGCAAATTTGGAGCTATGGACAAGGAAATCTTCTGTGTTAGTGTACTATGGGGAGCGTATTGGAGCAGAGAGGCAGCGGCCTCAGGAGGCAACAGTGATGATGGCCAGGGCGGAGGTTGCACTGCGTCGGGAAAGCTGGTGGGCTGCCATCCTGGAGGCAACTTGCAGAAGGGCGGAGAGGTTGGAGAGGGATATGCTGGAGGCCCTGCAAGCTCTCCAGGAAACAACGGAGATCCACCTTGGTGAACTGGAAGCAGTGCTCGATGATGCAAATTTGAGTAACATTGGAGAGGAGGAGATGGACTAGCCCGCTGCCTGTTTATATAGTTATTTAGGTGTAGGTCTCCTTTTATTTTTCTTAATTTGGAGCTGACAATTTGGACTTTACTCCACTTCTCTGATGTACATAGTTCTTTAAGTGTAGGTTTCCTTTTAATTTTTATTTTTTTATTTGGAGTGGACTTTTTTAATTCATATAATTTTTTAGGTGTAGGTTTCATTTTGTTTCAACCAGAGTTTATGGACATTGCTTTCAAATGTAACTTGTATATATTAGTTTAGGCATGGTGACTGTTCTTTTTTGGATAATGTACATGGACACCTTGATTTTGTTTTTCAGAATGTATGTTGTTAATACTAGCTCACTCATGATCAGGCTGTGACACACCTGCCCATTGTTTGTCAATGTTGCACACATTGTTGGTATGTTTGCTTCTGTCGTGGTCACACATCCGGTCACTGTGGTTTGATGACATACCATTGTCGCATGGGCAGCAGGACCAAACTTTAACATTCACTTGTCACATGTGTATGTTGGGGGATGGTTAAAGACACAAATTGTGTGTGAGCAGATGCTGCACTCATGGATGTAGCTCCAGTGAATGCATTCATTTTGATTTGCAGGATACATGTTCCTGACGATAATCATGCTGATGTCACACCACAGAGGTTCAGGTGAGCAACACATGATCTTTGCATTGGTGATGTTTCGCACTGGCAGGGTGCGGCCTGCAGATGGTGTCACTTCTGGAGAGGGCTGCCTGCAAGGGTGTCACTTATGGAAGGGTGCTGCCTGAATGGGTGTTAGGCGGAAACCTGTGCAGTTCCCTCTGGGACCACTGCAAAAGATTTAGGACTACAGGCGTTTGGCGGTGAACCCACTTGGTAGCAGTGTGTACCACACAGATTCACTTGGTAGCTGTGGCTGAGCAGTCAGACTTCCCTCAAGAAGAGTTGAGCAGTATGTGGAGTATACAAAATAGGGCAATTCTTCACAGCAAGACAAGCAAACACGCAACGAGGCTTAGTGTAAAGATATTAAGGTATTTATTTATAACAAAACATCTATGAAAAACACTATGGCACTATCACGGCAAACAAATCAAACACAATTACTCTACGAAGAAGAAAACGATCAATCCCCCTAGCAATATTTTGACAAGTCTAGGTTCTACTGGTACCACTTACTTTCAGACAGAGGTGTATACCTCAACCTAGATGACACTCGAACATTAGTTAGGACGGGAGAGAAAAAGATAGGCAGGTTATGAAATCAACACAGTTCAATCCTTCGCGGATAAAATGCAAGGCAGGAAGGCAAGAATCACAATAGATCATAAAGTTCAGAGGCCAGGCCCACTCGGAGAGAGGCAAGGCGATATGTCCCAAAAAGTCTCTAGTGGAGATGCATTCAAGTCTTTGTAGCAAATTGTTATCGGCAGATTGAAGCAGTTCAGAACAATAAATGAGAAAAGCTTGGAGGCGACCCAACGGAGCGGAGAGGATTAAGACACCTCACTCGAACCGATCGAAAGGGAAGCCAGGCGGACACGGTACCTTGTTGTGGAGGGCAGCTCCGGCGGGGGCAGTTGTTCCTGGTGGTGGATGCACGTCGGGTCTTTGCCAAGAGTAGAGATGATCTCGTCGTCGAAGAAAAGTGAAGTCCGGTGCACCACCAGGGAAGAGACCAGCCGCGGAGTGCTCCATCACAAGGCACCACCTTTTGGTCGCGGTACAGGGGTAGTGGCTATCTGGTTGCCGAGGTGCTCTGCATGGGCAATTCGACCACTGCGTCCTGAGGCGAATAAAAGGCAAAGGGGACTGGTTGTTCCCACCAGCCAGGGGAAGAGACTCTCCGCAGGGAGATCTCCTCTGTCGTCGGGAAGTGGTGAGTCGGTTCTGCAGGGCTCCACCGGAGGTGTCGTCGTGCAGGTCGGCTCAGCGTTACCCTCGTCGGAATCTTAGGTCATGTGGCGACTTCTCAAGATCCAGTCCCAAAAGCCCTGCTTTTATGCAGAAAACCCCCATTCATTCAGCCTAGCTGTCAATCAACACATGCTAAGTGGTGAGCGGGAAGGCTCACCACTTGGGCCAATCACTCCAGAGTGCGACCGGAGTTGGCAAAGCAACTCGGTCCAGGGTGCCTAAACCCCCTCCCACACCCCTGTGGTAACCCAGACAGAATGGCACCACTTTGGAGGGTCTCTGTACAGAGCCCGCCAAAAGTGGAACAAAGGGCTCGACCTTTGGTTTAGGAGTCACAGAGACGAACACAGACGCCATTTTACAAACCGAGTTCTGGCAGAAAATACCATCCGATAAACTTATTTAAGATAAGTAGACCGGAGGTACGTTAGAGATTAACGAGAAAAAGGGTCAATCTCCAACAATGGGACGAATCCCATAGGGTTATTTTCGGGGTCGAACATAACAAGTAGTTTCCACTGCCACCAGCCAAAACTCGACGAGGGGGGACGTGACAGTGCCCCCTCGAGTAACAGATCCAGGAGTAATCGAATTACCCCTACTAGTACGTCCACAATAAGATGGTTTGTACTAGTTCTGTTAGTAAATTTAGGTCTAGTAAAGCCAATGGTGACTTTACATGCCCGGGGAGACAGTAGTCAGTCCCCGGCTATGGAGTCTATGGTGGAGGTCCGCTAGGACGCCCCAGTGCTACGGCACGTAGGGTGCGGTGTAACACACATAGAAAAACATATGAGACCCTATGGAGTAAAAGACCCCATAGCCCATAGAACACATTGACATTTAAAGGAATTACACACATTAATGTCCAAGAGTGGGAGGAAAAGAGTCTCACTCTTGGCAGGTTGGAAAAAAACAAACTCCAGAAATCCAGCAAAGCTGCTGGGGGACTCACTAGGTTAGGAAATTCAGCCTAAACAGAGAATTCTCCCTAACAATGGGGTTGTCAGAGGTGATGGGTGCTGGTGGATGGTGTCGCTTCTGGAGGGTGCTGCCGGCAGCGGGTGTCCCTTATGGAGGGGCTGCCTGCAGGGGTGTCACAGGTGAGGGGGCTGGCGGTGGTGGGTGTACTACAGTGGTAATGTGCAGTGGGTATGTATATGGGCAGGCTGGGTGTAGGGTTTAGGGGGGACTCAGGTTTTTGCAGTGGGTGTAGCCTACGCTTACAAGGGGCTGCATGATTTTGCTGGGGTGAGGCCGGGGATTGCGAGGTGTTGATGCACGATTTTGCTGGGGTACGGCATGAGCTTGCGTGGGAGGGCGCGTAATTTCATTGGGCTCCGGTCGGGGATTGCGAGGTGATGCATGATTTGGATGGGGTTCTGGCTGGGCTTGTGTGTGAGGGCACACATTTTCTCTGTGGTGCGGCCAGGGATTGCGAGGTGTTGACGTGTGATTTCGATGGGGTTCTGCCTGGGCTTGCGTGGAAGGGCAAGCATTTTCTGTTGGGTGAAGTTAGGGTTAGTGAGGTGTTGGCACGTGATTTTGCTGGGGTTCGGCTTGGCCTGCGTGGGAGGGCACGTATTTTCTCTAGGGTGCGGCCAGGGATTGCGAGGTGTTAACGTGCAATTTCGCTAGGCTGCTGGATGCTGGGCCAGGGATGGCACGGAGGCTTGTGCTGTGTTAGGCCTTTCACTTGCTTTTTGATGTGTGTGGAGGGGTTTTGGGGGCGTTCCTCATGCAGTTTGCTGTTACTTGCTCAACAGCTACTGATGCCTCTTGAAATCCATGAATACACGTGCCGCGCATGTTTTTATTTGTGCCACGGCTCGCACAGGGTCATTCTCGGTGCGCGGCTCTTGCGCCATTTCTGCGCCAGATTCCATAGTATCAAAGAGGAAAAAGATACTGAAGGTTGAGAAGAAAATGGGTTTCAAGAGTGAGATATGTGAATCAGACATTGAATGTATATGATGTATTAATTAATAGCAAAGTAAGTAGTGTAGATTATTTGCGCTGTGCGTTTCCTATCAAAACTTAACGACGCAACAGAAGGTGTGACTTCGAGGGATTAACATTACGCTTTAAAGGGGATGTGTGAAAGGACAATATGTCGCTGTCCTTTAGGTTTCTGTAAGATTCAGTCCAAGTGGCCAATCCAAACTAGCATAAATACGTACAGTATTAAACGACGTTTGAGAAACTCTTCTTGTGTATAGGGGGAGTTTTGTTAATTCCCTAGTTTATGATATGCTTGAAAAGTGTGTGACATATAGAGGCCAAATTAATGATTGGACTAGTTATCAGATGCCCCAGTAGTGAGATGATATTATCTGGTTAATACACAGATGGAAAAACAGATTTACATCTAGAAAATGCCATTAATGCGGTGGAACTCAACACATTAACGTTGGGAGGTAGAGCGTGATTGATCCGGTCTGTGAACCTTTGCAGAAGTTGAAGTCTTCTCGCACGTTTTACTCTCCTTTAAATTGTTTCAGGTTCCAAAGCTGACAAACATATGGCAAGTATCTTGTGAAACGGATGTGTAAACATGTGACTAAGCCATCTTTGATGCAACAGGATTGTTCCATGAATAGCACAGGATGGATTTAATGCAACTGATAATGCAATCCTTTTTGTTTTTTGTGAAACGTTGTGATCCTGTTATGACATACAAAGTAAACTGTTTTTTGATTATTAGAGGATTTAGGATTATGAATTGTAGGATAATTAATTCATTTCTACATAGCGTATATGTAGTATGCATAAATAAAGTGCATGAAGACTCTTGAGTTTTGAAAATATTGTCTTATGGATGCTTGATTTCATCTCTAGAAGTATATAAAGTGTACTTTTTATGTATGTGTTTCTAATAGTGGATAATGCAAGAATATTATTTACCAAACATCAACATTGGACTGAAATATGGAAGACAAGCTTTGTTCCAATATTGTGTCAACAGATAATCAAAATTGATTGCAGAAGATATTGTGTGGGCCTTAAACTGAAAAAGAATGAGTAGATATTGTAAAGGTTTATTATAAGGATGTGAGGCATGTATGTTTGATACTGGCAATTTGCTAGAGATTGCATGGATGGAATCTATAACTTCATACACTGTTGAGATGGTGGTCACAGACTATGCCAGGTGTTTGAGGTACCTAGAAACTATGGACTAATAGGCTTCAGTACCAACATGTTGACATGCAGACCATAAATTGAGTCAGGAAGGTCTAGAGGCAGATGGTTTTAAATGCAGCGGATGGATTTAGAAATCTCGGAACACTGATGCTGCTGAAAGGCAGCTCTGATCTAAGATCTACCACAGATTCTAGTAATCTTACAACCCCTGGGCAGATCTGAATTTTGCCTGAAATGAGTCGAAGAGACCACGTTGTTTAAACAACCACTTTAAGTGGCTGTCACTTCCTTTGACAGGCGGTTCCTGGGTTAGACAAGAGTTGAAAAGTGGAGGAACATATGATATTTGGATACAACTACAGGGACAAATACTGAATGTTTCATTTCTGAGGATAGAATGGCTGAGCAGAGGGAGGAATTCATGAAAAGCCTCAAGCTTGTTGTAAGGGTGAACACGGAGTTCTTTAATAACTGTACAGGAAAATGCTCCAAAAGAGAGCCTGAGGGTTTGCTGCTGGGAATTATTGATTTCGTTTGTTGCAGAGAGATTATAGAAAATATAATACATGAAAAGGTAGTTAGTTACAAGATCATGGATGGATTTATTTGATGTAGACATTAGTATGCTGGCTACATCAGTTAATTACACTGAAGGTGTCTGACACCTTTGAGGCACAACATGTCAACAAGGAGTTACATTACACTTGAGAATAAAAATGACTGAAAGGATTCTAGGTTTAGAAATCTCCAGAAATATCCCAGATATGTCCTACATGAGTAGGGGAGTAGAATATGGGAGGCCTGCCATTCAGCTCTGGAATTGATCTGAGAGGAGGATGCTTTCCATCTTTGGGCCTTCAGGATATTACTCAATAAAGCCCAGGGACCAGTCATGAATATAAGAAGTCAGGAAAACAGGAACTTCTCACACAGAAGATGTTTAGGATTGTGGCAGAGTTCCAAGCATGCCTAGGAAGCTCTTCAACATTTTGTCCTGCCGAAGGGCCCTTTTGCATGATGTACAATTTTCTGCTCCTGTTCTCCAGAACCAGACAGAGATGCAATACATCATCAACACCCCATGAAGCCTACTCATGGTCACGCCATCTCACATGACCTTCCCTGCCAGAATACAACTGATTAATAACATTTGATATATTTACAATTCCACATGTGTTATTTATTATGTATTGATTTCAATCCATGTAGTTTCCATAATTGTCTTCATAAATACGAAGAGGAAATGCTCATTATGTTATGGAGAAAACCTTCCTTAGTAGCAAATAATTCCTAAAAAAAGCAGACTAATACAGTGGCATTCATATCATTTCATTGCAAAAATTAGAAATCAAAATAACTGAAGGGAGAACACGTCTTAATGCCTAATCCACTTATTTATATAAACCAAAGATAACAGAAAAGAATAAACTAAATATGGAAAAAGGACAACTTCAATTATAAAATGCACTAATCAAAAGAAACACCTTGCAGAAAAAGTTAAAGAACAATTTATCAAAATAACCACACCGATGATGCATATATATCATAAAATCAAGATTGGAATATTATTTAATTTGTCTGCGCTCTTCAGCCTGTAGCAGCAGCTATGGCTGCCACATCCCCTGCATCAATGGGGCTGCCTACATCCACCAGTTCAGATACAATAGGCCTTGGGACCTTGCACAAGATGGCTGCTGCAGTTACAATGGTCCTGCAATGCCATGAGATGTGACTCGCAGTCCCTCCCTCTAGCAACCATTATTGGTTCCAGCATGCCGGTCGGATTGGCCAGCCGTGAGCCTAGACTCCAACTAACAGCAGAGCCGGCAGGTGATGCTGGCATTGGCCTCTTGCGAAGGCATACCAGAAAGGCATGAGGCTGTCTGTGCCTGTCCGTGCATGGATGGCACAGGCACAGAGCCATCTTTCACGCCCACAAGCCTGCCTGCACCAATCCTCTGGCTCGATCGTCTGCCCCTCAACATTAATCTCAAGGCAGTCCTTCACTTCGACAATACTCAGATCTCCCTGCAGTGTCCTCTGTTCTGCCCATTATGATGCCAGCACTTAAAGGTAAGCTCAACCCACCAACATAAGTGTTGTTCCATAATACTATGCCTTTGGTTTGTGCCACCTGTTTCCCACATAACTTTAATGTATTGACCTCACTTGCATGTCGCCTTGTAAGTATCCGCTGCCATGCTCCCTCTCCTCATGAGCAAGGCCAGGTCTCAAGGTCATGGTCGGGTGCTGCCCGTCTTAGAAGATTTCATGGCTTGCCTACCGTACATATCCAAATGTTCCCTGCCCTCTGGATTGCTGCCTTACTTTCATCAGATATGGTTAAGGGCAGACACTCACTGTACGTCCTTTCAGCCCTGCTGTCATGACATGTGGACATCCCACCTCGAATTGCAATTCCATCCACTTAACTTGTGCTAAAATACTTCCTATACCCAGGCCAAGTCCCTATCTCCTCACGGCCTTCACGAAAGTGGTGAACACAAGCCTGCAAGCCACAATAGCTGCCCCACACACCACTGAGGTCTACAAGTACCCTCGAGCTTCTGCCATCACAGTCTGTCATATGCTCCCTCACCACAGGGTACTACTACAGTGAGAGAATCATACTGTTTCATGCAGTCCTGATGACCCCAAAGAAGGCAGGATAACGCCCGCGTTGAATAATTCATGCTCTTCGAAAAAGCCTGCTTGTGGTTTCCCTCTTGCCAGGCTGGATTGTCCGGCAAACAACTGGCACGATAATCTCTGCCCAAGGCTGCTGTCTCCTCTAGTCACCCCCACCCCTTCTCATACAACACTGCTGTAAGCTGCACATGTCGGTGTTAGCGCCATGTATTGCTAGGAAGTCAAGGCACCCCATAAGGATGAGATCTAAAGGTGCTGAGCTGTAAACGGTGGCACACAACTGCAAACACTTGTGTATAGGCGCGTTATAAATGCCATATCATATCATATCATATCATATCATATCATGGCCCCCCTGCTGGAGTCTGTCATGCATAGAAACAGCAGACTTCACCTGGGCACTTGCTGTAAACCACCTCTTTCTTTCCCTCCAACGTTGACAGTAAGAAATACCCGGTTCAGAGAGTGTACTGGTATGCCTGTCTCCTGTGTAAAACTACCCTTCTATCTATCATGGCCATAAACAGACCCAGCATTGTAAACTCACTGTAGCGAGGCCTTCCACGTCCGTAGGTAAACAAGCTCCACTCCCTAACCAGGGCCCTAAATCTCCTACCGCACATGGTGCTAGTTGTTTCGAACAATGTACTCAGGCACAATAAGGTACCCCACAAGCAATGTAATGTGCAGTCTTGCAGCCTTAAAAATGTGCCCTAGTGAATGCTAGATCCATCCCTGCCCTTGCCTTAGAGATCAATGATTTTATCACATTACTCAATCTAGACTTCCTCGCCATTACCAAAACATAGCTACACGCAGCGTTTGGTGCTTCCCTAGCCTTAGCTATATCCACAGCATATACTATATTCCACAGTGACAGACCAGACGCTAGAGGTAGAGGAGGGACTCTTATATTGAAAGACTCACTGCCTATTAGACAGATCCGCACCACCATGAAAGGTAAATGTGACCTCCTTTCAGTTCAAATGTCTATCTCGCACACAGACACGATCTCTGTCCACATCATATATTGCCTGCCAGGCCATGCTCAATCCTTCAAAGAGGATCTCCTGCACATCTTAGCCTCTAACATCAAACTGACAACCAAATCAGTCCTCCCAGGTAACCTCAATTTCAGACTTAATGACCCTGGTGACCTAAATGCCATGTCATGAGCCAACTCCCTTAGTGCCTTAGGCTCCAGACACTGCATTAGGGCCCCGACCCACATGAAATGTTGCATCCTAGATTGGATAGCAGACCTTAACTGTCAGGTGGCTGTCCGCTCAAACACAGCCTGCCCATGCTCTGCCATCTACACTGGCCCAAAGCTCCAGAAACATCACTAAAGACTGTATCCTGACCTTGCTTAATTCACTCTAATCAGAGTATCTCCACATCACAGACCCAAGCGTGCTCGCTAACCACTACTCTGACATTCTGAGGACAGCTATCAACACCATTGTCCCACTAGCACTCCTCAAAACCAACCCTGCATCACATAACAACTCCTGGTTCAACCACAGCCTCCAATAGCTCTGTACTAATAAATGCCTAGCTGAAGCAAAATGGAAAAAAATCACCCTCTGATGACTTAAAGATGACATTCACCTCAGCAGCAAAACATAACAAAAAAGCTATATTGCTTGCTAAAGCCATGAACTACAAGAATTGTGAAAGATAAATCCAATACCTGTGAGGTTTTCACTATCCCCATGGAATTGGAAGCCCCTTCTGCCCCATCTCTCACCATTACCAAAGATGAGTCATGGTGCAATAACATACAAAATGTCATGCTCAACAAAATGGACACCCTACATAACAAAATCCTTCACATATAATCCCTTCTCAAAAGCGGGCCAACAGTCCTCCTCCTCCTACCCCAGATCCCTGTTGCCGCCTGACAACAACCTCCTGTCTTTCACTTTGCTAGTGTCAGGGAGGTGGAAGTTAAAACTATCCTAAAAGGCTTCAAACCATCAAGATGCAAGGGCGACATATTCCCGGCCACAATTTTTAGGGACTGCTCTGAGTCCTTAGCCCCTTTCATCTCCATCTTCATTAATTCCTCCTCCATTGGATTAGGTCCTACCTGTCTCAAAGAAGCTTGAGTACTCCCTGTTAGAACCCACTGTCCTAAATAATTACTGAACAATAACAAGTGCCCTTTCCTATTGAAAACCTTTGTCTGAGCAGCCTACTTTCAAATACAGAACTTCCTGGAAGCTAACCATATCTTGGGCATGCGCCAGTACAATTTCCACCCAGGCCATGGAACTGAATCGTCCTTGTTAGACCTAAAAAAACAGCTTGATGAGATCAGGGACAAGGGGAATCCAGTCATGCTTGCACTCCTGGGTCTCTCAGCAGCTTTCAATCCAGTTTTCCAAAATAACCTTTGTCGTTCCCCTACCACAGCAGCAAACCTCTCTCCTGAAGCTACAACTTGGATTGCCTCATTTTTTAACGATAGATCTATGAGAATGTTCGCAGAGAACACCAGTGCTCTCACGGCTCCCATCTCTTGGCATACTGCAAGGGTTGTGCGTATCCCACACTCTTTACAATAGCTTCACAAAACCCCTCTTCAACTTACTTGACTCCATTGGCATATTTTATTGCAATAACACAGATGACACTCAAATCCTTCTTCTCCTCTCCGGTGACTACCACAAAGACTTCACCACGTTAAACTCTGTCTATTTGACTATCCAGAAATGGATGGCTACAGAGCATCTTTGATTAAATGAGGATAAGACTGAGATCCTCCTCGTAGGCCAAACAGCAGTGATGAAGAAACTCAATGCCCAATATGCCTCATTCAATATTGATGGCACGTGATCCCAGTCTCCCCAGCAGTGAAGGCACTGGAACTCCATGTGGATGCTACGCTCTCCCTTATCCGGCAAGTGAATGCTATTGTCTCCTCTGAAGCTCACACTACGAAACGGATTAATGCATCAAGACCTTTCCTATCCCCTAACAGTTGCTTTACAATTGCCTGTGCAGTCATCGGATCGAGGTGGACTACTGCGATGCATTTTTTGCAGGCATCTCAAAGCATAACATCAAAAAGATGCAGGTTATCCAAAACAACGATCTGCAAGCGGCACTCACTATACCCAAAATAGAACACCTTTCCTCTGCAAGAAGAAATGTTCACTGGCTCCCAGTAAGCGATTGGATATTGTTCAAAATCCTCTCTATTACTCACAAATGCCTCACCCATGCTGTATCTCGCTGAGAAATTTCAGAAAGTACAATTCTCCAGACCAACCAGACCGGCCTAGGCACACCGTCTCGTCAAACCGAAATTTAAATGGGCAAAAGCTGGAGGTTCAAGTTTCCATACAATCAAAGTAACATAATGGAACCCTCTGCCGCCAGCCCTGCGAGATGAACAATACTACTGGACCTTCACAAGAGTGCTAAAAACCTGGCCATGTGCCCAAAGTTGACTAGGAACTGCCCCTAACAAATGTTCCCTCCTGCCTGCTTGGTTGTAATATGTGTGTGTAACAGCGTCTTGATACCCTTGAGTTTAGAGCGCTTCATAAATGGAAAATACATAAATAATATAACACATTAAGTGTTCATCCTCATGTAGTCCATGTGGCCATAGTGTAGCTAGATAGTCAATCCACAGCACTTCCCATGGTAGAAGGAGAGCTTTCATGTCTCAACCTCGGCTTGATGTTTTCACATTTTGTTCTTGTTTAAGACTGTGGGCCTCATCACGAGTTTGGTGGTAACCCTTAAATGCAGCAGTAACCCTTTTACCGCTGCATTTAAGGTTCCACCAAATCACGGCCTTAGTGGATTAGCTGGGGGCAAATCTGCTGCAATTTTGCCGATTTTCAGTGCTAATACCACCGGTGGGAAATCCGCCGGCAGTAATAGTGCAAAAATTCCCCATTGGGCCCAATGGGGAATGCGAAATTCCCAAATGATCTCAATGGGGAATGTGTTACGCTCACCTGGTATCCACAGGGATGCCACCTAGCCGGGTTAGTCGCTGGTATGCTTCTCAGCTTTGCCCTGATGTTGTCTGCGGGGAAGGTTCTGCCTGAAAATACAGGAGGACTGTGTTCAAGGCTGACCGACTGGGGTAAGTATCCTCCCTCCACCACTGTATGATTTCAGTCCCTCTGGCACCCTCTCTTCACCTTGTGGTAGAAT